>NC_072735.1:52594338-52913037 GCF_026930045.1 Uloborus diversus
TAAATACTAAGCGATAAAATGACTAAGTTTAATACTAATCAAAAAATAATTAAATAAAATGTGATAAATTCAATAAAACTCTTGAAAAGCATATGTAGTGATAAAATGTAACTTGAGTGCGAAATTTGCTTACTGGAAAAAATTAAATAAGTTGATTTTTAAAATCCATGAAAATTTCTTAATGATAAGTGTTTATTAATGCTAAGAGTAAATTGATTCCAAGTTTTGAAATGAATTTCAGTAGAAGTTATTTTTCGGTAAGTCTATTTTTAAAATTTGCTGACATGAAGTTTTGATACTCGACTTATAATTTTAACATTTCTTGGGTACTTCATTGATGTTTAACATTTTTATGTGATGTGTTTTATTTTACCGTAGGTAAAAATAATTAAATAAAAGTGAAATTTATAAATTGTAATGAAAATTCTGTTAATGAAATTGGTTGGTTGTAAAGTAATATTTTGGAAAAGCTGTAATGAATGATAAATAGTAAAACGCAGTAAGTAAAATAGTAAAGTATGGTAAAGTAAAATAAAATATTCAGAGGGGATTTAATTCATGAAAGTTGAAAATTTTGTTTTATTCCATCAAGAGTGTTTGCATGAAAAAAAAATAAAGAAAGGAAAATATGATTAACTTAAATATCGATGATAAAAAATAATTATTAGAGTTAATTAAATGAAATGCGATAAATTAAGTGAAACTCATGAAAAGCATATGTAGTGATAAAATATAACTTGAGTGGGAAATTTGGTTACAGTAAAAAATTATTTAAGAAGATAATTTTTAAAATTCATGAAAATATTTGATAGTGATAAGTGTTAATTAATACGAAGAGTAAATTGATTGTAGATTTTCGAAAATTAAATGGATAAATGTATAAAAATAATAACGTATGTGATAATGTAAAATATTAACAATGAAAAAGAATCAAAGACGATTAAATGAATCTAAATCGTAAATGAGTTGCTATTTTAGTAAACTCAAACTAGAGTGAAAAGCATTTTAGTAGGAACATGTTAAAATCTCTTGTGCTAAGAAAAATAAATAACTTTTAAGCATAATTTTGTAACTGGAATAAATGTATGATAAAATGATTAAGTTAAGTATTAATGAAAAAGTAATTATTAGAGTTAATTAAATGGAATGTGATAAATTCAATGAAACTCTTGAAACGTATATGCAGTGATGAAATGTAACTTGAGTGCAAAATTTGCTTACTGGAAAAAATTAATTAAGTTGATTTTTTAAAATCCGTAAAAATTTGTTAATGATAAGTGTTAATTACTACTAAGAGTAAATTGATTGCAAGTTTGACATGATTGCAAAAATTGTAGACATGATAATGTTTCGAAAAATTTGAAGGTTCGATTCCAGTCACTACTTGTAAAAAATTTCTAAGTTTAAAAATATCGGAAAAAAAAAGATAATTTAAAAACAAGCGAGAAAATGATCAAACTCTAAAATATACTAAAAAAATCGAAATCACGAAAAAATAATCTAAGTCTGAAATGCTTGAAATTAGTTAAAGACTAAAAAGCTAAGAAAATAGTTAAAGACTGAAAATAATTGAAAAACGCTAAAATAGTGAAAAAAAAATCAAAGTGCTAAATGACAGGAAAAAAACGTTAAAGTTCAAAATGTATGAAAGAATATTTAAGTTAATTATTTCTTAGAAAATTTAACAAATAAGAAAAAATATTTTGTTGTATGAAAGTCAAAAAAAAAAATTAGTTAAGAAAATTATTTCTTCGAAATTTTTACAAGTTAGAAAAATTATTTGTAAATTTGACAAAGAAAAAAGAAATTAGTTAAGAAAATTTAACAAGTTAGAAAAAATAAAAAGGATAAAGTTTGAAATGCATGAAAAAGAAAATCAAAGTTTAAAATATATTTCAAGTCCACAAAGCATTGAAATAAATCTAAAATCTCGAATGGGTTGTATTTAAATAAATCTTTACTTAAGTGAAAACTTTGTTATTAGGAAAAATAATAATAATAATGATGATAGTTTCAATTATGAGCTGAAATTCAGTTAATGATATGCCATGATTAGTACTAAAGAGTAAATTAACTGATGGTTTTAAAATTAATTTAACTGTAATATTCGTTGTCATGGTACAGATTCACATTAAGACTGAAAGAGTAATGAAAAATATAGCATAGTGGTTAGCATACGTTTTTGCTAACTCAAAGTTTGGGTGTTCGATTCCCAACTTCAACACTCTGTAAAAATAAAAATAATTAAATTCGCAGAAATAAAAAAAAAATAAAAATAAACCTCTCAATAGATGGCGCCATGAACGTTAAACACTGCATAAGTTAAAGCATAGCAACAGGTGTTGCCAACCGAAAACTAAAAACTCTGGTTGTCATAACAACCAAAACTTTGACATTGCCATTCAAAAAGTGAAAAACCTCCTAGTCTTCTATGACTAGAAAAAACGACAAAGTCCAAAAGCGCGGGAAAATATTCAAAAACGCGCGAAAACTATTCGTAACCTTTCGCGAGCGAAAACGAGGAAGGGCGAAAACGTAGCTGAGCGGAAGCGAGGAAGAGCGAAATCTCGGGAAAACCCCAAGGTCGGAGGAAGTGGAGGGGGGGGGTCGGCAGGGGTGGAGGGGCAGACCAAGGTCATCCCCAAGGTCAGAGGGGGAGTGGGAGGCGGCTATGAGCCGCAGAACCGCCTCCTGACGTTGAACTGTCAATTTTTACCTACTAACACCAATGCAACCCTTCCAAAACTACGTCAAAAGATTGCTCATAAAAAAAAGGAAAGAAAAAGAAACAGTGATCACAAAATCAGTGTCTACTAAATGCAGCTCATATTTGTCTATTCTACTGCTTAACTTTCCCCAAAATCTAAACTGCAACTAGAATCAGGATTGGTAAAAGCAAGATTAGTTGATTTTTAGATTTTCATCTTAACACCCGGTCTGCATCGAAGTTATCCATAAGTTGATGTATTTTGTTACCCTTGGCAACCTTGATTAGTTCACGTGAAAGAAGTAGAAATTCTTACTTTCACGTTTTATTTACAACTTTTACACCTCATATATGGTAATAATTTTAGGAAACTTGAAGAGGTTAGGTCAAACCTAGAGGGATCTTAGACTATTGAGTCAGGAGACACTTCTCGGCTTTAAAGTTTTTAAAACGCGACTTTAAAGGCTTCGTTTGGAAACGATGCTTCTCGAAACTTTAATCGTGAAATCTTTCTCAAATTTAAGTCAATTTGAAATCTTTTAGGGTATTAAAGGTTTCAGGGGTACTTTTTTGAGATTGAAAGTCTTATTTAGGCTATCTTTGAAGACGTAGAAGTGTCAGGATGTCTCCAGGGCGTTTTTGTCATTGAAGATTTAAAAATGCAGTTTTAAAGTACTAACAGTCTTAAGTTAAATACGTGTACTCTCCTTAGGAAATTTTTAAAAATTGAACGCCTAGAAACGTATTTCTGCGCGATGTTTGGTGACGGAAGGGGGATGATTCTGAGGCTTTTCTAGGAAATATTTCGACATCGAAGCTTCAAAAAAGTATAGGGGAAGTGATGAGAGATTCAGGAGCTCTCCCTTCTAAACCGAATTTTCGTCCTGTTTTAGATTCAGTTAATCGTAGTCTAGACTTGCTTTCCCGCATCCCGTATGCGATTCTGTGATGGAAGTATTCGTAGCAATAATTTATAATAGACCAATGAAATATCTTGAAAACTCATATTTTTTGCCCCGATTCTAATGGGCAGTCAACAATTTTCGAGGCTGCAGAGAGCAAATTTTCGATTTCTCTCAAAAGTTGTTCCCTTATACCAAGTGCTTATATTGTTGTCTTCTTGGCTATTTGCCTTTTCAATAGCCTTAAACTTATTTCACCACGGGATGGATGGATAAAGAGGTAGCTGTTCTACGACTGAAATATCGAGTATAGCAGTGGCGCCCAACATACCGCCTGCGAACCACATGGGGCCCGCGAAGCTGACCTATGTGGCTCGTTGATGCTTTCAATATTATAAAACGTAAAATATATTCTGAAACATTTCAAACCTACTGATCATCTTCATTAGGTTTTATGAATGATAGTTGCAAAATTAGAAGCCAAGTAGTCATGTATTGTTTTCTAAAATCCAAAATCCAAAGTTCGTACCAATAAAATAAACATGCACTAATAATGGAAACAAATTTTGGTTTATAATTGTCTTTAATTTTCCTTGTTTTCCCATTCAATTTAGAAAAATAAGTAAATTTTATATTTGTTCGGGTCCGTGATATCCTTCTTAATATGAGGTGTGGCCCGAGGTAAATATAAAAAATGTTGGGCACCACTGATGTATAGCATCAATCTCAGTTTTATAGAACCTGTCCCGTTTTCCTTTGTACGCAATTTCGACTTGAGTTTGAAAGGCAAGAACTTAAGTAATTTTTTAAGGAAAATTTGTTTCACAAAAAGGGTCACTTATTTAAGTTGTCCCCCCCCCCTTAAGCATTTGGCCCAGTCGGGGATCCCCGACTAGCTGACATGGCCAGTCCGCCCCTGCTTTTAAAATTTTCATTGCTTGTAGCAATTAATTTTTTAAAATCATAGCTCGACAATTAATGCCTTTTGCTGGATCTTCATGGTTAATACCAGAAAATTTTCAGACAAAATAATAGCTCTAGCATTTTTATTGATAGTTTTTTGCTATTAATTGAATCTTTCTTTTGCATAACAGTGATTTTTATAAGTAGAAGTTTTACAAAACAAATGATTTTTTTCTTTTGATTATGCAATTTAATACTGACACTATTTTTTGAAAGAATTTTATAACTTAATTACTGGTACATGGACTTTTTCAATCTTTTTGATTGCAAGTCCAAACAATTTCGTATTTGGAAATTTATAATGGAATTCAGAATATGACAGTGATAAAGCAACGGCGTGTCATCAGGAACTTGGCTTTTAATTTTCACTATTGATAATATTAAATCCAAAACGCGTTTCTTCAAATATCTTAAACTTATTTCTGCAGATACGGCCGTATATAGTATGCGTGTGTGTCATATAGTCAACGACAATTGGTTATCAACAATAACCTGTTAATTTTGAAGAATAAAGAATTATCAGTTGTTATTTTTTATAATGCTCGAAGCTGTTGATATGTCATAAATTCGCTACATACGAGTTCGATATAAACAAGTGCGACGGTATACCAAAAATATTTTTTTTTTCTATTTCTTCTTCGGGCGGTGGTTGGCATGTATGAAAACGTTACAACATGAAGCAATTTTTTAATACAGTTGAACTTCGTTAACGCGAAACTACTTAACGTAATATGCATCGCTTAACACGACGCATTTTACGTGTTGCATCGTGTTAAGCGATGTAACACGAAAAGCAAATGAGTATAATACTCATTTGCTCCCATGGGTTAACAAAATTATTTAATCGTTTATCGATAAAGGAAATCCGTTTAACACGAAATAATGGTCCCATGAGTTTAACAAAGAGGTACAACGGTATCTATGGTATAAGTTATTCGAGAAAAACCTGTCTGCGTAATGTCTTCACAAATTTTTACCAGTCCGGGGGCTAAAAAAATTTGATAAACGCTAATAACTTTTAATTGTTTGAAATAATGGGGTCGTTTCCGAAATTTTTAAAGTATTTTTTTCTGAAAGAGTATGCTTAAAAACATAGGATCTGACCATTTTTTAAATAATTTGTTAAATTTAATATTTTTAAAAAATTACTTAAATTGGAGCGCTTTCATTGTTTACATTTCTTGCCGATGACATCACAAATGATGAAATGCCATTCTGTGTTGCCATTCACAGAGAAAAATATTTAATTCGCATCTTCACTCACGTGCATTGGCAATGATATGGTTGATAGCAAGCATAGAGAGCAATTTTAATTCGTTTCTTGATTATCATAACGTGGAAACGCGGTACAAAGATGCGCCAAAGAGCATCATTTGTGACGTCATCAAGACCACGCCTTGTTTGAAAAATCAGACATTCAAAAAAAAAAAAAATAATAATAATAATAATAATAATAATTAAAAAATAACTGTTGGGAAAATAAAAGAATTTTCAGGGTTCATGTTTTTTTTTTTTTTTGCTTATTCTATCAGTTTCAGTGACTAAAAGTACTACAAGAAAGTTTTACAAGATCCAAGTATTATCATTGGGATATGTATTAGCAATAAAAGTTTCAATACCCATCAATATTTTTGTCGTCTGTAGTGTAAAAGAGATGCATAAAAGATACACAAGTAAAGAGCATTGAGAAATATTTTTTAATTCACAAAGCATTTTTGAAACAACTTTTTGAATATTTTTTATGCAATTTTGACTTAAAAATGATTTTAAAAACTTGCAATACAATTTAAAAAACGATGTTGTCTTGTTTCAGTTTTACATGTTAATATTTTCGTCAAAAATATCGTATAACTACATATAAATGCAGTTCGTGTGTAAGATGCTTCTCTAGTTTACACAAATCACTGCTTAGGAAACATATTTACAATAATTAAACAAATATTTGCCACTTAGTGTAGACAGCTTTTTGCGAGATAGAAAGTGTTATCATTGGGATATGTTTTAGCATTAAAAGTTTTTAATACCCTCCAACATTGATCTCCAAGTCACTTGCAGTACTTTGACAGACATGGCAAAAGCACGACCGACAGCATTAAAAAAAAAAAAAATCATTTACAAACATCGTAAAATGTACTACAATATCGTAAAATTTCAAATTATTTTAGTGTCGGTATTTCTGAATTATTTTTAGTATTTATTTATTTTAAATTTTAATTTCACTAATTTCCGTAGCAACTACGGAAATTACGTAGCAATTGGAGGGCATCTTAAAACTAAACAAAAATGATGAACAAGAATTTTTTCATAGAAAATTTACAAGGTAAAAATTTTTAAAATAAAATAATCAAGTATGACCTGCATTACAAACATAAAATGTTATTTTTCAAATAGTGCTGTAAAATAACTTTGAAATTGAATAACAGCTGCAGAAAACAACAAACTTAGGTTACCACATTTTATAGTTCGGTTATTAAAACCACGTCAAATAACTTAAATAAATAGACATACAATAATAAGATGTAACACACAGACTGAAATGAAATGATACACATAATTTACAAATTACCTCTTAATTCCTCTCTAACCACTCAAAATGTACATTCAATTTAAATCACCAATTGGCGCTGGAATCCTGTAGATCATGTAAATAATTTTGTTTTCTCGAACTGCGTGCATACAAACTGAGTTTTAAAGTTGCTCTATGTCAAATATATTGCTTCATTTATGCTTGAAAAGCTTCTTACTTAAGAAAATTTTATTAAAGTATGCTTAAGTGAAATATATGATTAAATTAAAAGTTGTTCTATGATTTTAAAAATCTTAGGAATAAAACAAAACTTAATTTTTCCTCCTTTCTTTTTCGATTGATTTAAATACAAAAAGCTAACAAACATTTACAAGCACAAAATTTAAGGGCAAATAGTTTGCTCGCAATAATGAACAGTTCACTCGTGCTATGCTTAAATTTTATTTTGTTAAGCTTTAGTTATGTTTATTGCAATAGGTGTGAGTCTAGAATTTAACTATAGTCTAGCTCTGGTAAAAAGATGTTTGAAATTGGACGCGCTCTTTCAGGAGTGCCCACCTGGAGGGGGGAGGCGTAAACTGTGCCATTGATATTTTTAGGGGGGGGGCTTGTTTTGAGGGGTATTTTTCTTATTTTGAGGAGGTGGTCTTTGCGATTTTTAGGGGGGTGCGCCCTTGCTTTTAAGGGGGATATTCTTGGCTCGTTTATGTTTGGGTTGAAGGAGGAGAAGTTCTTACTGTCCAACCACTGATTGTATTTAATTTTCAAACGTCCAGATAAGACGAATCGATCTGAATGAGGGGGAAAAGTAAAAATTTGATGCCGGTATTCCGCTCATTTGAATGAGACTGTTTCTGCAAAAGCTGGCATCGCTAAAAAATAATAGATTCGTTCATTTCCGGCTGTAAAACGGATATTTGTCTTTCCGTACAATCCGTGGTCAGACAGTAGATTGGCGAAACTCCTACAATCATTAGCGGCAACACAAAGTTGTAGAAAGAAAAAAAGTGTATCGCCATTCTTCACCCCTAATTTTACAAATGGAATCGTTTAAATTTCAACCAATCGGAAGTCAACTTGGAAATACTGCAACTAGATTCACTAACTGATAGTTATTTTTTGCATGATTTCGTTTGAAAAAATTTTACAACTTTTTGACGTATTATTATGATTTGAATATGTACATGCAACAAATATATCTTGTTGAATGTTGAAGAAACTAATTTAAAACATCCAGGGCCGGATTTGGAAGTTTGAAGGGCCCGGGGCAACGAAGGAGTGGAGGCTGCTAATCAGGGTTCGAAAAGATCATCATATTTTCGAAAATATCCGATACTTTGATATATATCCGAATATTTTGATGTATATGTATATATCCGATATTTTGATCCGTGAAAGTTAAGATATTTTGTAAAAATTTTATTGTGGGAACCCTTTTGTTGTGGAGGCCCAGGGGCAGTAGCCCCGCCTGCCCTCCCCTAAATCCGGCCCTGAAAACATCTTAAGTGCTGCTAGAGTCTCTGATCTTTTGAATGCACCAGTCAAGTATACGAAACATAAAAACAAGTTATTTTCTTGAAAAACGTTCCTATTTATTTTAGCTTAGCCTTAGTGTGTTTAGTATTCAATTTCATCATTAATAATGACATTCGAAAGAGCTCTTTGAAGAACGTAGCGTCTTTCAGAAGTGTGTAGAATATTTTAGTTGATAACATCACAGTTGAATGAAAAAGTTTTTTAGAGCATAGGAAGACGATTTTTCATAGAACAAAATAGTATTTCAAGTGTTCTACAAATTCCAGAATTCGCCTATATTAGCTGTTTGATTTCAATCATAATGTGACCAGCGCACATTTTTTTTCTGCATTCCTAAAGCACGATTGATGTATAAAAAGTAATTACGCACATTGCTTTTGCATTATAAAAATGAGTTGGATCTGTTATCCCTTTCAACATGCTTTTTGAATAAGTAAAATTGATAGTGGAATGTACCGCGAAAGAACCTTTAACATTAGCACAATCAATGAAATTTGTTTTGTGTGATTTTTCTACATTCGAAACTTACTATTTTAAAAACCTGATATTCAACCACCTAACTACTTATTGTTCAGCAATTAAAGCTTTCAAGAGTTATTTTGTAAAGATTTTAAGAGAAAAAAAACCGGGAAAATTTTGAATTATATCATTTGCGATGCAAGTTTTCACCATTTTAATTACATAAAACTAAGTGCCTCTAAAAATTTTCAGTTGAATTATTATAAAAATACATTTTTCTTCCTTTTATTAAGTGTATTTATTTCAATGTGTTTTAATTTGGAGTTTTAAAAATTAATTTGCCTTATCATGATTGAGAAACCGTTGAAAAGTGCTTTTGACACATTTTAAATTTTTTTAAAGAAAATTGTTTCTTTATGTTAATTATAATATTTAAGCGCATTATGATTTTAGAACTGAACCGTTGTCTAGTAATGTAGGACAAAACTTAACGACAATTTTATGTAACATTTGTATCTTCTACGAAAGTGAGAGTTTTTAATGTAACCGAATAATTTAAACCAATGCTAATTTTATTAAAAATGCAATAAAAAGTGCTGTTAAGAGGGGGGGGGACAAAATTTAACGCAAGTGGCTCTTTCATAGCATATTTTATGCCCCTGAAGACTATTAAGTGCAATTTACATTTTAGTTTCTAGTAGGAAAAAGTTTCTGAAGGTTCTATGAATAAAATGTTGGGTGGAACGGGGAAGGGGGCATCGTAAAACATAACACTAAATAACATTAACATTTCAGTTACTGAATTTGCTATTCATGAATGAATAACTTGATTTTCCAGTGTAAATCTTAATGCATATTTTAAACTTTCCAAAATTTAACATGAAATAAAAGCACTTAATACATTATCTTTCAACTTTAAAATATTTATGTTCAAGCAAAAAATAATTACTGAATGATTTAAGATTTATACATATTTCCCCTAACAGGAATTATATTTACTGCTAATAAAAGATCTGTTCAGAGAATGGCCTCTTGTAATACGATATAAGTCCTGTCGGATTAAAAAAAAATTCTGCTACTTTCAGAAATTTTGAATTTATTTTTGCCCCAGTAATGTTCGTCTTTAGGTTGTGAAACGAAAGTTACTGGAATCCAGATTATCAGGGCGATTCTCGTACCAATCGAGCTTCTTTCGGTGCCGTTTTCGACCAGTCACGAGGAGGAAATAGCATCCGATTCACCAATCAAATGTCAAATTCTTCACGTGACCGAGATGAAATCGATAGCGCATTTAAATCCAAAGCGTACGAGAATCGGGCTGTATGTAATCAAAATACAAATATTTCTTTTCTAAATGACATTTTTTTTTATCTAGTTATGCGTTGATGCTGATTATTTAATGGTTATCTATTTTGTCATTGAAAATTACGTTTCACAAAATTAGTAGTAAGCAGACTTAACGATATAAAAATTAGGTCTAAAATATTTCATTATCAATGCATTTTGCTAATACATATTTTCCCTAATTTAATTACCCCATGTATCGCTGAATTTCAGCTACAAAGTATAAATGTTTTCCCCCTTTTAATTCGACAGGGTATTTTATTCCAAAAGGCCATAGTTTACAAGTTAAGCAATATTTATTTGTCAATAGCGTAATAACTTTTTCTGAGGGCAGAACCTTTACAATATGTATTCTCAGACAGCAGTCAAAAACTTCATAGTCAAAATCCAACCTTCTTCCATCAAAATGCTACGCATGAAATGATTATTAACAGCAATCTTGAAAAAATGGGTATTTACATCGTAGTAGTGCAAAGAAGGTAACTTCGGCATTCATGCCACAACACTCATGTATCAAAAACGACCATTGTCAGAACAAGACAGCTCATAGCTCGAACTAACAGAAGACAAAATGTCTTCAACAGAATTCTCCAAGACCACTAGCCTTTAAGAAAATACATCATTTAAACAATACGTCCTGCGGATTAAAAATGTACAGCCATCGTTTCAATCCACCTCAGTATGAAATGACAATTCATGAGATTCTTACAAGAAAAGAAAACATGATCCACTTTTGATGTCACATAATACCACATTGTGTTTACATAAAAATATGTCCCAGTGAAAATGCCACATGAATATTAAAAAAAAAAAAAGTGTTTAAAATGCTGTTTTCGAAATTCTTAAACCTGAAATCCGTCACAGAAAAGAAGTTCAAATGCTTTGACTTTACCTTGGTACTGATTCCCGCACCCGCACGGAATCATTTCTCGTCGGTTTGACGTCATAACTCCTCCCTCAAACCGTCTCCGCATAGAAATTTCGCAAGCGGAGACGGTTTGAGGGAGGAGTTATGACGTCAATCCCAAGAGTGATACAGACGACTTTTTACGAACTAGGTTACTAAATTTCTTACATTAATGCCATGAAACTTTTAATGTCGGATGGCATGAAATCGGATCATGAGTTTAATCAAAATTTCCGTTCGACGAAAATGATTAAAACTTAATTTTAATTAAGTTGAAAAGAAATCGAATCAGAATTTTAAAATGAGTTATTTAGTTTATTTCTAAAACAAATGCTATAGGTGCTAATGCTTAGCATGTAAAAGTTGTACTACATCTCAGTAAGAAAAACTAATAGCATTTTTTTCCATGAAATTGCGCTGTTAGCGTCTTCAGTAAAATAACTTTGACTGTTAAGCGGTTTTACCTCAAAGATTTGCGTCAATATTACAAAAGCATTTGAGACTACTTTTCATTTCTCGATACCAACTACAAATAATTACAATTTGGATATGGACATCGATCCTTTTTTTTTTCAAATACAACATGCTCGAAAAAAATGAAACATAAATAATAATACATGTACACACATTAATTAGATGTATTGCTCAGAAAATTCTGCGAGTGCATTACAATGTAATATTATTATTGCTACATAAAATGCGCATAAAACTTAAATCTCCCACTATTAATTCATGTGACATACCACTGAGACCCGCTTAGAAAGATGAGTTTATGTACACAATAATATATTTTACTACTTTTCATAAAATAGTCTCTTGCGATGGGGAATGCTTCAGTATGTATGGATTTATTTATAATGTCTGCTGAGAGGACCTCAACTGGAAGTGTTTGGAGTATTTCCATGCGCAAGATCTGTATAAAGGTCGGATTGCAAGAATCTGACGTATGCGTCTTGTTCCATTAGTCCTTGAATCCTCCTTTGAGCAGAGTCGAAAGCATGTCTGTCAGGGTTCTGTAAGTGGTTGTAAATTGAAGATCGCATTGATGAATCTAGATTTACCTGAAAAAATAAGAAAGTAAAAATTAATAAGTATTTTTGAATTACTACGTAGTTTTTCTCAAATTAAATAACATTGTCAAAGAATTAGTTTTTTTTAGTCTAAAAATCATATTCAAAGTATTTTACTAAGGATTTGGTTGTTTATTACTAAAGGCCTTCTTCGGACAACGTTTTTTGTTTTTGCTATTTTTTTAGCATTTCCAAAAGAATGTATTCATTCTTTGTGTGTGTGTTCTACGTCTGAAAATGACGTGATTACTATAACAGTTTTTTTTCAACAGATAGATTTATTTTGTTACATGTTTAAATGCAGGTGGAAATATTTGTAGGGCTCAAATATAAAGCTAATTTTTTTTTCTGAGTAATTTTCAAATATATATTAAAATGTCATGAAAATAAAAATAATATATATTTTGATTTAGGGATAAATATGTTTCAGACACACGTACTTAATTTTTTTTCTTTTTACACTTACCTATATTTTTCAAAACTGTCCTATGTTTTGTGAATTGGTTAATTTGATTCCCATATACAGTAAAAAACTTTTGATAGGTTAAACCAGGGACTCCTAAAGTGGGTGCCGCAGATAGGTATCAGGGGTGCCGAGAAGTGTCCATTAGGGTGGGTCGAAAAAATTGAATTCTTTAGTTCGGATTCGCCTTACCTCTCTAAAGATTAAGTTTGGTATTCTGAATTTGGGGTGGCGGGGGGGGGGGATCTAAGTTGACATCTTCAGTTCGCGCATAAGGCTGAAAGTTTGAAAAAATGTTAAAAAATTCAATTTTCAGAAAATAATAAAATTAGTTTTTTTTTTTTTGTATTTTTGCATATTGCAACAGCAACAGTCATAAATTGTCAGTATATAGCATAGTTTGAACCTAAAAATACTTTATAGCTTTTACATAAGATCTTTAATTCGCCCATACGCCTTAGATTGGGCTTCAAATTTCAGGAGTTTTTAGCCCAATTTAAGGCGTATGCGCAAACGAAAGATCTTATGTAAGAGCTATAAAAATTTTTTTTAGGATCAAACTGCGTTATATACTGACAATTTAAGGCTGTTGTCTTATAAAATATAAAAAAAACTAAGTTTATTATTTCTTGAAAATTCAATTTTTAGCATATTTTTTCAAACTTTCAGCCTCATGCGCGAACTGAAGATGTTAACTTAGAATTTTTTTTATTTTTTATTTATCCTCAATGGAGGATACTAAAAACTACAACCTTTGAGAGGTAATGCGATTCCGGAATAAAAAAACCGATTTTTTTGATCTACCCTAGTGTCCATGGTATCAATAATATGTAAAGGCAGGACCATGTGTAACGAAGATAGTCTGGGGGTGCCGTGAGAAAATTCTTATACTTCAAAGGGGAAAAATACGCAAGCTTCTTTTGCGCATGGGAAAAGTTTGGGAACCATGCGATAAACTATGATCATTTTTACACTCGGAAGCCATAAGTTACTTTAGAAAAAGTTACAGATATCAACCAAACACAAGGTAAGACAACCAAATCGCTGTTTCCAAATGCAATACAATAAATTACGCGCGTAAAAGAAAAATATTGCATTGCTCCACAAAATTTAAGCTCCGAATACGAGAGTGCAAATTTAATTTTACTTTCGTTCGTTCTAATTACCTCTTTAGGAGCTTGTACAGCTACAAAGTCGTCGTATATCTTGCGAGCTTTTGCGGACAGTTTGCTAGCCCTGGAGCGCTTGTAATCTTCACAGGCCAACCAGAATTCTATATTTTCTTCACTAAACTCCCTTGATAGAAATGCACGGAATAACGTTAGCCCATCTGAAAGAAATAATTCGAAATTATTTACAAAATGGTAAAACTGTTTTTGGAAAAGTGTACTAGTTTATTCGTAAACCTTGTTTTTGTTACTTTATAGAGATTAAAACAAAAGAACAAATGAGATTAAAATTACATTTATGTGTAACAAAAATAAAACGAATATTTTTAGAATTTAAAAGATGTTTTTATTGTTGGGTTGGTGTTTGGTTTAAAGTAACAATTAAAAAACCCAAAAACGACCGTAGCCGTAACCCAAACACGAATCCAGGGGGTGATTTGGTCATGGGGGTCATGACCTCCTCCTTTACTGCGGCCATTGATAGTCTAAAACTGCATTTTTCAGTATTTAATTTGGAGAAATTAGCGATAAGGAAACCCAAACTCCCTATCCGCTTTCTAACATCACACTTATGATTTCTCTTCATGCTAGTGCTCATATTTTCATGCTATCTAAAGCTAGAAGCTGGATCTGATCTTGCCTTAACCATGGTAGATTAGACATTGTAAACAAAAAGGTTCTTAACTTTACGACATGGATTTGCCTCACTTAAAATGCAAAATGATGGCTGAACGAAATTACATGAACATCGATTGCCAAGGCTAAAGTTTCAATGCATATTCAAATGCGTGTTAAAAACAGGGGGTTGCCAATTGAAAACTTTTGACTCGATTCTCATTTCAATATGGTGACAACGTCTTAAGAAAATTTTATATCGTACCTTATTCCTGACAAACTGACACATTTAATGTGTCTCTTACTATTTTAAATAAGAGTGGAGAAGCTTTTTTTCTGAGACTGTGTAAGGCAAAGATTGATATATAATATCCAAAACATGGGACACATTAATATAAATCTTTTTTTTTTTTCTTCTTAACTTTTAGAAAATTACATCAAAAATTCCTTTTCAAGCAGGAAAAAATGTATCATAAAAGCAAATTCTTACATTTACTATTGGTCAGTTCCTGAAAAGACTCCGCCCATTTGAGAGCTTCTTCTGGAGAAGGTCGCACTGAAGGTTGTAGTGAGCTGTCAGTATGCCTCCTGCGAAGGAAACTTAATCGCATTTTCATGTCTTGAGCCCTAAAAAAATATTTTATCATAAAATTTGTTATTATGCCACTTTTAATAATCAAAAATTTTAAGGCACATGGATCTATACTACATTAGCAGCAACCAAGCGTGCATTATATTAGCAGCAATATAGTATGAATAGCAATGAGACTAAATATCAAAGCGACAATATAGTAGGTAAAATACAACAACGTGTATGCACAGGGACGGATACAAGGGAATAGCGATGGGGGCGATCGATCCTTTGAGCGACTTTTCACCGGTAATTTTTTGAAAATGAAGTTCGGAAACGCGAATTTAGACGTATTTCATTGATGTTGGGAGTATTGGTTTGATTATCTTTAACAAAAAGTTTTTGCAATTTATTAATAAAATTAATCAGTCAATAAAGTTTCCTCCTGGCTTCGATAATATAAATTTCAAAAAACACAATAGAGAATATTCAGTTTATCAGCAAATTTGTTGCAAGTTTAAATAAAAAAATATTTAAAACAAAAGGAAAATTTTCATCCTTTTCAAATGATGGAAAAAATTAAATTCGGGTACAGATAAAAAATACACAATTATCGACTAAGGAAATGTAAGAATAAAAATTGTTTCAGTTTAGTGAATTCATTCATCCCTCACTCTATTATCGTATGCCTGGGATTAATTTCGCTTTTGACTCGGTCATAAGACAAATTGACAAATTCAATATCAGATGCGATTTCATTCATGACTGGCCGAAAACGATAGGGGAAGAAGTTCAACCGGTACGAGAATCATCTTCTAAATGTTACTTTCATTATAAAAGTTCAAAAATTTCATTCATCATCTAAATGTTTATTTCATCATTATAGTTGAAATTGAAAATAAATAAATAAATAAATAAATGCTTGTCCCATAAAAGACGGCTTTGGAGCTCGTATTTTTAAATTAAAAGTATTGAAGGTACGTTTTTGGGATGAGGTGGGGAAAATGTGTATCAGTCCAACCACCTAACTAATGTAAAAGATAAGACCGATTCAAGTAATCAGGGCTTAGTTTCTATAAGTAAAAAAAAAGTACGTAAGCTCTTAGTCTTCAGAACTTAGTTTTGTTTAATTTTGAATATAGTTTTTTTTTTATAACCAAAAGGAATGTTAAGCTCTTAGGGAAAATTTTCTGAATGACGTATAATTCCTAACGCAATTAGCGTATTTGCTTTGGAAAAACTGCATCAGGAGGAATATTTGACGCAACACGAACGAAACTGCTTTTCTTTCCTTTTTCATTTCATTATATATCAAAGGTATGTTTTAAACAGTGTAAGATTATTCATCATTGCTCTCCACGGAAGAGGTTGGATCGTCCAATGCAATGTTGAGAAAAATAAATGCGTCGAACACTCAGATATGAAAACATAATTAATGGTCTTTAATACTTACAGGGTTTTTCTGTTTCGTTTTTGCTTCTCATCGCCATCTTCCCGACTTGTAGGAGCCGAATCTGCTGATTTCGTTTTGGTTACAGGCTGTGAAAGAAGAAGAAAAAAAGTTAATTTTTTTTTTAGAAGTAAAACTTATTTACAGCAATATTAAATGACTGAAACTTGTCTTTCTTAATAGATGACATGAAATTAGATATTCGCTCTCAACATTTCCCCTTCCGTCTATTAAAGTCTTTCAAGAAATACTTAGGCAGAATAGCAGTTAATTAAAAAGAAAGTATTTCCAATACAATGTTATTTATTATCTAAAGTAATGGTAACTTTTTTTTTAAGTGAAAGAATAAAACCTCCATTTTACAGTAAGAAAATAAAAAAAAAAATTATAGTTTTCTTCAGTTTAAGAAAGAACTTGCATTCAGTATTCATTCAGATATTATCTTCAACCTAGAAACATTTCATTTCTTAAAAAATAATCAATTTATTTTGTTTTTGCAAAATCATAGGAAAGTTTTAAGAGTTTTTTTTTTTGTTGTAAGGAGAGACATTGTTAATAATTACATTATTTTTCAAAAGTCACACGCATTTTTTTCAACTTCGTTTAAAGAGATTAGTTTTTGTTATGTACAGATATATGATTATATCACTTACAACAGGATTTTTGAGAAAGATTTGATAACATCTGGATGAGCATTAAATATAATTCCCATGAAATAAAAAAGGGAGGGAAATTAATTAATAAAATGGGAGAAAAATAATAATTTGAAAAAAAAAGCTAAAAATGACACACGTAAATATTTTATTCTTCAAACATAATTAGAATGTTATTTATATAGTTAGATAATTTATTCTTTAACAGACACAAATTTTTCTTAACTTCTTCATCGAGTTTTGTTCTGTTATTTAACAGTACAGATCTTCTGTTATATCTTGTTCCACACGTTATGTTTTCAGCTTTAAAACATATTACGCGAATTTCGTTCCCTACGTAAACTGAACATTGATTTTAGACTACATTACGGAGTTTTTATTAAAAGCTCAACTAAACGCTATTTTTAAATTTATGATTCGCTGTTTGAGTTTCATTTTTTATTTGTATCAGAAGATATGTTTTTAACTACAACGCATTCAGTGACGTATTTTTGTTGTTGATTTCAGGATAGACTTAGTAAGATCTTGATTACAAAAATAGTTGTACTTTTTTTTACATTGTGAGTGTCAGATAGTCAGTCATCATTGCCAATGGCGGTGATTAGGGGGGGGGGCGACTTCCCCCGCACTTTTTTCATCATCAAAGATTACCTCAACGTTAAGATTTCAATTTAAAAACATTCTGGGTAAGATAACCCGTACATTAACGTCACGAAATATTGTTTAAAATTTCAGTTTTAAAACTTTAATTTTGAAAATTTTCGGGGAGAAACTCCCTGTGTGCACATCACCCTTCTTTTAAATTCAAAGATGACTTAAATTTACATTATAAAGACTCCATTTCTGAGGGGGAAAAAACTCAGGAGGAAAATCTCCTCAAATAGCGTAAAACTGTGAAAAAAAAAAAAAAAATACTGGGAAAATTTCCGAACCCTTTCGTTCCTCCTAAGTCAATTAAAGAGAAGTCTAAAATAGTGCTTTAAAAGACGTTTAAAAATGTTTTAAAGTTTGCAAAATTTCTGGGAGAGAACCCCAAACCCCTTGCTCTAAGTTTACTAAAGATCGCTTTAATTTGCGTCTTTAAGATATCAGTACTTTCCGAAACCTTTCATTACCAAATACAGTCCAAACTTCTTAGTTTTCTTCTTATTATTGATATTAATTGGACTTTATTTAAAAAAAAAAAAAAAAAACACCACAGGGACAACCCTGGAAACTCCTCATTCCTCAAACGTTGAAAAAACTACTAAAACGGAATTTTAAAACTACAATTCCAAAACATTTACGCGAGAGAACATCAGAAGCCCCCCCCCTTCCCCTTATCACTCAAGATAGTCTAAAATAGTATTCAACTTCCTAAAAAAAGATTTGTCCCCGCATTTATAAGCACATCTCAATGCCTCTGATCATTGCCATCACCCTGAACCATTGTTACAGCTTAAAATAGTTTCTTAAAATTACTTTTTACGTAATTAAGTATTTATATTACATATGACGGCAAAATGTCTTTAATTAGCACTAACTTTAGTAAGTTCGCAAATGTGTTATAAATTTATAATATTTATTGATTCTAGTTTTAACTAAGTCATAAAAATTACTAATATTAACTTTTATGACTTATTATTACTTTTATGATTTTCTCTTTTGAACTTTCACTATTTGTTGATTGTAACTTTACGCGTGCTATTTGTGGTAGCACTAATAATTATCTTTATGATTTTTCTCTTTTGAACTTATATTATTTGTTGATTCTAATTTTACACATGCTGTTTGTGATAACGCTAAAAATTACTTATATGATTTTCTCTTTTAAACTTATACTATTTGTTGATTCTAACTTTACACATATTACGTGTGACAGCACTAATGATTATTTTTATGATTTTTCTTTAACTGATTTCCGTTGAAAAATTTATTTTTTATTTACACCTTTTTGGGATGTCTCCTTGCAAAATTAGCATTCAATGTTCTAATCATGTATCGCATTTTATTTAAAGAAATTCACTTTTTCCTATGATTCAAGTTGTGAACATTATGATCAATCCTCTGCAGAACCCGAACGTGATTTTTGAGAACACAGGACACAAACACTTTTTCGTGCCCCACTATCACTTAAAAAAAATGAGGAGACTTTTTTTTACATTTAATATTTGCACCTTGATATATTGCCATACTAAATGACTTTAATTTTAACTAAAGCAGCAGATTTGGTAACCCCCCCTCACACACACAAATTTAAGTGCCCAGGGCCTTAATGTGGTCTTGTTTCCTTCGGGCAATTTGAAGAACATTATTTTTACTTCCTGTTTTCCGGTAAATGTTTGCGTACTTGAAAGAAAGAAAGAACGAAAAAAAAAGAAAGAAAGAGAGAGAGAGAGAGATATGAAATGTTTTTTTTTTTTCAATGCTATAGCTCTTTAAAAATACAGCGTTTAGCATGGGTAGATGTCGGCTGATTTAATACAAGGGATTTTAAGATATGATAATCAATTATAATAGATAATTTAGCTGCTAAAAATATGCTTAAGTATTATTTCTAGAAGAGGGAATGAGAATAATTAAGCTCTTCTTCCTAGATCAAGACGGGTGTGGGGGAATTTATCCATAGAAACGAAAATAGAAAAAGTTTAAACCCCGCAAAAGTTTGGATAATGTTTAATTCTCGTAGAGAATGATGAAATTGTAAAATTCCTAGAAAAAAGGTTGAAAAATGTCTCTTGCTGAAAAATTTAAAAAACTAGAAGGGGGGAGGAGGGATTGTATTTGTTTAAAACATACGGTGACGAAATTTAATTGCTATAAGGGACAATTACTAGATTGAAATTTTAGAAAAAGAGCGAAATATATTTAGTAAACTCTTAAAGAAGATGACAAAGTTCAGTTTCTTGAAAAGAGAAATGATGAACAAACGATGTTTGGAAAAGCTCATGAAAAACTGATATAAATATAGATTTGTAAACTGAAATATATTTAGAGTTGCTTTCGTACTCTGAAGATTTCATCAACATACCGATGACAACTAAAAATGGTTCCAAAATAAAATTCAGTATCAGGATTTATGAATAAAAATAATGACTTTATTCCAGAGACGTCATATTTAAGCTGCATATAGCCTGTTAAAATTGTAAAAAGACGAAATGCGATGTTCAGAAAAGCCTCTTTTCACCTATGAGTATATATAAAGATCCTGCATTTATAACAATCGAAAACCTAAAAATACTTGAAACAGACTAAATATCGCAATATTAAACTATTCTCAAACAAAACTATTCTCGAAAAAGCCTCCAATTTACGTACACCGAAAAGCAACTAACAAGGAACAACAAAACTTCTCTCCATTTTAAGGGCTCTTTTAACTGGCTTCATTATATTCTAGACTCATATCTGGAAGTAAAAGCTGAATCCAAAAAAAAAAAAAAAACAACGAAGACGACACTACTTTCACTTGAGAACAACCCTCCGCAGTATCGATCTATTCTATTTTCGACGCGGGGGAGGTAGCAATTGAAGCTCACTCGGAAATACTACGGCCAGAAGATTTCCGTCAGTTAACGTTCGTAAACAAAAGAAACGCGAATAAAACGAAAGAGGGTAAGATTGGTTCTTATGAACAACTCAGAGGTGCCCATATCCCCCCCCCCAAAAAAAACCTCTTTTTCCTTTTCTTAGCTTTTTTTTTTTTAAGATTTATTTACTTTTTTAAAAATATTTTCTTTTTATTTTTAGTTTCCGTTTTTTTATTTACTTTTAAAAAAATAATTTTTATTTATTTATTTTTAGTTATTATTATTATTATTATTATTGAAAAGTTCTGTGCTACGCCAATGACATTCACACACAAACTAAATAAATAAATAAAATAAAACATAAACAGAATAAATGAAATAAATAATTCAAATTAAAAATAAATCAGTAAATACATTTAAATAAATAAATTTAGAAGTCCCCCCCCTTGTGGGCACCTCTGGAATAACCGAAAGGAGCACCGATGGAAGGTCACTGTGACCTTCCAAAAATTTCCTTATTTGGCAAATTTTATCAGACCATTCGAAAAAGTTATCATCATTGGACAAAATTATCATCATTCGACAAAGTTTGGAGTTCTAATTCGGCAAAATTATCATCATTCAGAGAAATTTTGAGCTCTATTTGGCGCAATTATCATCATTCGGCGAAATTATCATCATTCGGTAAAATTTTGAGCTCTATTCGGCACAATGATCATCATGCGGTGAAATTTGGAGTTCTATTCGGCACAATTATCATCATTCGGCGAAATTTTGAGTTCTATTCGGCGCAATTATCATCATTCGGTAACATTTGGGGTTCTATTCGGCAAAACTATCATAATGCGGTGGAACTTTGAGTTCTATTCGGCACAATTATCATAATTTGGCAAAATCTGGAGTTCCATTCGGCAATTTGAGAATTTCCGCCCTCCCAAAGATTTAATTCATTGTTCGAGCTTCTTTAGTTAAGAGAGTTCAGAATGTTATAGATAATATATATTTCACAAAATTATTGCCACGGT
The DNA here is from genome assembly GCF_026930045.1 of Uloborus diversus. Lineage (NCBI taxonomy): Eukaryota > Metazoa > Arthropoda > Arachnida > Araneae > Uloboridae > Uloborus > Uloborus diversus. The sequence goes on from NC_072735.1 coordinate 52,616,206, forward strand.
ATAATGCCAATAATTCAAGTGAATTTAGAAGTTGAAAATTTTTCACATTTATAGAGCTAAAAATGTTTTGTTAATTAAAAAATATGTACGTGTAAAACAGAAAATCTCTAATATCTTCCTTAAAAATGGTATTTCAATTTAAACAAAAAAAAAATATTCTGCAAAAAATTTAAAAAAAGGGCTTTTAAAAAAAATATTTCTTTAATTTTAAAATTGATAGTTAAATTTTCATGCACTGCGGGAAAAAATCAATTTCACTTTTAAAATTGAACTGTTTTTTCATAATTTTATATCAAGCTGTGAGATGTTGATGTTTTTTTTTAGCAATAATTCTCAAAGCAACCACTACAACTTCAAATACAACAACAAAGACCATTAAGAAATCCCTCATGAGAAAAATCTACGAAATAAATTTTATTTGTGTCCAAAAGTCAACGAAACTAATTTGGAATAGTTCGTCGTCCTCTTTGAGACACTGATGCTATTTTTGAACCGTTAAAAGGCAAGCGATAAATTGCGCGATTATTAGTTAATGAAAATTCACTTGCGTAATAAAGTTTTACTTCAGCTTTCATAGTGCATCTAATTGAAGAGAAGTTCGAAAATAAAAATTTCAGCTTTTTAATTAAAAAACTTTCTCAATAGAAGGTGTTCTGAAGATTTGTCTTTATTGCTGAATGGTAGACTTTTATTTTAAGTCCGACGCTATTTTTTTTCAACCGAAAAGGTGTCACTGATGTGCTCTTGAAAATAAAGAAATTTAATCAGATTATAATTGAAGTGTCTGCAAGCATTTATTTCAACCTTTGATAATGACTTTGTTGTTTCCATGGCTACAGTGAAAGTTATTTTTATTTATTTAATCCACTTGATTATACATTGGCACTGTCAAATGACATTTCATTAACTAGTCAGGAGAATTTAACTTCAGAAAGTAATTAAACAAAGTAACCCAGACGAGTCAATTGGAGGAAATCTTCATCTAAAATAGAACTTGATTCTTAATATAAATTATACTTAAAAATGCTTCGGAATTGATGTCGTAGTGAAGTAAGAAATGTTTAGAATTATTGAAACATTATAACCAAGGCTCAATACAGTGAAACCCCGATTTTACGTCTTTCAAATCCAGGGACGGACACAGACAAAGAGAGAGAGAGAGAGAGAGCGATGAGAAAGAGAAAGAGAGAGAGAGCGATGAGAAAGAGAAAGAGAGAGAGAGAGAGCGATGAGAGAGAGAGAGAGAGAGCGCGCTGAGAGAGAGAGAGAGAGAGAGAGAGAGAGAGAGAGAGAGAGAGAGAGAGAGAGAGAGAGAGAGAGAGAGAGAGAGCTCTGTGGGAGACAGAGAGAGCTCTGTGGGAGAGAGAGAGAGAGCTTACTGTGAGTACTTTACTCTGAATTTAACAGTTTCAACTTTTCAATTTTACTTTTATTTTTACAATATTAGGAATTACTAAAATGTAATAAAACTCACTCTCTCAAAAATAACAACCAGAGAAAACTTAATATCTTTATAAGGTCACAAGCACAGCATTTAGTGACTAATTTCACGAGATACCATAATGAGCGAAATATTTCCCACGAGAAAAAAGTTCAAGGTCTGTATTATGCAAGTCTGCCAAAGAGTAAAAACAAGAAAGCTAATAAATTAATTTAATCACAGCGCTTTTTTTTTTTTTTTCATTTGTCGTTCCTCAAACTTTCTTTTCTCGTAGGTTTCAGATGAATCCATTTTTGACATTCGTCACTAACTTATAATGTTCTGGAACACCGAGTAACTCTTTGAGCAGGAAGGAAACGCAGCGTTGAATTTGGAAGCCGATGGGTTCTAGATTTTAAATAAATGCATAATAAATGTCACTAAAGATTTTCAATGAGATTTGAAAAATATATGCCATCAAATCTTACATGTGGAAAATCACTAAAACAATATAAAATTCTGTGGCGTTTCAAAATGTCCGTAATTGGTTCAAAAACTCCGCTTCGCAATAAAAAAAAAAAGGTTCCGTTTCAAAAACTCTATTTGGTTCAAATATTCCGTTATCCGATCAAAAAGAGCTTCTATTTAAAATTTAGTACTTAGGGCTTTTTTAGGAAAAATTCCATAATTGGTTCAAAAAAATCCACCGTCAAAAATTACGCTTTTCATTTAAGAAAGGTTTCAAAAGTAAAAAAAAATCAAAAATTCCACAATTAGGAAAGGGACACTACTTAGAGGGAAAACTACTTTCTCAAACAAACCAAAAAGTATACATCATATACCACCGTTCAATATATCGCTGTAAACAAATATACAGTGAAAAACGCTAACTGAATGAACAGAAATATTTTTTCGCGTAAAAAGAACTTCGTGCAAAAAGATTCGCTTTGAATTGCACAATATACTATCCAGACCGCTACAGCATTTCGTCGATTTTCCATATTAAGCTTTTTCGTGTAAAACGTATTTCACTGATGTGCAGTCAAAATCGCTTATAGCGAGCCCTGTTTTGACGAAAACTCGGATTTAGCGAGGTAATCAGAAGGATTTGCTTTGTACAATGTTAAGTCAATGGGAACGAAACTCCTTTTTAACGAGTAAACCCCGCTTAAAGCGAGCAATATTTTTGTAATTCATTAACGGTCTGTTGATTTTCTCCTCAAAAAAGATTCTTCTATGTTTGGAAAAAATTCCATATTTTGAATTCAACCGAAAGTTAGAGATAAGATGTAGATAATGAGTACAAGTGATGACATAGCTTTTTTTTTTTCGTTTAGTAGAGCAGCATTTAAAAATTATATATTTGTTAAAGAGAATGTTTCCATTTCCGAGATATACTTCCGAGGATATTGTAGCTGAAAGTCAAGATACAGAATATAAATTAAAGTGACCATTGTTACGACAAATGTGAAGAATTTGAAAATTTGAAATAGCCCTTGATATACTTGGCTTGCAGCAGAACTTTAGACTATTTTGAAACCACGGATGCAAATGACGATGTCCTTTGCACCCCACGTTCCTCGAAAACAATAACAAGAAAGAAACCATAAGACAGTTCTAATCAAATAACCAGCTTCTTTGGTACTGTATAGCAAAAAATAATAATAAAGCAAGCATGAATAATTTTATGATTTTTTTGACTATCCCGTTTTTTACAAGCACTCGGTTATAACGGCGAAATATCGCTGTTTCTTCGCACTCTTTATAAGCAAGTTTGACTGTACTTTCAGCAGTTTCAAAATCAATCTTCATTTGTAATAGAATTTAATCGAAGAACGTAAACTAACAAGCCAAATATCATTGAAGTGGTTGGATGAAAACAAAGCTCATAAAGTTTAATTTAATATAAAGCATATAATAGAGGGTTTTCATTGAATAAAAGAAAGAAACCGACTTCTCTCTTAGCGTAAGACCGAGGCTTTTTATCTTGCTGATAAGAAAGCGTTTTGTGATGATTGGAATTACTAAGGCTAAACGAAAAGATCAACAAGTTTCCGAGAGGAGATCTTTGCCCGGAAAACAAAATTCTTTCGTGTTTTTTTTGCTGCATTTTTGAAATGGTCTTAGGATTAAAATTTATTTCTTCTTTTTTTTCTTTCGTGATAGAAAAATATTTGATAATATCTAAAAGCGATGCCTTGTTGTTGAAAAAGGCCGCTGTAATTCATAGCGTTAGAGTATATTGATAATATGGTGAGATACAATTCTAATAAAAAGACGCAGAAGGATCATTCTACGAAAAACGGCATTTTTTGTCCTGAACGTGACACTTCATTAAAAATATTAATTTAAAAGGATAATGAACAAAATTTTACTGCTTAACAAATTTAAAATGTATGTGTGATTCCTTAAGCAAAAGATTCCGTAATTGCATTTTAAAATTATTACTTTTTAAGGAAATACGAATTTATTTTGTCATTTGCTAAGAGCAAAAATATTAACTAATTCATACAGCAAGTTACAAGAGGTTGACTTTGGATGTCGCTCACGTGACGCATGCAAATAAATTAAATTTTAAATATTTACTAAATTATTTATAACTATGTCAAGAGTATCTTTGTATCAAATGCAAAGATTAAAAAGTGTGCTTCCCTGTTGAATCAAAATATTAAGAGATATGACAAAACGTTGGTGAATTTAAGCTTCTGATTGTCCCGCACGAGACGGTGGAATGGCTCAGAAATGTTTTCATTCAACTCATGCAAACACTTACGATTAAATAAAAGTATTAAGTGTTCTAAAAAGCTTATACAGAAGTGCGATGCATGCATTAAACTTTATTTTTACAAACATGGTCGCTATATTTATGCGTAACACATAACGTACAAACAGATGTGTTTTAAATAATAAGAATTCGAAAGAGATATCTCCTAGCGTATTTAATATATATAGTATATTGCTTAGTTGTGAGCGGTCTAATGTAATATTCTGAAGAACAAATTAACTTTTGACTTTATTTTCATACAACAATGAACATCAATGGAGTCACCGATGACCTCAGAAATATTTTGCATTCAATTATGAGGGGAAAAAAGCTTTTATTTAGCAAAATGGAAGCACTTAGTTTTCCGTATTTGATAGCACTATAAGAATTAGTTATGAAAATACTTGTAAAAAATGAGTTTAGAGAGGAACTTTTTCTTGGAGCTGGCGGGAAAACGATCAAGGTTCTTTTCACAGGCAGAAGTTTTACATATTTTGAATGCAGAAAATGATCGAAGCAATGAAATAAAATTATCAGCTATCTTTCTTTGTCCAGGAAAGTCAAAAATTATTCACGATATACGAAGACAGTTAATGAGTACTCTTAATAAATATAAGAAATCAATGGATAGGGTTTTTTTTTTCCTTCAAAAATTGGCAACAGTGCAAAGCTTTTGAAAAGGTCAAGTTCACAATGCAGTACGTGCGCTCGTGGATTAAAACAAATTTTGTCAAAGACTTATTTATTAGATCTCCAGATAGGAGAATCTTAGGTAGTAGCATGTTGGCCGACATCCCAGTGAGTTAGTTCTGTTGCCAAGGATATTCCTAAAACACTGCTCTTGTGCGAGTCGTTCAAACAAGCGATAAAAATAGAACCCGTTTAACAAAACCCTTCCGTAAGTGCAAACAATCAATTACTTCTGTTTACATTCATCACGATCAGTCAATAGAGGAAAAAAGGAGGAAAAGTCAAAAATCGGAAGGTTTTTGTTTACTGAACTAAAAGATAACCCTTTGGAAACTATGAAGGTGTTTTTCAAGAATTAACCGATTTTTTTTTACTTTATAAATGCAAATTCGGCTTCTGAAATTAATCAATTAAGTTTATGCCCTACTATCCAGCTGATTCCTGACGGGTTTGGCGCATTTTATTGACACCCAAAAAATTCAAGAACTTTTTCGTACCCAAAACTATATCTTTCTGCATGACCCCCCCCCCCCAACCCTTAAATGGTCTGTATCCGGCCCTAGAAGCGTGTGCTCTTTTGCTCACGTGAATCATATTTTTGGAAAAGAAAGAGACAATAGTAAGTTTAGTCAGTGGCGTACCTAGCATGGATGACACCCGGGGCGGTAATTTGTGGTGTAACCCCCTTCCCCCCAACAATCGCAAAAAAGGGGGGTACCAGTGTTTTATATTTACATGAAATTCATACAATATTCAGAAAGAGCTACATACTTTTAGAACGAAATTTTAAGTTAGCTAATGCACAAAAGAAAAAAAAAACCTATGAACACTTTTTAAATACTTTTCCCTAGACGTCTATATGCAGGGCCGTCGCTAGGTCAAAAAAGTACGGGAGTGTATGAAATTGATCGCGCCTCAATTATTTCAAACACAAGGAAAGATAACGGGTTTCAGCTTTTAAGAGGAAGTCACTTGGTCCTAGTATTGACAATATGATTCTAGTGATGAGTATAATAATCACTGTCTAGGGGTTTCTCCCACGGAAATATTTCAAATTAGAAGTCTTAAAAATGCATTTTAGATGAGCTTTGATAATGTTTGGGGGAGAAGAGGTTCGTCGTGCATCTAGGTAATGCAACTATTTTTGATATAGTAAATAATTAAAAATATTGGGGGAAATTTTCTGAATTGAAGCATTTATACTTTGTTCAACTTTGAGTGTCAACCCCCAGACGGGGGACACCCGGGGCGGACCGCCCCTCCGACCCTCGGTAGTGACGATACTGGTTTAGTTACGTATAAAATGACTGTATTTTGATCGAAAAGTGGGTTAACTAGTATATCAAGGGACTGAAAATCGAAAACAAGCAAGGTTTTTTTTTTTCCTTTAAAATATTGCCGTACACACACACACACACACACAAAAAGCAGATTATGTCTATACACCTGAAGAAAACACTGAATAGTTTTTCATCAAAAGCTAACATTAGAAATTTTTACATAGAATTGTGTTGCGCAGTTCAATCGCTTGCAATTTAAACATCAGTGGCGGAAACTGGCATGTAACCAAAAAACTAAGATAAAAAAAAAAGAATGTCTATTCGTAGCTTGATACTAATTTTAAGCTTTGGCTCGAATTCGATGAAAGCACAATTACGACTAAATGTTAATAAATGCGTAAATGTCCTTTGGTTCTAACAGTATCTTAATTGATAGACGGAAGTTTCAGTGACTACTCTCTTGCAGAACTTTTTTTACAAAATTAATCGTTATCAATTTCTAGTGATATAAATCAGTAATTTTAATCAAAGGATTAAAATTATTTTTAAACTTAAAAATCAAATTCTTTAAAATCCTGAATTTTACTAATTTGCTCTTTTATAAGTCAATGTAACCTTTCTCCCGAACATTGATTTTATCCCAAGAGCTTATCCCTACTCTCTCGATTAGTCATCTATTCAAATTCTCGTTCTTTACTCAACCTGAAGATACATTCAGTCGAGGTCAGTCACTCTATCAAATTAATCGCTCCTTTTTATTTTGTATATATATATATTGGTAGCTACTGTGTTTAGTTTTTTTTTAAATGAAAGTAATAAGAAAAAAAAACTTAAAATTAATGTAGCTTCAACCATGAATTCATACAAAAAACTTAAGCATGAACTAAAAAAAAAAAAAAAAAATTGAAACGAAAAGGAAAAACTTAAACTTTTTTTTTACTGCAAATACACAATATTTTTATTTACTTTTACAAGGGAGCGAACAATTAAAAATGGGTAGCTGTCTGATTTTAATGTAGAAAGAGTAGAATCACTTTAACTGAATAAGATCTACAGGCTGTTTTGAAACAGCAAGGAGCGTTTCCGTCTCATTAATTCTATTACTTTACGTGTGTTATTTATTGCATGTTTACTGCATGGTAATTATTATATGTAATGAGTGATATTGGTCTAATTCTTCGATACTGGCACATCATCCGGGCAGGGCCCGAACTATGGTTCAGCTGGTTACCTGCCGAAAGCTCAACCGATCGTGCTACTCAGCTTTGTCGGTCACAACGAAAAGTAAACTTATTAATTTAACCGAATAACTCAAGCAGGTGCTTTTAAACAGGTTTTTTCGACAGAAAAAAATAAAACTTTTCGGCCATGGGTTTATTTTTCATGATTAGCCGGCACGAAAAGCTTTGAAATGAGGGGTAAAACAAGGAATTTTATCAAAGAGTAAGAAAGATCTCGCGTAGCGACAGAAAAACAGGCTACCCAAATAATATAAAGTAGATCATCAGTTCTTTTTTTTCAAGCGTAGATTTCTGTTTCATTTTGTAATAAGCACAAACAGAAACGTATGCAACTTTTTTTGTCTAAAACTGTTATATGCCCTGTTTTAAGTAAAAATATTAATAGTCATCTGATTCATATAGCTATATTTACGATTTCATACAATTTCTTCTTAATCGTGTCGTTTCTCAACGAAATTGGAAGGTGTCAACAAGGCAATTTTACATTCATGGGGCAGTGAAGAGCAAAGGGATGTAAGTGGACTTGAAACAGCTTCGAGTAAAACAATTGCAAATTTCAAATCCTGAGAAAGTTTTCAGTGAAGAGTTTTTCTAAATCATGTTGCATAGCAACACTTACCAGAGCTTCTAGTACTACCTTTTGCCCCAAAACAGATGGGACTTTCAATCACCATTTGCACTAGTTGTCTCCAAATTTTTAATTTTGAAACTTGCATCCCTTTGCTTCTAGCTGCTTCAATTAGATTTTTGTCGTGGAAGTTAGAAATTAGCTGAATATCTTTTTTAAAGCCCTTCAAGTTTTAAGCATAACGAGAAACCTTTACCTGCATACTCAGGGTAACAAATTGCAGAAAAATATCGGTCAGCATCATAAATCCTTAGCTCAGCAAGATAAGTTGTCTGCTTGCTAAAGAATTTTTTCAGCAGTTACACAAAACTAAAATCCATCGAAATATAGTTTAAGAACTTTAACGGGAACAGTACATGATATGGTAATCCAATATCCAATGGATGTCTCACAATCTCGAAAGCGAGGGCCCACCACTAGAAGGATTATCTCAAGTGAAAAGGAATCTACAGTGCCATCTTCTCGTGGGTCTCGATCTTCTTCGCAATGCGATGGTGTTTGATTTAAATTCTTATTTAGCAGTCATCATTCGCGGGATGAGGCTCTGGCGTGCTGCCAGATACTTGACTCGAGATTCGTTACGATACGGAATAAATTTGGAGGAAGATCAAAGGTCAAACATGACGACGAGAAATGGCATTCATGCTCCAACAGAGTTCAAAAATGGTCGGTTGCTTTTCAATGAAATGTGGATCTTGTTTCGTTGATGAAATTTTATTAATTTCAGATAACGCGACTAATATAACTTCGCCTCATCATTTATTTTATCTTTCTAGATTTTATGATGAAATATGGCATATGCGAATACTTTACCTATAGATTAAATATTTCCTCCCCTCCCCGTCTCAAAAGATAATTTGTTGTAGAAAATAACCAGGAAGTGGTTCAGTTCCCAAGTTCCTATACAGTGTTTGACTACACGCAGCATTTGTAATTCCACTTCAGCAGTCATTTTCCTAGTGATTCAAAAATTTATTCATTTAAATCAAAATGTTTGTAATAAAGGTAATAAAGCATTAAATAAAGATTTTTTAATGGATAATTTAATATCATTTAGCTTTTGTTCTTTGAGCAATCGAGGTTGCTTTCTGCTCTAACTTTGTCGTGGTCTTGGCTGAAGACCTCGTCTTGAGATTGATGGAACCCTAGAGCAGGAATTAGTAAATGGAGGGAGCAAGTCCAATCACTGGCTTAACAAAAGCGGAGGCAAAGATCCCGGAGTCACGTGACTCAACAACGACGTATGATTGACATGTTTTGCACAAAACTAGTGAAAGATACCTCATTTCTTCAACAATACTTTGCTCTAAAATCTGTCACATGAGTTGAGATCTTTGCTTCACGAATGAAAGTCTTCACTCCCTCCATTTTATTTCTTCTCAATGGATGGATCGCGAGTCACTCGATAGACCTTAGATAGTTCGGAACCACCTAAGCCTACATTAATTTGGAGGCCCCCTGAAGACTATGCAGTGTTTGATTTACATTTTTAAAGCATGAATGCACTTTTGGAGGTCTCTTTGTCTAATCACACAACTATGTATAAATCCCTTATGTGCATTTATGAATCCCCTTTGGGCCCCCTCATAATCGTGACCAAGTAAATTCGTTACTGGAAAAATGATTAAAAATTCCACTTTAAAGAAGTTTTTTTCCAATAAATAAGTCATAATTTTTTATTTTTAAAAAATATATGTATTTTTCATATCGTTGCAATGCTATGCATAATTCTTTAAAAAATGTGGGGCCCCTTAGAAACATGGGGCCCTAGGCTTAGGCCTAGTCAGCCTGTGTGGTAATCATGCCCTGGGGATTAGATCTCTTTGAATGCACGTCACACCAAGTCAGGGGCGCAGCGAAGGGGGAGGGAGAGGATGGAAGTGAAAACACCCCCCAGAACCATTGGTTTTAACATAAATGCAAATTCTAATACAGTAGTTTATACATATGAAAAGACTCTTTTGGTCAAAAAAAAAAAATCCTTCAGAAGGTATTTTTCATTAAAAGAAAAAAAAACATATTTTTTTATCAAAAAATCACCTTTAGAAGGTATTTTTCATTAAAAGCCCCCCTCCAGAAGGTATCTCTGGCTGCCCTAGTGCATCGAGTTAACCTTCAATGCTTAAAAGTGGTTATTTTGAAGGATTGTTCTTTGAATCATGTCTAACTTTAGATTTCTTACGACAAAAATAGTTTTGTGAATTTACTGAAAATATGTTTTTCAGTCATTTAATCTTTTAGTAAGGTAAGAAATAACAACGTCAAAACGCACAAATTGCAAATTACTGCAGACACGTGTATCGGCGTTACAGGGAACGCCTTTTTTCAATGCAAAAAGTAATGAGCTTATGGATGAAAAGGCATCCGACAAAAGCCAAAGGCATTCATTTATCTTATCTAATCTTTTGTTTCAACAGTACACCCCCCCCCTTTTTTTTATACTATTATTGAGCACTTTTTTTTTACTTTATCTACAATTTATTTTCTTTAATGATTGAATAATGTATTCTGGTATAATTTTTAAATATTGCGATGTATTTGCGTTCTTTGCGGGTGATGTTCAGCTTAAATAAAAATCTGGAAGGATAGTCAAAAATTTAGAGATAATTGAAACTTTTAGACCACGTAAGTAGTAATTAACTACAGGACATAGAAATTCGAAAAAAAGAAAGTTTTCGAGAGAGAGAGAGGAGGGGGGGGGGAATAAAAAGCAATGTTCAAAGCTTTGCTGCAATCCTTGATTTCAAAAATTTTGATTTGTCAGAAAATTTTTTTGCTTTGAATTTTTATTTCTATTCAATGCATTTGTACAATCTATATGTATAAAAATGAATGTTTGTCTGTATGTCATTTATGAACTCAAAAACTACCCGGCAGATTTGGCTGAAACTTTCACCGTTTGTTATTTTTGGTACGGGGAATGTTTATAGACCAGTTCGAAAAAAACCCGATAGATAGTTCCTTTTTTATTCCAATTTACGTCACAATCCATTGGATAAATACGAATAAAATTATCGGCTGCAGAAATTAATTCGCGTGAAAGATCTCATTCGCAACTCCAACAAACTATAGGGGGCGCTGCAGCCACTGTCTAATGGCCGATGAAAAAACTGAAACAAACGCACGCTGTAACATATAAATTGCTTCTAAATTTAGGAAATGATAGATCTTTTTGTTCGCATGTATGATTTTTTGTTCTTTATTCATTTGAAAAGATTTTTCAAAGTCTTTTGGTTATTCTGACCCATGTAGAAAGAGATTAGAAATCAAAAAGTATTACGAAAGTAAAAAATTATGCAGAACACACAGTAAGTTGTTCTGAAGCAGCCATTTTCCCGATGTTGAATTCGGAATTCATTAATTTTTGGTTCGCTTCGAACGGCATTTTCATTTTGTACCGTTTTTTCTATACATTAGTACATATTCAGTTCAGTTTCGTGACATTTCCGGCATTTGTTGACATTTTTGTCACATAGTGCACATACGTGACAGACTGTCAAGAGTAACGTTTAACACTAGATAATTTATTTCTATGACTATATGATTGGATATCAAAAGAAATCATGCATTTAATTCATTCGTCATGGAAATGATTTACCTGATATGCGAAATCTTGTCAAGATACATTATTCTTTCACACAATTTTAAAACCATAACCCTATAAACAGATTTTTGGCGAACTTTTATTTTTTATTGTTCAAATTCTTAACGTTCTTTCTGGATTTTTCAATCTGTTCTGCGATAAATATTTTCAAGAAAATTTATTTGCATACTGTCAATTTCAGTAGGATACTGTAGTAACAAAGGTTATTTAAATCATTTATGTGGAATTAGGTTAAGGAAAAGTGTCCAGTCAATGTTGTTAAGTTCGTTTTTTTTTCATCGAATTGAAAAACTGATATTTATTCAAATTCACTCAGAACAAGATAAATAAAATGTGTACTCACAGTTTATATCAGATATTTTTGATGTTACGCCGTTGCGAATGACAATTCCAAATGATGAATTACGCAAATAAAAAAAAAATACACATAACAAAATATTTGTTTTGCCCAAAAGGAACACATGGAACGCAATGTTTTAGTTTTGTCGGCAGTTTTGTAAATCTCCGCAAGGTAACGTATTCGAGCGCTGGAGTTGCGAATTGATAAGAAGTTAGCTGTTGCCATTTTTCTTGAGTTTGAACAAATAAATTCTTTCTTTATTGTTTTATGGCTTTTCATGCAACAGGGGGATTTAAAACTTTTTCTATTTGATATTTTTAGCGATTGATTGATCTTGCAAACTGCGTGAGTACAAAATTTGAGTATAGTCACGGCTTCACTTGATACCTGGACCGATTATTATGAAAATTGCTATATATATGTATTTTTCCACGGAGAAGGTGCATAATATGCTTATTGAAGTCACTCGGCACCAGGTGGCACTGCAGAGTAGCAACTTCTGCCCCGTTCAACCGAGTGTCATGAAAATCAGTATACGTAATGATGTATTTTTTTGTTGGCGTAGCAACGCGCGTCGGGTACTACAGCTAGTTTTGAATAAATAAAACATGTGCTCTTAATTTCTAGAAAAGTACAACTAATCCACAATTAGATTGATGCATGTTGACTGCAAGGGCAGAAGTTTCTAATTTATTATACTACATTTAAATACTACTAAAATTATAACTAATTCTGCCGGACCGTAAGATTTCGCCGCTTGCGCAATTTGGAAAAATTGAAAGTGCAGTCCACTTATCGTCACCCTTAGCTTCAATTTGAAGTCTTCTTTTTTCGATTATCTGGTGCATGGAAAGTTTTCTTTTTTTTGAAAAAAGGATTTTTTCAGATGTTTTTCTGGTATGTGCTATATAAATAGAGTGTGTCAATCCATCACTTAACAATGAAACCATTCGCTAAATTTCTAGACGAGTTGTTTAGTAGTAATTAAAAAATATTTATAAAAGTGTTATGGTTTTTAAATTCAAAAATTTACAAAGAAAAAAAAAGAAGAAGATATTCAACTTAAAACGTCGTTTTATTTATATTTTTATTTAAACATATGGGAAAAGGAAATTCAAATGTTTATCTGCTACGAATTTTATATTTTACTTCCATCTTCAGATGAATACGAGTAAAAAGGAACATTAAAAACAGCACTGTAACCGCAACCATACTAAGAACTAAAATGAAGCAGCTCGAAGATCTCTTCCACTCGAGTTCGTGCAAAAATCGAAAAAGATTATTTATAACTCTCGGTACCCTTTGCAACCAACTTAAGCCGAAAAGGCTCTTGAAGCTATCAGACAGAGTGGTGCCAGAAGATGAACTCCGAAAAGGTTTACTTTTGGGCGGGGTCCTTTTGCATGTACGGTGGCGAGTGAAGTTGACGATCTTTTCGAACGTCATCCCAGTAGATAAGATTCCGATGAGAACCCTGCTGTGATGCAATGCGGGTCTTTTTCAAAGTAAAAGCGCACAAAGAGAGCTTTTATGGAAAAGAAGGGTGTACGTGAGGATTTTCATGTCGGTGCAGGACAAATACGTGAAAGTGATACGTTACAAATAACTTCATAGGCGCAGCTGTTTTCAAACACGGATTTTAAGTTGATTCTGAGATTTTTTAAGGCGTTTTTCAACAACGAATGCGAAAATTATTCATCTGCTTAAGTAGTTCTTTGTTTGAAACTTTTCGTTTTTGGTATTAGAGTTTCCGCATTTTCAGTCTTTTACCGTTTTTTTTTTTTGAGCAATCACGAACTGCTTATTAATCTCACTTGACCAACGTTGATGTTGCTCTGATTTTTTAGATTACCATGACAACGGTTGTTTTTAATATTTATTTAGAGATTGAAATTTGTGTCGTCATAGTTACAAATCGTCTGTGATTTGATTCTATTCATATTTTTTTCGGGTCTTTTCTCCAATAAACTTTTCGTTTAAAAAAGTGTTTTTTTTTTTTTTTTTTTTTTTTGCGTAAATTTACGTTTTTTCAGGAAAAAACCTATGTAGATGAACTAAAACAGCAAATCTTCTTCAAAATACAAAATTTCCTTATTACTAAATAACATAATTTAAGACTGTAAAGAAATAAAAATATACTACGTTATTCGCTGAAATAATCTTTATGATAAGTGTAGACTGGTGGATAAGGGCCATGAAATCTTTATTTATATTCTCTCATCCGAATCACAACTTCTGTATTTATGGATACGCCCCTCGTATTACCTGTTTTGGAAAACCACGAGTCATAATATGACGGGAGCAAGTTTTTTGGCAATTTCCATTCCATTCCATTTGTAGAAACAAGAACAGCAACGAGTGGGGTCCTATCGCAATTCCTGATGGCGAAAAACGTAACTTGAATTTCAAGACGTCAAAATTCAAATGAATGATGGACTTTTTTTTTATATAATTTATTGCCACTTTATTTGGTCAAAAGAAACTACTTGTTTGACGATACCACACAATCTTGCCTGTTTAATAGACTAACAAGATTTTAAAAAATAGTATAAATTCCGTTAAAATAAAATGAAAAATAATCTTCTAATTAATTAAAAAATTATTCATTCAGAAGTAAAATAATCTGCCAAATAATAAAACAAGTCATGAAACACTATAAAATAATCCGTCAAATATTTTTTCAGCTCATAAAAAAACATTAAAAGTTCCATTGCAGTAAAAAATTCAAACATGAAGAGCAAACCTGGCGGCGATGTAAACGATATTTTTCTGTTATCGATAACTTAGAAAGTAAACGGGTATCAGTTTAATCGAATACGGAGTAATGAGGAGCTATTTTTGCATTTTGTCTTAATTTCATTTGTTCGTTTATTTTATCATTTATTTATTCACACATTTATTTATTGAAATTTAATTTAATAATGATCTTTAAGTAGCCATGACACCTGAACTCTTTTTGTTTTTTGTTTTATAAGTAAAACATAACAGTTGAAAAGTTCATTATTTAAAAGTTATTCTCAATTTAAGTTTGCCATTGGCGCCTAAAAGCGAAACTTCAAACTGTTAATAAATTAGCTCAAAATATTGAAGTAAAAAAGTTAAGTTAGGAAACAATACATTCATAAGATAAATTTAACATACTTAATTTTCACCGACATAATAGATACTTTTATGCAGTTATTGCCTTTGTCTAACCATTTTATTTCTAATACTGAAATCACTGTATTCAACGTTTCCAATAACTTGATCAAATAAACGGAAATTTGTTGACTTAAAAAAGTAATGCATTGATCGATACCACCTGCAGAAGAATAAACTTGATTCAACTGACGAAGAAAACTATGGAAACTTCTGAGCGCAATATGCTTACTGAAGAACGTCATTTATTTCCTTTTATGGTATATCACACATTGTGTTTATGATATGAATTCTTGATTATACAGACTCACGAGTTTCATAGTAAAATGTAGTAAAGTATGCCAGGTGTTATTTTCAAACGGCATAAAACATTAACAATGAATATAAAAAATGAATTTTTAACTAGCGAATTTTTAAAAATGGCCAAAATTTATTTCGTGAAAGAATGTAGGAAGTGGTGGCGACGTTTTTCAGAAAAAAAACTATTTTTTGACTGCAACACTCGAAAATATGCAAAAAGAAAAGAAAAGAAAAAAAAATCAAGCTGAATCTTAGCGAAATAAAGTGTTTTTTAAGTTTTTAAATTATTTTATTCTATGATACATCTTCTTCATGCCATTACAAGTTCTTTGTAATTTTTAAATTTTTATTTTCACGTTTGCAAACATGATAGTGTTAAAAATTTATCATGACAAATTATGACAACGTTGGCTATAAAGAAGATTATTTTCGAGAGGAAATTGTGTTTTCATATAGATTCTTAAAATTAATGGATTAAATAAATAAATTAATGTTATCGCAACTTTTTTTTTTTTTTTTTTGACATTTCCTTAATCTTGCTGTCGACTAGCAGTCTCTTGCTTTTGAACAACAACAATATTTAGATAAACGCTTTCCCCCCCCTGACTCCTCCGACTGTATGAAACTAGACACCCTTTTTTTCATCTAAATAAGGCACTGCCACACATTCAATGCAAGAAAGTGTGACAGTGCAATATTAAAAGATATATGATTTTCCTAGAAGCTTCTCAGCATTCACGTTCAAAAACGTTTTCTTTAAAAATAATTCTGGATCCGTTCCCATCTTTTATTTGACCTTTCCTACCCCTTGCTGTCGACTAGCAGTCTGTTGCTTTAAAGAAATAAAAATATTTTTTTAAAAAAGACT
Source organism: Uloborus diversus (assembly GCF_026930045.1). Lineage (NCBI taxonomy): Eukaryota > Metazoa > Arthropoda > Arachnida > Araneae > Uloboridae > Uloborus > Uloborus diversus. The sequence goes on from NC_072735.1 coordinate 52,632,479, forward strand.
TATTTCTTAAGTTCCGCTCCAGTAGGTGGAATTAGACACTTAAAAAAACATTTTAGAAGACCAAAAGAACAAGCTTCCGCAAAAGAGTCTCATCTTGGCAAGCGTTGTGTAACTGAATCACAAAGACTTACCGACGAAGCAGAAAAAAAGGCGGGTTACAGAGCTGTCACAGATGATTCTACCACTGCGCTAATTATGTGTACATTGGCTACAGAACTTAACTCCCGTTAACACGAAGCAACATGGCGTAACTGAAGGGTGAGGGTCTCATTTAAATGAAGTGAAACCGACTGGATTACGAAATTTTGACTTAAAAAAGCTTTATCGCGTTTAAATTTGGTTCCTCAAATATTACAAAGAAGTTATATCGAACTCGAGTCTTTCGTCGCGACCATGTTTTTGTTTTTTTAAATAATTAAGCAATCCACGATCCCATAGTGTTCCCCCACATATACACGCGCCCAGAAATATATAGATAAATTATAATATAATAAATAACCTTGTTTTTGGTTGGGTCAGAAATAAGTGACGTTTCAACAGTAAATAAAATGGATAACATTCATTAATATCGATGGTGCTCAAATTTAAATACTTGATCAGGCAGAATGAAACTCAGATACGACTTAGTTGGGGCAAACTTAACCTGGCAGATTTGTGACGGTTACACAGATCCTAATCTGAGCATTATTACGCTGCCAGGTTAGGTTTGTTCCAATTATAGTTTTTGTTTTGCTAAAAATAGAAAATTAATAAAATTAAGTTTTGAAAATCAACACTTCTACTCCAAGAAGTCTGTCAATGGTCCCCATTTGAGCTCACAACAGATAGTTACCACTGATTCAAAATACAAAAATTTGAAACAAAAGGAGTAAATCAAGTGCATTCAGGGGCGTTCGCGGACTGCGACCTCCCAAAATGTCATTATTCAGCAAATTTTATTTGACATTTCGGCGAATTTGGAGATATAATTGCAATAATGAAGTTTTTAAATGTCCGAATGTTCTGTTTGATTACATGAGCATGCACATATTTTATCATTCGACAAAACTAAGATTCGGCAAATTAAGAATTTCTCCTTCCTAAAAAAGTCTTGCTGTTTGGCACACAAATGAGGCAGTGAGAAGCAAAGGGATGTAAGTGGGAAAATTAAATATTTGGAGATAACCAGTACAAATAGTAGGGAGTCTCTAGTCTGCCTTGGGCCAAGAGATAGTACTAGTAGCTCTGGTAGGTGCTGCTAGACAGCATACTTTAGAAAAAAAATTCAATGAAAGCCTACCTAGGAACTTATGTTTGAACGCGTTTTACTCAAAACTTGAATCAGTCTACTTACATCCCTTTGCATCTCACTGCCTGATATGATGTTTTGACAAAGCTTTTGTTTTATTTATATACATTAAAAATAGAAGATTATCAGAAACTAGCACGTAACAAGCAATAACTTGTATTTGTTAGCAAAATTCTCTTCGTGGGAAAATTTTGAAGGAGCAAAATGGTGAGAAAAAGAGAACAATCTACTAGCATTTTAAGTATAAGGTTAATTAAATAAAATATACCATTCTTATTTCATTGGAAAAGTTATGGGAAAGTTTTGAAAGAACGAAATGTTGAAAAAAAGAGAACAATATATTTATATTTTAAGTCCAAGGCTAATTTAATGAAATATACTATTTTTATCCTGTGGGAAAAGTTAAAGCACTTGGACACAGCATTTGCACTAGCAAGTACGTCTTGGAAAAAAATAACCTTGAAAGCAATACATAAAACTTTTCAAATCTATAAACACCGTAAAAGGATACTCAAAAGCTCTTACATATGTTGTCCACTTTAGAGAGCGAAACAGCAGAGACTCTGCTTAAAATGGCTTCAATTAGATTTAAGACCTGCTAAATTAAGAGTGATGATGGTAACTGAGCAACTTCGGCAACTATCCAACGATTTGTTCCCAACCTTCGGCATAAAAGGAATTTTTTCTCGCGCGCCGTTGGCTTCCTCAGTATCGAAGAAGCATATATTCATCAGGGAAGATGGGGAATCAAATTGTCAGAAACGTTATGTAAATGGGTGGATTCCCAGACAAGGACGTAAAATGAAAAATGTAATGAACTGAATGTTTTCAAAATTGACTTTTGATAATTATGTTCCAAATCGCTTTCTCAAACTTTTCGGGATATGGATGAAAACAAATGTTATTCAAGGCAAGAAAAATATGTTGTAACAGGGGTGCGTACAGGTGGGTATTATAGCACAAGTTGCTCCCTCAAATCTTGGGGCGGAGGGGGGGGGTTAAATTTTTAAAATTTATCTATTGATTTATTTTAATTTAAATTATTTATTTTATTTTGTTTTGTTTACTTTTTTTCATTATTTATTTAGTTTGTTTGTGTATGTTATTAGCGTGCACAGGGTTTTTCTAATAAAATAATAATAGTAATAATAATAATTAAAAATAAATAAATTAGTTAATGAATATTTTTAAAGATAAATAAAATAAAAAGAGAGTTAAAAAATAAAAAAGGGAAAGAGGGTTGAGAAAATTTCGGGCGGAATTTGTGCCATTGAACTTGGAGGGGATGAACACCCCTGTGTTGTAAGATATTCAATCTATTTGCACAAATAGGGCATTTATGCTCATGTATTTGCATTTTATTTCCCGGAACTTTAAAATTTGGCTTTTGATTTACATTAATTCGAATATTATGAACCATTATGCAAGATAAAATAAAGTATAAACTTTCTAAAAAACAGGACTTGAAAACTAATGATTTGCCTACGTGCAAGTTTCCAGGTATCCGGTGATCACCCACTAAAATTATCAACTGGATTTGATTGTTTTATTTTATTTTATTACTATCTTTTTTTTTTTTTGAGAAATGCAAGATTTATAAAAGCTAAACGGTAGTCTTGTAATTGAAAGATTATCTAGGTATTCTCAATACGAAACAATTTTCCGCTAAATAAAATATTGGCAAATTTTGCTTCTAAAAAATTACTTCACAAGCAAAGTTGGTGTTCCTCATAACAATGGACGATATATCAGATTTTTTTTTGTTTGTTTTCTACAGGTTTAAATGCAATCCAAAACGTACGTGCAATGAATCAATACTTCGTTTTGAAGCAAACAACGCGCCATGTTTGTTTGGAGATAACATTGAAATGTGAACTAATTTATTTGCATAAAATGATATGACGTCATGATACCACCGTCAAAGATCTCTTCGCAGAAAAACAACTGTTTGACTAAGATTATACGAAGAGGCATCAATCTGACAAATCTAACGTTTGCCAAAAACATACTTATGGGCTCTCCAGCAGTTTTGATTTTAATTCTAAAAACAAAACTGAGGACCAATTTTTCTCCTCTCAGGGGAAAAAAAATCTGATTTTTTAAATTGGATCAAAAGAGCCGAACTTATAAAAATAGATTTCATGCCGTGAATGTAACAGATCATTTTCTTCTTCTTGGACTGCATGCAGTTACAGTTATCTTGAATACAGGGGCGTGCACAGAAATTTTGGGGTCCGTCACAAATGAGTTCTATGGGCCCCCATCATTTTGTTTACCCCTACGTCCCTACATGTATTTCACCCTTCATTTTAAAATCTCGGGCCCCCTTCAGGCTCGGGCCCGGGAAAACAGGTGTCCCTCCCCCCCGTTTACGCCCCTGCTTGAATTTATACGAATAATTGAAAGAACGCTACTGACCAAAATAATATGCTCTTTCTTGGATTATGTCTCAGGCATACAAATTACCTCTTTAATACTCTTCGCAAAATTTTTGAGGAGTTTTTCCAGTTTTCTATGCATTAAATACGCAAATAGTTACACAGTTGAAAATATTTCTCTATGTACTATTATATACTTATGTATAGAATAATCAGTAGATCTTGATCCGATGCATATTTTTTTCCTCCAAAAGTTCGGTATCCTCCAAAAACTTTTGTACTATAAAATGTTTATCTGTTACTTCATATCTAAGATCTGTGAAAGATAACTGAGCAACATACTTAGTACGACTTTTGAACAATTGACATTTATGTAATTGCTTAATGAAGTATCTATCTAATCTTTTTATTGAAAAAGAAATTTCAATTCATCACTTTATTTATAGCTTGATTTTGAAGGATTTCCCTTATCGTGAATAAAAAAAAGTGTTTACAAAGTACGTTTAATGTTTTGATCGAAGGAATTTAAATAACTGTGCATTATGAGGAAATTTAAATAGAAACCGACAGAAAACATAATTTTCTGTGAAAGAGATAAAAGTTTTTTTCTTTTTTGCGTAGCACGCTTTTTACTACAGCTGAATTGGGAAAGCGATTAAATACTGACGTAGACGCGACATTTACAAGTAATGGAATATTGAAAAGGTCATTGATTGATATTTCGAATTTTGCCGCAATGTCGCGTGATATAGATACACGCTTTCGAACCGTGTTTTGCTATTTCATACGTTAAAAGGTTTTAAAAGTGAAGGAGTTCGTTACGTGATAGAATTTCTTTTACAAAAGCAGATTAAAAAAAAGCTGATGAAGTTTTCAATATCGCACGAAGTACTAAGATTTCTTTTCTATCTATATATTTTTCTTTTCTCGTGAATATTTGAATAAATAAGATCTTATTCATAATTGTAGAAAAGGTATTCCATTAGAATTGGGAAAGTAGTACGCATTTAAGAATTCGTTTCAAGGTTATTTTATGATTTTGAAAGTTTGTACAAACATGTTCAATTTTCAAATTATTTAAACGCAGTGAAACATTTTTGATTACAAAATCGTGTTTCATTGTTAATAATTTGTTTGGATATACGTGTTGCCATACAATGAACTGAAAAACTGAAATATAATCTGAAAACTAACCAGCGTTATTTTATATATTAGAACCCATGTATACAATAGAATGTCAAAAATACGAACGCTACCTTTAAGTTTTAATAAACTTTCTTTGTGTTCAGTGAACAATGAGTGAATTTTTGCTTAATTTTGTTAAAAAATGTAATTAAATTAGATATTGTAGCATTTTAATGTATGTATTATACATACATATGTATGACCACTTTTTTTAATTATAGGCCATACTATTTTCCAAAACGGTATTTTCTGGGTTATTTTTGAAAATTCGAACACTTTGAAAATTTGAACTACCAATGGTCCCACTTAGTTCTGATTTTTGATGTTCTACTGTATTATAGTTCATGTATTCAGAATCAGCGTGTCAAGGCCGAATAACATTTCTATTCTCCACACTTTCCCTTTTCTGGTTGTCATGTTTATGGTACTGTGAATTATGAACTTTCCCCCCACATTGCTTCTGCAACACATAGCATTTGCAGAGGTAACTTGGAAAAAAGGTTCATAATGGGATAACCACGAAAACCAGAAGGGAAAAAGTGTGCGGAGTAGTGAGAAGGGCTATATATATGGCATTGACACGCCGACTCTGAATACACGGACTTCTGGAAATGGAATGATCAGAAATCGACAAAAACTGTAGCCAGACAAATAGTTTTTTAGAGTTAAAAGGAAAATTCAGCATAACATTTCTTCTGAAAAATTCTTGTTCCAAAAGAACTAATCGCCAAGTTATTTTTTTTTTTTTTAGTTTCCTGTGTGACGTGCCTCCCGGGATTTGTTGAACTGTAGGAATAATGATGATGAAATTTTTACTCTGATGATTAGAGAATTTTCAAAGAAAATAATGAATAAAACTGAACAGAAAATTGTTCCGACTACGTATACGTCCTGAAAAGTACATTACTAGTGTACTTTTCAAACAGGTAGCATGGTTTTAAGTTTCAAAATTGTAATTTGATCTTTCAGTCAGCGTGTTATGTACCAACTGTATTCATCAGACACACTGTTATGAAATGCGAGTGTGAATGACGTAATTACTTATAATTGTAAAAGTTGCTCCGTGAAAAATTGTCTAAGAGAATTTTTCAAATTTGTTGAACTCTATGATTCAATAAAGAATTATTAGTTAGAAACTCAAACTTTGAAAAACTTTATTCATCTTAGCTACTTTTTATATCCTCATCCTGGTTCGAAAACTAAAAAAAGACATTAAACGTCCAACATAAATCTTTCGGTTAAAATTATTCGCCCTATCTCTTTTGATAAAATTGTTTGATGATCATGAGAAAAATTTCCACTGACACCATTTTTTCGATAGGCAATTTTTTCTCGACTTAGCCTCCTTACTTGAAAATATAGAATTTAGGCCATCTTTTTCTACGCTAGACAAATACACTTTACGCACAATGAAAGAAGAGAAAGGAGTCTTTGGGAAACATATTAACGATACCCCAAGAGATTCCGCTTTATGGGTGGGTTGATCCCCCATACTAGGATGTCTCCCCGAGCGTTGGGGAGTATTTGAGGGGAAAAGAAATAAGATTCCAAATATGTAGAGCTGTAGGTCACGAAACTGCGTCAGTCTTGACCTTCTTTCTGTTAAGACGCTTTTTGTTATATCTCCTGGGAACTGAGAGTTTTTGAAGCAATGCCGTTATATCTTCGAAAGATAAAATGCTGAACTTTTTTTTAAGTACTCAATATTTTGAGCGAAAATGGAAGATAAGTAGAGATTTTCTCTTGGGGTTATATATTCCAGAAATGGAAAATGGTGACCAAAAGAAGAAAAAAAATGTTTGCAGGATATGCTCCAGAAATGTATATCTTATATTTTAGAAATATGTGTCCCACATTTTGGAATATGTTTGGATATTTTATACTTTGATTTTTAAGCTCTTGAAAGCAAAAGAAGAAAAAAATTTGATTGATGAAAATTGAGAGAAAATGATTTGCTTTTTTTTAAAATTATGTATCGACCAGTTTTAATTGTTCTATTAATTCTATTGTCATCGGAATTACTATAATTAATTACTACTGTTGTAATATTACTTTAATCATTGCAAATATTATTTGTTAATTTTATTTATAATTGTTATTAGTTTCATTGTTATTAACATTTATTATTGATATTAAGAGACTTTTTTCTCATTGAAAATATATTTATATACCTCTCTTCCAAATCAATCAATGAAAATATTTTTAAAACAGATTCGATTAATAATTTAAAACGAATAATTTGTTTACCTATTGGCTTAGGTTTCTTGTAATTATAATTGATTTGCTAGGCTCGTTACGTACTTGTAAGTCAATTAAGAAACCTGATATCAGACACCTTTTTTTTTCGGAGTTAAAATTATTGAGAAGTTGCGTTCTGTTGAAGAAAGATGAAAAAATATGGTGGAGCAACACAAGTTATAGACATTTTAAAACTACGTTTAAGGCAAGGTTTCCAAAGTGGGTGACGCGGCACCTCGGGTTGCCGTAGGATGATGCGAGGAGAGGGGGAGGGGGGGGGGGGGAGTGCCGGGAAGCGTCCATGGCACCAATTACACATGAATCAGTTTTAATTGAAAGGGCGTAATCACAAATTGCACATTTTTCTGGAAATATAAACAAAAATCATATTGAATTAAACCCTTCACGTTAAAGAACAGAAACCATGACGTTTGCTTGTATATTGTGACGTTACGGATACAGATAGAAACGCTCTTTTAACACAAATCAATGTGCCTATCTTCAAACAACCTACCCATATCAAACTCATCTTAATAAAAATAGGACGAACGCCTTTTTAACAAAAAGTGAGCCAGGCTAGCAGCCGCCCTAAGGGAAGTGGCGGCTGCTAATTTTGCCCTTTAATTAGAGCTTAGAGAGCAGACGACGATCGATTTGTTCAGAGAGCACTTAAGTTAACTAATTAGTATTTGTTATGTAGCTCAGTATGAGTTACATGTACTAATTTTTGCAGATCGATTAAATAAAACACGATTATGGGCCATTCCACGGAAAACGGTCATTTTGTCCCGCACGTGAGGCCTCATATATTTCTTTAAAAAAATATTTTAAATATTAAAGAACAAATGTTTTCTGCTGGACAAATTACAAACTTATGTGTTATTTTATTATCAAAAAATTTCATCACAATCCTTTAAAATTATTACTTTTTAATGAAATATAAAGGGCTGACTTTTTCGTGGAATGACACTAATTCCAACTTGATTTATTCACTCCTACAACTTATCAATAAGATAATGTGTTACAGAGATTTATAAGAAGTTTTTCAAGGGAAAAAGGATAAAGATAATTCTTATAGAACAATGACAAAGATAAGCTATTTTATGCAAAGGAAAAGGAACACGTGTATCTTTCAAAGTTACGGTACTTGAACGATAAAACAATAGTTATCACAAACATTTAAGTAAATGGCGCCAAAGGGTAAAATAAATAAAACAACAACAAATCCTGTTAGATAATTTTAAACAAGGAAAAAAATTTATTTTTCTGTGTCATCATTATTATTATTTCTAACGTAACCCTGTTTAATTGTAGTCGACGACTATAACAGTTGACGCAAGTCTGTTGTGCTACCGACTGCTGTCGTTAAATTTCGCGCTGCGTCTCACATATTTTTTTTTTTCTGTTCTCGCACGCAAGATATAAATCTAGAAGCATCGAAACTTTTCAAGCATAAAGCGACTATTCTCAACCGGTGGTCAAGCGGACCTGTATCGGTCTGCACGAAAAATTTGACCAGTCCTCAGAGATTTTTGCTCGTCCACGTAAAAAAATTTCCTAGCTAAAGAAGAAGAAGAAGAAAAAAAAAAAAAAAACTCAATACATCTTTTACGCGAATTTTGTGATTAATTTTTGTAGTTGTCTATGATTTTTCAGCAATGTTTATTTTAATGCAATAATTTCTAATATTTTTCTTAACACTTAAATATTTTTGCAACTGTAATTTTTAAAACTGTTTGTTTAAGTTTTGTAACTTTAATGACAAGTTAAGTTTTATTTAAATATTTATCGATTCATTTGTCATAAGTATTTTGTAAAAACGAGAAAAACCCTCAGACATTTGCAAAATTTTTTCACATATATTTAATGTTCCCCGAGTCGGATTTTTTTTTTGCAGAAAAAAAGGGATAAAAACCTTGACGATTCGTAACGAAATCCTATGTTTTTAATGGTTCACAAATGAAAGTTTTTTTTCCCTTGAAAAAAAGGAAAAGAAAGGAAAAGAAGAAGAAAAAGAGAAAAAAAAAACCATCACCCATCCGCGATTTTTTATTTTCAAAAGCTGCCGCTGATCCGCGGGTCAAAAAAGGTTGAGAAACGCTGGTATGATGTACATTCAGCAATGAAGAAAGTACATCCAGCACTGAAAACATTAAGAATGACCTGTGCCTGGAGAATGAACACCTGTAACAACACCTGCTTGTTAAGTTTTTGAATCTTAACCTTAATAGTTTCACGAAGGATGCAAATTATATTTTTAATTACAATTCGTTCATTATTTTGCATTTGTGGGACAGTTCAAAAGCTTTCTATTCTTTTGTTAAATACTAGTTTTTTTTTGTAACGTATAGCCAGTTAAAAATTCAGTCAACGTTTTTTCAGAATACTTTTTTCATGAAAGTAAATAAATGAACATATTTTTATGATTTTTGTTTTTCTATTTCTATCTCCCCTTTTCTTGAAATTAAAGCAAAAGGAAAGATAATTATAAAATTTCGTAAAATGTGTTTTAAAACCAGATTAAAACCAAAGTGAATTACTATCAATCTTTAATGAAGTTTTCTTCATTAGCTTATTATGTGGTGTATTTGACGAAACATTTTACATTGTCTGTTATTTAAATCCGTTCAAATAATTTCGTTTCAAAATTCATAGCAAAACTTAATGGCATAAGTCATTTGCTCAACAATTTCCTAAAATGAAAACTTAAAATATAATTTTATAATAAAAGAAGATTATTGTACTAAACCACATTATGTCTCTCCCCCCCCCCCTCATTTTGATAAATAGTGACTATCTTATAGTATTGCATTAAAGATCTGTTGTCCGAATCAATCGCGGGGAGGAAATTTTATTAACTACAATAATTCTTTGTATTTTCTAGACACGATCAAACTACTATGAAAATTTAAAATAATAAACCGCTCAAAATAGATTTATGAATAATCCATGGATTTGCAATGTCCAAGGTGTTAACTATTTAAAAGTACATTAGTATTTATTTATTTATTTATTTCTGTTTTATTTAATTTATATTTTATTTATTTGTTTATATGTTACTTATTTTTATTTTATTTATTTTATTATTTATTTATTTATTTTTATTTCATTTTTTTATTTATGCTTTACCTAATTTATATTTATTTATTTGTTTGTTTATATATTATTTATTTTTATTTTAACTATCTATTTTTATTTTTTTTATTTGTTTATTTTTAGTTCATTAATTTATTCATGTTTTAACTACTTATTTTTATCTCTTTTTAAATGCAATACACTTCTTCGACAAATGTGACCAATAACGTTAGAATATTCACTGTTAAAAATACATATTTTGTTGAATTATAAATATAAATAAAGAATAGTAAGGAATAAATCGGTGCAAAATAAAAATTTACAGTTTGGAATTTCTCTTTACCAGCAAATATGCAGTCGTATCAGGTGCTCAACATAAAATTGAAAAGAAGAAATGGAGTCGATCTCTAATGCTTGAGCTCAAAGTCTTGTAAATTTGAACTGTTTACATAAAACATTTATGGTAAGCGATTTCAATATACGGCTCTGAAAATTGCCAAAGATTTAAAACATGAAAATAATAGCAATAATAATGCACATGCTTTAGTACAATAACAATATGTATGTTTTCAAGGGCTGATAATAACAATATTTAGTTCATTTCTCGCAAAAAACGCATTGTCGAGTATTTGAAACTTAATACATTTTTATTAAAACATATCAATATCTACTTAACGAAATTTCAAAGTTCCATTGTATCTGCCTCCTTGTATTTATTTCTGATTTTCTTCGAAGTATTGAAACAAAGCACTGAGATGACTTAGAATTAATTGTTTATCTGTTTAGTTACTTTCGCATATAAAGTAGAGGAATAAGATTCAAAATAAATAAATATTAAATAAGTAAAATACTTAATGAATAGCCATATAAATAATCAAATAAATGTTTACGTATTTAAAAAAATGTAAAAATAAAATGAAATAAGTTTGAATGAAGTGGTCTAGTCAAGAAATATTTCATTTTAATGAAAAAAGTTATGCTTTTGCACCATAAATTCTGCACCAAATGGCAACAATGACAGTAAATATTACACTTTGGGCAAAAGAGTTAAACCAGCATGCTGTTTCGAGCACTTTAAAAAAGTACATTTGATGCATCATAAAAATGCACTTCAGTAAATAAATATTTTTTTTTTTTGGCATTCGATGAAAGACTTTTTTTTTTTGAATTTTTTTACGCACTTTATAAAATTTTTAAAATCAATTTAAAAACCTTTTACTAATATTGAAAATTTAATTATTATAAAAAAATCAATGTGATTTTTTCAACAAATCAAATGTCAGATCATCAATCAGATCAAATGACAACAATGACATTATTATTGTTAGGGCAAAAGAGTAAAACCAGCATGTAAATGTATGCGAAAGATTGTTTTTTCGTGAACTTTAATAAAATATATATTTTATGCATTACAAAAATTGCATTTAAATAAGGAAATAAATAAATGATCTTTTTCTTCTGCATTCGATGAAAGACATGATAATTTCTTTTGGCACTTCATAAAATTTTAAAAATCAATTTCAAACTTTTTTTACTCTTTTTGTGAAGTTAATTATAACACATTTTAATGATGAAATGGGATTTTTTTCCCTTCTGAACATGAGTTAAATAATGTAGATAAATTAAAATGAAGCTGTTTTATGCAATTAGAATACAATTGTTATCATATAATTGTTTCATTTCCAAAGTATAAATAATGAAGTTCGTTTTATTTTTGCGTTTTAACCGTATGTATGTTCCATGCAGCATAAAAGTGCACTTAAATAAGGATTTTTTTTTTTTTTTTTGCATTCGATAAAATTGAAAGACATGATAATTTCTTTTTGCACAGTATAATACTTAAAAAGTGAGGTTCAAACTTGATCACTCTTGTTGTGAAGTTAATTACAAAAAGTTTAATGATGAAATGTGATTTTCTTGTCTTCTTTACGTGAATTAAGGACGTTGATAAATCAAAGTAAAGCTCTTTTATGCAATTAGAACTCAAGACAGTTCGTACAATTATTCTAGTCCTAAAGTATTAATAATGAAGTTAATCTTTGCATTTTAAAACCAATAATTCAATATCAATAATTGACTCACCACAATAAAAAACTGCAGCATGATGTCACTAACAAGTGACGATCTCTTTAGCGTTGACTCCAGGATGATTTTTGAAGTTCACAAAAAAACCAATAATCTTAATTTTAAACTTATGCCGCTGCTCCTGAAGAAGCTTCGCTTTAGATTTCTGCTATACCCAAACTGAAAAGTCGACCGAAGTTACGGACTGTTAAAAAGGTTTTCTAAACTCATTGTTGATCTGGCAACGGCTGCGCATACGTGACGTCAGACGGGAGGCGGAGCTTCGCGACAGGGATCCGCCGATGCTTCAGCGTGAAGCACACTGAAAGATAGCTTTCAGGTACCCATCTTTTTAAGTACGTCACAGAGCGACAGGGGGGTTTCAGGGAAGCACGGAGAAGTGACATTTATCATGTCAAACAAGTAGTTTCGGTAAAGAGAATCATGCACCAGAAAATTTTTGAAATATTGGATGAAATTATTTATGTAATGATGTCTACATCCACATAACTTGATTCTATTCTCTGCGATTGCAGAAATAAATAGAACTATTAAAATGTCAATGCTTTGAAAGGTTTCATTTTGTGTAATAGCATCAAAAAGTTCCATTTAGAACTGAGTGAGCCTACTTTCCTAAATGCCAATGTTGATTTTCTAATTTTAGATAAATCTCTCTCTCACTAGGTTTTGCCTGCAAATTATTTCAAATAATTTTTTTTAAACATTTGAAATTGATTCCTAAAAAGAAAATGTATCTCTTATAAAGAAGAGCAAATGCAATTGAAAAAAAAAAAAATTAACATTTTAAAATCAAAAACAAAAATAAGTCAAATAATTTTGAACAAAATGGTAAAACAATTAGCTAATATAAAATTAAACGACATCAATTTCATGCTCTAAAACTGTTCAGCACAAAATATCAGTAAATTACAACACTTTAAACTTTTTATTAGGAACTTTTTTTATTCAAGCACTTTTCCCAGTACTTAAGTGTATAAATGTATCTCTTATGAAGTAGAGCAATGTAAAAGAAAAAAAAAAAAAGCAAAAGCAAAAAAAGAAAAAAAAGTTGAATTTTGACATTTTGAATTCAAATTATGTTTTTCGCAATCACGAGTGTGTGTGTAGGCGTCTGTGCTTATGGGGGGTGGGTATGCGTGTGTGTGTTTGTGTGCAGGCATAAGTGTGTGTGTATGTATGTGTGCAGGCATAAGTGTGTGTGTATAGGTGTGTGTATGTATGCGTGAGTGTGTAGGATATGGACGCAACCTGGAGACGGTTTTCGCTAGAGGAGCAGCATCGCGAGGGGCCGGTCGACGGCGGTGCTGTAGAGAGAGGCGGGGGGGGGGAAATAAAATCATAGGACGCCAAAAACAGTCAAGTGAGAACAATAAGCAATGTGATTGCTCAAAAAAAAAAAAAAAAAAAAAGCGCCAAATAATTTTTAATAAAATGGTAAAACAATCAGCTAATATAAAAACTAAACGATATCGATTTCATGCTCTTAAACTGTTCGGCAGAAAGTATCAGTAAATTTCAACACTTAATGAACTTTTTAATAGGAACCTTTTTCATTCAAGCACTTTTCCCAGCACTTAAGTGTACAAATGCAGGAGGTGCTAAAAGGCTTGTGGAGCTGAATAACAACAAACATTTATCCCAAAATTAAATCCAGTATTTTTAATTGTGTTCAAACTTTAATAACAAATATTTAGCTAAGCTTCTTTTTATATAAAAATTCAACATCAACTTTTGGTCTTAGAAATTTTCAAAATGAATTAATAATGAGGAAGAATATACTAACATTCAAGTTCGTTGTAACGTTTCAGAAGAAAGTTCTACAGTTGACCGTTTGAATAAAGTGAAACATAAAGCAACGATAGCCAAAAATTACCGAAGCATATTTTATTCAGATTTATTCTATTACTGTCAAATGTTTTGCTGTAAAATTTTTTATTAATATGATGCTAATAGATAATAGTAATATGCTTTTTTTACATAATTATATTTTTTAAGAAGTGCAGACAGTGATCACATTCTATTTAGATCACTAAGTGACAGAAAAATAACGAACAATACAAAAAGAGTTAGGTGAGTAGGTTCAAAGTACGGAAAAGATAATTTTATGATTATGGTACAAGAACTGGAAATTTACTTTTTAAAAATAATTTTTTAACTCTTTTTAATTTTTTTTTTTTTTTGAATTTCTATACTACCTGTCTTATTACAGAATGTTTCCAAAAGTTATAATTCCGTAATAAATTTCAGAAATTTATTACTAAATTTAATAAATAAATTTTTCTTTCTTTGCACTTCATATCATACGAAATGAACACTAATAAATAGGTACAATTTAAAACGTATTCCTTAATATATCCAATCCAATCATCAAAACATAAATTGTCTATGCAGTAAGAAATTTGCACAATTGTACTGGTTGATTAAACATATCGTCAAAAACGTCATACTGTTCAAAATATTTATAAAAAAAAAAAAATCATTTTTTCAGCAATCAAAATGAAAATGAAAACCACAAATTCCACGAACGTCTTTGGTGGACATTCTGTAGATAGATATAGTTTTAAGAATAATCATTTATAGGTACCGTATGTAAGCGTTTAAAGCTAAAAATTTACAGAAATGATCAAAGTATAAAAATATACAGAAATTATAAAAAGTATAAACATATACAGAAGTTATAAAAAGTATTAAAATATCCAATGCATAAAGTTGAATCAATACTTTTGTGCTTATATGTGATTAAAAAGAGAAATAGAAAAAAAAAAAAAAAAAAACAAAAAAAAAAAACATGTAACATTTTTATAAGGTAGACGAAATTATATTTTCTGAATAATTTAATTTTAATGAGTTTGATGAACTTAATTCGTCACGCGATAAAAATCGTACGATTTTGATAAAAGAACGTGAAGCCTAACGCAGTACAAAGAAAACAATAAGGAAACCTTGGTTTCTCGTTAAATTCGGATAAAAATCTCACGACATAGTTTAAAATGAAAATTTTGAAAGTTGGTTAGGGATGTCAATCAAACTAGGAATAATTGGGCAATTGCTGCCCGTGTGATTCAGTTTTCTACTGCAGGAAACTAAATTTAGTTTTACTTTCCCCTAATAAAAGGACATTGCCTCGTCATGCTAACAATAAGAATTCAAAGTTTTGCTGTGTCCCCGAACTGTTCTTTGGGCATAGATTTTGAAATGTAAGTTCTAAGCATGCACACCGTAATGTCAAATTCAAATCAACTTCAGAACCATCGAATAGCTGTCTGAAGGTTTCATCAAGTCTCTTCACTAGAGTGAAAAATGGTTCGGAAACAATCTATCCACACACAAAGGACAAATCAATAAAAGTATTGAAAGCCAAGATCATTTTCCCCGTTGAGTAAACTTTATGTATTGTTCTTTCAAAAAGTGACCTTAAACAAAAGTGCCCCCTGATTATATCAGCCATGAAATGAAACGAAAAGTTGAGGAGGATGTTCATGTTAAATGAGAGTTTTGAATCGGCTTTGAACCTGTTTAATGGTTTGTCCTACAGTAGGAATTGTCTGATTTAATTACAATTATAAAAACGTGATAATGGTACAAAGTGATAATTATGTTTAAAAGTACTACTAAGAAAAATATATCACTTTAATAAGTGGAAGAAAAGAAACACCGCGGGATAAACAAAATTGGTCAATGGGGTTGTTTCCTTCCGTCAAAAGTACTACTTTTAGTTACTGAAATTGATACATAGAATAAGCCAAAAAAAAAAAAAAAAAGACCCAGAAAATATTTTTACTTTCCCAGCAGTTATTTTTGAATAATTTTTTAAAATGTCCGATTTTTCAAACAAAGCGTGGTCATTATGACGTCACAAATGATGCACTTTGGCGCATCTTTCTATCGCGTTTCCACGTTATGAGAATCAAGAAGCGAATTAAATATTGCGCTCTACGCTTGCTATCAACCACATCATTGCCAATACACGTGAATAAAAATGCGAATTAAATCTTATTCTCTGTTAATGGCATTTCATCATTTGTGATGTCATCGACAGAAGCGTAAACAGTGAAAGCGCACCGGTTAAAGTAATTTTTTAAAAATATTAAACTTAAACAAATTATTTGAAAAACGATCAGATCCTATGTTTTTTTAAGCATGCTCTTTGAGAAAAAAATACTTTTAAAATTTTGGAAACGACCCCATTCTTTCTGT
Source organism: Uloborus diversus (assembly GCF_026930045.1). Taxonomy (NCBI): domain Eukaryota; kingdom Metazoa; phylum Arthropoda; class Arachnida; order Araneae; family Uloboridae; genus Uloborus; species Uloborus diversus. Next base: position 52,648,925 of record NC_072735.1, read on the forward strand.
CGAATAAGTTTGGAATCTACCTTTAGAATCAGTAGTTAAAAATTCCGATTCTATAGTACTGTAAAAAACATTGAGAAATTAGGTTTGAAAAGATTATGGAGTTTGTGCTTATACTTTAGTTTAAAATAATAAATAAGCTGCCATTATCTGCTTATTTAAAGCAAAAAAAAAAAAAAAGTAAGGAAGAAACCTCTTTCTATTAAAAGCCGTGTAATATTTTTGTAGATCGGTTTTCCTTTTTTGTTTAGGTCTCTTAAATTATTTCATTAAAATATTACATAAAAATATTAGCATTAAATTATTGCATGTAAGTTTAATATTCACTTTTATATTCTAGTTTGATATAATAAATTTTAATTTGTTAAAAATAACTTATTAGTTTTTAAATCTTACAACGTACGTGTAGTTTTTAAAACATAAGTTGTACTTCTTAAGAATAAAACGAAAGCATTAAAAAAAATATTGTGAAACTAACTTTGGAATTTTTCCATAATTTTATATTTTGCTCATCAAGTACAGTAAAACCTTATTATACGAACTCTACTTAACCGGATTTCGCTTAATCCAGACAGTCTTTTAGATGTCCATATACTGAATAAATAAAAGACGAATTCGCGCAATATTGAATATTTGCAGGCCGTATTTGTATTATTGAAATTTATTTTTGTGCTATTTTAGGCGTTTCTCATGATAAATTCATTGTAAAAAAGACCCTACAATGATGAGGATACTCCGTCCTTAATCTCGGGGTGGGGGGTGGGGGGGGGATACTTGCAATGGTAAGAATTAAAACTTTTGTGCGGAAGCACAACTTCACATTTAACCCTAAAAATATTTTCCAAAACAATTAACAAACATACCAATTTCAGATTTTCAACTTTTACCCAAATACAACAGACGAATTTCATCGTGGGATTCTAACTTGTGACACTCTACGCATTCAGGTTTCTAGTTATTGAGGTTTGAGGAGGTAACCAAAAGGTGAAGAAAAGATGCAATCAGATTTACTGGAATTGAACATGAAGGTGACAAAAGGAGAGTCGACAGCGACATTCTGGCATGTGTTCGGACAGGTTATCGGGGAAAGGAGAAACAGTTTCCAGGGATTTCCATTGAAGTGAAAATTGCAGTTGGTGTAGATTGAGACAAGAATGTGCTCTTGCTGTTTGGTATTTATGGTAATCTTTAAACGCTTATTTGAAAATTTTGTTTGAGTATATCAATGGATTCTTTGGCTCACCTAGATTTTCTGGATCAGAAGAATCCATCTCATTGGATGGACTGAAAGTAAAAAACTCGATTGAATCGTAGTAACATAATGAAATTTAAACCGTTTACCGCACTTTCACTTTTGTTTGTCTAATCCAGCGCTTCTTATTTTTATTTATTCATTTATTTATTTATTTATTGATACGTTTAACCATATTTAATGTTCACTTTTTCACGGAAGTCCTGGTTTTTGGTAGGCGACATTCAAACGTAACATTAGAAAGCGACATTCAAAAATGGCTTCTTTGTAATGAAACGGAAAATGATTTTTGATAAATCACAAAGCTATATAAAATCTCTTTAATATAACAATTGCCATTCCAAAAAAAAAAAAAAAAAAAATCGTATTCTTGCACTGAAATAATCACAGTTCGTACTTTGACAACAAATGGGCTTTTAATCCATTAATCATTTTAATGTTGTCTCTGATTCAGAATATGTGATTGAAAGCTTCACGCAAACCCTATTTTAATCACTTTTTTAAAGTGAAAAAATTCTATTGAAAGAAAGAACGCATGTTTCGTGGAACCTTTGAATGATCTTCGTGAAACCCGGAGCCCAATTCACGTGGTCTGTTAAAAGAGGTAAAAAATCTTTACCAGTCCAGATAGAACTTATTTTCGTGCAGACACATCCTACAATAGTACTTTTTTTCTTTTCACATGCGATTATAGGTTGATTTGGCCCTGTAAAAGACAGTTTGCTAGATGGATTCAGCGAAATTACCAAAGAAACGTGTAATAATTTTTATATATCGGGCTCCCTGAAATAGTTGCGTGAATATGATGTGGAGGGACGGGATTGGGGGGGGGGGGGTTGAGGAGGGAGGGGGTGAAAATCGTAAATCAACTCTTTTAAAAGAGTTATTGTAATTATATAAGCAGATCAAAATTTGGTTTAGAAGTAAGCCTTTATCAACTTAAGCCTTAGTCAACTTTTATTTTTTAATTTTTTAAAGCAATAAAATATATTTGAGGATGCTTTGTTACAAGTTTTTATTGAAATGACAAGCATTTTCTTCTGGCAGTGCATTAGATTAATGAGAACATACTAAGGGAGTTTTCAGTTGTGGTGGAGTTTGAAATAAATCATTATTAACTAATAAGTACTTGCAGTATTTAAATTTAAGCGCATTGCAGTTGCTTATGAAATCACGTCATCAAAATTTAGTAACTATCGACTTTTTTTAAAAAAACAATTCCAATATTTTTTAAAAATAAAATACATATAGCCTTACAATACTTATCAATGAAGGTTCAATGACTTGCGTTTTGAGCATCAAAAATAATTGCACTATTTCTATAACAACAGAAATATTTTTTTCGCCACTGTTTTGCAAACAGCTATTTTGTAACAACTGATGCAATATTATAATTATTATCATAATTTTTTACGGGCATTTATAGCATTTCCTGACAAAAAAAAAAAAAAAAAAAAAGCAGGAAAAGAAAGGGGGAAAAAGAATAATCGCAATTTTTACCTAGTACATTTATGAGTAAAATGTATCAAATTACCTTCACATTTGTCAAAATAATTTCTCTTTCAAAAGCTCACTAGTCTTTCAGGAAAACAAGTATTAAAATGTAAATTAACCCCTTATTATTCTAATTACCTGAAAGAAAAAAAACTGAGAAATCTTCGAAATGCTGAGTTATTGTTGAAAACAAAAAATCACCGGAAACAGATCTTCACTTCCGCATTCGTCTTTCAATTATTTTACCTGATAGATCGTTTTCTTTTGTAGTGGCTGGAATTAAAAATGGAAATTTTATTTCACTCCTGTTTGCTTAGTAATGAATTCGATAAAAAAAAGGGAATTCCAAAACTTGTTATCTAAGTACGTTTTCTGAAATTGGTATTTTTTTCAAACGTTTTTATCATCTTTATTTAAACACTCTACAATTTCAACTATTCAAATAATCTATTTTCCTCTTTTCTAAAATAACTTCATCAATTTTACTAGCTTTCATAATGCTTTCTCTCTCTCTCCCTCTCTCTCAAGATCACATTCTTGCTATGTAAAAGACATTTGCTGTCAGGACAATGAAGTATGGTACTTCCAATTATTGCAGATTCAGTAGTATGTTTTTATAAATAAAAGGAAAAAAGTGAAACAGAACTCCAGTACCTTTCTTTTCTTTTGCAGTACTTTCGGCTTTCGTCGACTTAATTGGATATTTTATTAAACAAGATTTGGGTGAAACCCCGTTGTTTTTCCCGTGGCTTTCGGATTGGCTTGATTTTGGAAAAAATACATATGTAAAAACGTTTTAAAATTTCGTTCAAACGAAAGTATGAAAAAGTAAAATCATATTTTTAAGACAAATGTTTGATGAGTCCTGAGTGTGATTAATTGCATGTAATTGGACATAATCATCCAATTTACATAAATTTTTCACACAGAAAATGTACGTTTAACATACTGTTATATTGAAATATATACATAAAGACATGAAAGAAAACTCAAAAGCTGCTCCAAAAGAGAAAAGACACATTAAGAAAATTCAGCAAAAGTATAAGCACGGTTGCGTAGATGAGGAAAAATGATCGACTAAAGACTCCGACTCTTTTTACAGTCGAATCCAGAGTTGGAATTCTGACTCTGTAGCCCTGGCAGGCAGAGTTGAGGAATTTGGGAAGATGACTGACTTCGGCTTCAGTTGTTAAGAGTTTTAAAGCCTAAGATTCCGACTCCTTTGCCCCAAAATCGGTCACACTCCGACTCCGCAAACTCTGACTATAAGTACTCGTATGGATCGCAAAAAAAGGGAGAGATTGAGGGTTGACGTCTAAAACCCTTTGTTTTAAACCATATTTCCAATCTTAGTATACTCTTTCCTGTAAGGCCTGTAGGCCTGGATCTGCATACCCGCAGACCTCGCAGTGCAGGGGGGGGGGGCACAGCCTTAAGGGGCTCAACAGACCAAAAAACTGAAAAAAAAAAAAAAAAAAAACCAGCAATAAGACCTATTAACGTTGCAAATATACACTGTTGGCCCCTGGGGAGGGGTCCTACAGATTTTGTTGCAGGGCCCAAAATTTATAGATTCGGGCCTGGCTGTATGACCGAATCCTCTCTCCCCCTTACAATAGAAAATGCTAGCTGAACTTATAATATTCTAACATTGTGAAAATGTGTAGAGATTATAATTTATTGCATAACTAGCAGGGGATAAATAATTTATTGGAGAACTTGCATATGTTGCATTAGATAGGCATTATTTTACATAATCAACATCTTCCTCTCAAAATAATTCCAACTAAGAAGACATAGAAAATGCAAATCTGACAAACGAGCAGCAAACGATCGGATGAAAAAAAAAAGAAGTCTTCAAAATATTTTTGTGTTGTAATAGAGAAAATAGGTTACTGATAAGTTATTAAGTTGTGATTTATAGTAATCACATTGGAGGCAGTGAGAAGCAAAGGAATGTCAGTGCCAAAATTTAAAATTTAAAGATAATTAGTAAAAATGGTGGGAGAACCTATCCTCTGATTTAGGACAAGAGATGGTACTAGTAGCTCTGGCGGATGCTGCTATTCAGCATGATTTAGAAAAAAAATTCAATCAAAGCCCACCTAAGCTCTGAACTTAAAAGGCATTTTACTCGAAACTTTCAAAAGTTCACTTACATCCCTTTGCTTCTCACAGTCTCATTTGTAATTGTGATTGATTGAATATAACTATGGCTAGGTATTCACTAATAATTGCGAAGTGGTTCTTACTTACAAACCCTGTTCTGCATTGAAAAGTATTTATTAATTCTCTTGCCCTCAAGCAAGATAGACTGATCTAACTTTTTCCCTCTTTAATTTGAGAATTATTCATAAAGTGATAAACCTAGATAAGGAAATACAATGGCAATATCAATTGCTCAGACCAAAATAAGTACACGTCAAAAGAGAAAACCAAAAGAAATACAAAAGAAGGGTTCTGACACAAGTGATTAAAAATAAATAAATAAATAAATGTAGAATATTAAACGTTAAATTATAATCTTTTGGCTGACCTTATGATGTTCGAGGAGACATCCAGGAAAGAGTTTGTGTTCTTGATGAACAGAAATTATTTTCATTATGTCGGATTTGTGCTATTTCTCCAGACCATTGTTATCACAACCCCAATGTACAAATTGCAATTCATTGATGTTTTTCTGAAGAAATAGCTGAATTAAAATATCCTACGATAATTTTATTTTATAACATGAAGTGAATCAAAATATAAAATTTTACCATGAGCAAATTCAGAAACTTTGAAATTTATGAATAAAAGTTGCTGAATTATGATCGAAAAAGAAATTTTGATTTTTTAACTGATACTACAGGTTATTTTAAAAACATATAGTGTAATTAAAGAAAGAAAAAGAAAAACATACCAAGAACCAAAAAAAAAAAAGTACCTATAAAACCAATTTAAAACGTTTATCTTGTGAAAAAAGGAGCAATTTCAAATGGACAAGAAACATGTTTTTTAAAGCTGAACATAAGCAGTTTTGCTCAGCAATTATACGTAATTTCACATACGTTTTCTCCTGAAATCAGCTAAAATTATTGAATGAAAGAAAAACCTTTGTGTCATTCACACTAAATCGGACAAACATTATTACAATAGTGCTCATCTTGGCCCTTTTCTGCCTACGTAGCAGGCAATGACGCGCTTCAAACCACCACACCCTTCAGTTTCTAATTCTCGTACTTCCTACTGTAACTATGTATAAAAAATCCGATGAAGGGGAAACAGATTCGAGTGATTGTTAGAAAGTGATGGATTCAGGAAAGGAAAACAAGAGGAAAGGAGGCGGTCATTGTATTGTTTCGGAAATGACGGAGAACGTAGCCACATGTGTCGAGTTGTTTACGCATCAGGAACTGGACGTCAGTCTGTGTCGATTCCTGGACTAGATCCTGGTGGGGATTGTGACGTCATTGTCGATGACAACAAGCGAACAAGCTACTTGAAGGGGGATGCGGTGTCCTCCTTGGCTGATAAGGGGCCTCCGAAAACGCACTTTCATGGCAGGGTGGACGAAAATGTTTTGTCATGCAAGGGGTTTTTTAGATCCGGTACACTGGGGTTTATATATACTTGTTGCGTAGAAATTATTTTCAATTTAAAGTTTTGTGATATTTCTGATGTTGCAGAAGGAAGAACAGGAAAAAGATGCAAAAATGAGAAAATATTAGTGAATTACAGGATTTGGAGATTAGCCATATACAATTTTATTTATTGTTAAATTGAAAATGAACACTTTCAGGGTATGGTGAACACAAATGTTTTGTCATGCAAAAGATTTTCGTAGATCCGGTACACTAGGGTTTGCATACTTGATGCACAGAAATTATTTTCAGTTAAAAATATTTCTGATATTTCATATATTGCAGAAAGGGAGAACAAGAAAGATATCAAAATTGGAATTTGATTAATTCTGCCGAAAGTGCTCAAAGTCATAAGGGAGGGGGGCCCCAAGGGATCTCTGCTTCCTGATTATGTGCGTGGATGTTGACAATTTTTTGCATCACGATAATCCACCGTCTGATCACTTGACCACGGGGCAGAAGCCAGGATCAAAGGCGTATGAGATTAACTCCTTACCACCACGCCATTTAGCCCTGTTCCTTTTAGAAGGCACTCCTAAATGTTTCAGGAGGGGGCCATTGCCGTCATTGTCTCTTCCTTATATCCATGGCTGATTACCGGCTGCGTTACGAATTTTGCAAACAAATGAAGCATGTGTGTAAAAAGTAGATATTAATAGACAATGAACCAACACACTAACATTCTATTTTTCTTTATCTGTGCTTTGCTATCGGGAAATTGGATTTAAAAAAATAAATAAATAAATAAAATTTAGCATATTTATTCGACTAGTGAAAAATTCTTGGGGAATTTTGTTTGATTAATCCAACTTTTTGCGACTGTCCATTGCTTTCGCTGCCCGCGTGCGGTACACACTCAACACACCTGCTATAGGATCGGCCCTCTTGGCACTAATTAAATTACTGTCGGATTTATTTCCATGGTGTCAAATTTCTATAACATACAACTTAACACACATGATCCAAACGTTTCCAGGCAGTTACAGGATTTTTATGATATAGTATGCGGTACACAAATACCGATTCCCTGGCTAAGATATTCTTAACAGCCAATGTTGAAAAAAAATGTTTCGACCCAGTTTGAGAGAAAGCTAAAGCTTCCTGTTTTGCTTTCATTACGAGTTGTGAGAAGCAAACATTTTACTTCTGAGAAGCTTTTAGGGTGACTTCCACTTGATTAACCTGCTGCTTGTTTCGTTAATATTTTTTTAAAAACTCTGTAGCGCGCGCGCTATTCTGAGTAAATGAAGACAGAAACTACCGCAAAAACGCAACTAGCATCTGGTGGAGGGAGAAAAAAAAAAGGTTTTTTTTTTTCTCCCTTCTTAATTCTGGATACAAAAAGGGATGCGTCTATAGGAACCAACTAATATTTATCGTCAGCAGCATTGAGTGTTTAAAATTCAAAGACATTTTTCAGTTGTCATTTCTTTAGTGGTAGCATTTGATTTCGTTGATAATCTTTTGCTGCTGAAAATTATTTGTTCATTTTATTATAAGAAAAAAGAACGTAAGGTAAACGACTTGTTATGGACACCGACCAGTAATAGGTAGGTTTGTCTCATATTGTCAATTCAAGTTTGTAATCGATATTCCAGAAACACCTTTAGTGAATTTTCAAAATAGCATCTTTCGAGAACCCCTCCCCCCCACCTCTAAATTTTTCCAAGCATTAGTTTTGTTCTTCAGTGTAATTTATTATTTTAATGCTTCTCATGTCACCCATAATGAATTTTCTTTGCATTTAAGTTTTTGTAGAGTTTCATTTCTTAAGGACCAGACATTGCTATTTTTTTTATCAGGTCGCAGTTATATTGTTACGTACTCATTCCTTAGCTTTTTTTGTATCATCAAGGTAGATTTTTTTCAATTAATTAAGGTACAAATAGCCTTTTAAGTTGATGTGCCTATAACTAGACGAATTAAAGTAAGTATTTCAGTTATGGGTGCGTAAGACCGCAGGGGTGCCCACCTAGGTGGGCGGGGTAGGGCACGGCGCGGACTGCGCCATTTAAAAATTTAGGGGGGTTGTTTTGGGGGATATTTTTTATTTTGTGGGGTGTTCTTCGCGATATTTAGGGGAGTGTGTCCTTGCTCTTAGGGGGAAGGGCACCCCTGAAGACCGTAATTGATATTTTGGTCATTCTTGCACAAAATGTTCATTTAGAATTGATGATAAAACCTAAGCTAAATTTGGCAAACTATGAATAACAATTGCAGCAGTGGAGTAGTTCTATCTATTTTATTTATTTATTTATTTTTATTGTTGCTTAGAAGAACTTTTTAAAAGCGATTTGTCAGTTATCCAAGGTTCATTTTAATGTTGCTCGAATTAATAAGTTGAAATTTGGTTATTTCAACACAAAAATATATTCAAAAATATCAAAAATAGTATTTTAATATTGTTGAACACTTTTTTGTGTATTTTCTGAAAATAACTAAATTTAGCTGGTATGACCTTTACTTATTTTTAGTATGCCCCTGATTAAGCAAGTGTGACCATAACTACAAGAATCAAATAGTCAAATCAGTGTGTTCTAATTTATTCCAAAAAAAAAAAAAAAAAAGATAAATCATTATTGAAATTAAGGAAATTTTCACAGCTATAAAAGTGTAATTTCTAAGTTCTAACATCGTGAGAATTATTTTTTCCATGAACTAAGATTGCAACATCACAGTTCAACAACAATCCAAATAAATAAATACATAAATAAATAAATAAAAATAAAAAATAAATAAAATAAAATAAAAATCTTAATTATACCCATAAGTCCTTCAACCTACATAAATTTAGTTAATTATGAAAAAGATTCTCAGAATGGGTAGAATAAAATGGATTACTTCACATGTGTTTGTTGATTCCATAGTGAAATGATTAAATTGCAGCTATGCGTCAAATCTATTATTATGACCTTATTACAATATCGTAAGCTCTGCAGCAAATGATGAATACAGTAAAACCTTTAAAGTTGATCACACTTGTAAGTTGGCCACCTGTCTAAGTTGACCGCTATTGTGTCAGGTACTGTATTAGACCTGGATAATTTTTATCAATCTCCATAAGTTGACCTGTGGTTAAGTTGACCATTAAAGTCATGCACCGCAGGAGGTCAGCTCATACAAGTTACACTGTACGATGTTTTGCCGTTTCAGTTTGGCTGTGAAATAGATATATTTTTCTTTCTCTTCATTGAAATGAGAGTAATATAGATAAAATTGTAAATTGACTATTGGGTTGGATAACTGTTGTTGTGATTTTTCTGAACACACACTGTGAAACAAAGGATTTCAGTTTTATATTTTTTCTTTCTTTTTTTTGCGAAGATATAAATGCATATAGGGTAGGTTGGGGTAAGTAGAATCCCTTTCTTAGAACAGTTCGTTTTTGAAGCCGTATACAAAATTTATGTTTCCCTCAGACATTTTTAGCAGGACGCTTCGCTCTGCCCCCTTTTAGGCAACTTTAGATGCATCATGTCCGACTTTTTTTTTTGTCATTTCTCAATGTTTCTTGCGCCTTCATCAAAAAATAAATAGTTCCATTTTCAAAGTTTTTTAAAGGTCTTCGTTAGATCTGGAAACACCGATCCACTTTTTCATTTATTACATTTTAATAGCTCGCCGTGTGCTACTGAGTACGGTTACATAGGAGAAGTCAAGGAAATTTTTTTTTAGAAAAAGAATGTGAGGTGGTAGTTTAAGCTTTATTGAAGAGCTTTTGAAAATTGAAATTTGGAGCCCTTCACCCCTTTTTTTTTGCAGCAAACCCTTTAACTGTGACACGAAGAAGAAGAGGAGTGGGAAGGGGAGAACACATAAAAAAAGAATCGATGAAATACGATTTAGCGCCTGAAAAAAGTAATAATAATAATAATAGTAAAATTAAACGAAAGAGCACACGGTAAAGCAAGTTCAATAATAAATTTTGATTGTTCAACATAAAAAAGAAGAAGGAAGAAACTGGAAATGGCGTTGGTCATGGAAAATCCATTCGCACTTTGCTGGAAGTTCATGCTCATGCCAATGTCAGAGAAAAGATTGCAGACGTGATACAATGCGATGCGACTGTGTAGATTGAAATGGCATCAACGGACTTCCTGCGAAGAAACAAAATCGCAAGGCCTCTCTAATTAATTTCGGACGGGCGAAGCTCTTCAAGTATTCCGTTGACCCTTGATAGACATTTTTGGAAATGGTGGAAGATGTTTACTTCACTTTTCCTTTATCTGATCTTTGATAGTAGCAAGTGAATCGAATATTGTTTTTCGACATTGTGATACATTCGAACTATGTTTGTTAGGGAAATTCTGCTTACAATTAAAGGAATTAGAATTACTTTTTCAAAGAATTCTTTATTAACTCATACAACAGTTGCGATTACGAAGAACACTTTGAATTTTTAAGCAGATCTCTTTCGTCAAATCACAAATAGGTAGGGGCCAAAGTGGTCGAATATTGAACTGAATCAAGCAAATTTTTCAAAACAAAGAATCTTTTCAAAAACCAAGGAAAGACACGGGGGCAAGATTTTTTCAAAGTTTTCCACAACGTTTAGAGGAGGGATATTGAAAAAAATTCAATTTCGATAATAAGACAGTTGTTGCAATAAATGAAGATGACCAGAAATTAAATTCCCTTTGCTGGCGATATTTTTACTACCTGTATAAAACCAAATGGTTTAAATGATATCCTTAAATGTACCATACGAATCAATTCTCAAATTGGAACTTAAGATAAACTCCCCAAAAAGAAAAGAAAAAAAAAAGAGAGAGATAATGTTCAAGCTCATGTCGTAAAACAAAAGGTTCAGTCCAAAAACCTAGAAAATTTGAAGTATTTTGGCCCAGATATGTTGATGGATGTAATATTACGAAAAAAATTGGCGGTTTAAAAATTGATGGCGTGTTACAAACAGTGTAGTATTGAGAGACAATATGCCGCGTAGTCGGAAAGAAAAGTTTTATGAAAAGGTGGTTTAACCATTCCTTACTTCGACTAATTAGCAATCAACAATGCAATTTTGATTGCAATTGATTTCAATAAAATCAATTAATGATAAAACATTCAGTTATCCAACGTTTTGAAGCCCAAAAAATGCCAATTACAGCAGACACGTGTTTCGGTGTTACAAGGAACACCTTTTTTTTTCGCGCAGTCGGGTAAAAATGTTTCAAAGAAAAAAAATTATTGTAAAATACGATGTTATATATATATATATATATATATATATATATATATATATATATATATATATATATATATATATATATATATATATATATATATATATATCTTCATTTACTGTAATTTTCAAATTATTTCCCCCAATTTGTTCATTTTGAAAAAAATCATTCATCTTAACTATTTCACTTTGCCCCACATTCCCCTACTTATGAAAAGTGTTTATGAGGAATTACATCTGCCTATGCTTTACATTTTTCTTTGGATCATTTTACAGCAATATTAGTGAACAAAACAACAACATATTAATAACTGATATAATTGTTTGACATGGAATTGCTTAACAAACATTTAAATAATAAAAAATAAAAACATTCTCCGAAGTTTTTTGTAGAGATACAAGCTTGTCAAGTTTTGACACCTGTCAAAATTGGCATGATACCTTATTTACTTGAACTGTACTTCTCGGTTTGCGTTTCAACTTTTTTTAATATTTTTTTAACACAAAGTTTCGCTAAAAACACGGCAGCGTGAAATCAACACCCGAGTTCTTCGACCTCTGAAATTAAATGCAGGAATAGTTTAGCGACGTTGAAGCTTAAAATAACATACCCGAGAAGCTAGACATTGAAAATCCATTTTCGCCACTCGGGAAGACCATTCTATTTATGCAAAGGAAGGGGTTGGCGTATATTTAATGGCACACATTTGACAGAAAGGTGTAAATGAAGGATTAATCGATTAGTGATCAAAGTAGATTCTCCTTCGGTTTCACAAGAACTCTTATTATTGAGGACCAACCATAATAGTTCAACAAGTCTGTTTATTTTTGATAGGTACTTCTCAAAGAGCAGAGAAAAATATTTGCTTGAATTTTATGTGTTTGCTTCTAGCGACACGTAACTGTCCATGAAAAGTTTTGAAAAATCGATGCTTTATTTTTAGCCGAGCAGTTTTACATCATACTGCAATGCTTCAATAACTTTCAATAAAAGGTTCTTGTCATATATGTTTTTTTTTTTCTTTCTAATGGGACTGCGTTAGGATATTTAGCTTTTTGCAGATCTAGTGCAATTCTCTGATACGGTATCCAGTCTTTCATGCGCCATCATTAAGGCGCGGATGTCGATGGTACAGAGGAGTTTGAGGTTCAGCTTCCCGCCAGATGGAAGCACCTGGGCTTTCTTCAATGCGAAACTGCACGGGGTTTTAATTTTACCAAGGGCATTCCAACGGATACCCAAGGGATCTTTTACATGCTGCATAATCGTGCCACATGGGCGCTGATAATTTTTTTGCATAAATGTCATTAACTAATTTTTATTTCTGCAAGCGTAACTAAAGCTAATCGAATGCAATAAACCGTTATTTTTGCTAATAGTGACAAAGAGCCACTTTATACCAGATGTACTAGAATAGAAAATATTTCACTACAAAGATATTTATTTTTCACTTTGCCTTATTAAAAAAAAAAAAGTGAAAATTTTCCACTTTTTTTGAAGGCACAAATTTACTGCCAAAAATAGAAAATAATAGTTCAATGAAAGTTTTTTTAAAAAATAGAATGTTCTTTCTTCATTGTACTGTAATTTTCTAAATGTTTTTTTTTCCAATTTGTTCATTAAAAAAAACTTTGCCATCTTAACTATTTTACTTTGCTCCATATTCCCCTACCTATGAAAAGTGTTTATGAGAAATTACATCTGTCTAAGCTTTTAATTTTGCTTTGGATCATTTCTCAGTAATATTAGTGAACAAAACAGTAACATACTAATAACTGATATGATTGTTTGAATTGAAATTGCTTAACATCGATCGGGGACATTGATAAAAATTCGTAAAAAATATTCCTTTGTCAAAACCATTTAAAACTAGTGAACTCTATTGAATACACTATAATTTCAATATCGTCATATAAATGACAGCATAGATGAAAAACGTGTTTCACAACGGTAATCTGAAACAAAAATAGCAGACTGCTGGATGCTGGTCCTCTTGGTGGTGTAAATCTTTTCTACTTCTGATATTTTTGAACAGTGGACTTTCCTTAGGTTTGAAGGGATAAATTCGCCAAATCAATTTTGGTTAGTAATCATCAAACCAAAAACAAACTTTTAAAATTTGATTTCTGAGTATTTTGCTGCTCTGACATCATTTTACTTTTTTTTTCTTAGTATAAAGAAGTACTGAAACTGTACAAGTTACAAGGAAATCGACTCCTTATTCAATATTTCTTAGAATTTTAAAGGAAATAAAAGATTAAACAGGGTTCATACTCTATTTGGATGAAAAAATTCCATGACTTTTCCAAGACTTTTTCATGACTTCAATGAAAATTTTCATGACCTTGTTACACGAAGAGAATAGTACTATTTAATCTCAAACTTGGTAATATTTGGAAATGAGAATTAGCAAAACGTCTATATGAATGCCACAGTTATTAAAGCACTTACTCGTAATGGAAAAAAATATAAGTGCACACTTAAAAAACTAAACTATTCTTATTTGTCTTCATCATATAAATTTTAGTAAAGTAAAAATGCAGTGAAGCGAATATGATGATGCTTAAATGTCTGTTTTTTTTTTGTTTTTTTTTTTTTTTTTTTGTTTTTTTTTTTTTTAACAGGCAGAATGATATTGAATGGGACAAAGGTTGAAGGAGTCATCAATAAGTTTTAATAAATTTGCTTCAAAAGTTACCTTTTAGGGTCAACAGTGCCTTTAATCATCCACGTAACTTGACAGTATTTTGGCTCTTTAAAGTAAAGCCAAATAGTTTAGTTCTTTATGTTTCTAAACCAGCTCTTTTTTGAAAAAAACCATTCAGTAATGAATCAATCTTCTGATTCAAAAGTATATTTGTTTTGTTTACAAATTTGCATATTTTCAAATGCATATAAATTAATAGGTTCAGAAATTCCAGACCACGTTTAATTCCCGACATTGAAAGTAGCAGTGGGTCGCATGGATTAGTTTTGCGTGCCGTATGTTGGGCACTATTGTTTTAGAGCATTAGAATTCCAATTTTTCTGTATTCTATCGCATGACTTAAGATCTTTATTTTCTAAAACATTTAACAAATTAAGATAAACTCTGATAAATTTAATAATAAAGTCCTTACAAGTGATGGAATTGAACTTGCATGCAATTGAATTGCTTTTTTTTAAAAGTGGGCGTGGCAAAACTAAGAACGTGAACTTTTGCTACTACAGAATATGAAACATAAGAAGTGTTGAAAATAACAGAAAATAAGAAATAAGTGATGTCCAGGCAGTAAAATCACATCGCAAAAAATGGCAATTGGCTGCGACAGAAGTGGATGCAATGAGATTTCAAAATTCATATTTGATTTTTGGATCGTTCAATTTTCCACTTTTAATAGCTTTTATGTGCTATACTGTTAAATCACTCAAGATTTCTAATGCTCCTTTAGCTACTGTCCCTTTCTCTTTGTCCAGGACATTTTTCCATGATTTGAAATAAATTTCCATGACTTTTAATGAAAATTTCAATTTTCCATGACTTTTCCAGGTCTGAAATTCTGTTATTTTTTTTCCATGACTTTCCAGGATTTCCATGACCCGTACGAACCTTGATTAAATTATGCAAACCAGTAGTTAATGGGGCTGTTTCCTTCAGTCTAAAGTAGTACTTTTAATCACTGAAATTGATAGAATAAGCAAAAAAAAAAAAAAAAAAAAAAAAAACCATTGACCCAGAAAATACTTTCATTTTCTCAACAGTTATTTTTTAATTAATTTTTAAAAATGTCCAATTTTTGAAACAAGGCGTGGTCTTGATGATGTCACAAATGATGCTATTTGGCGCATATTTCCTCCGCGTTTCCACGTTATGATAATCAAGAAGCGAATTAAATTTGCGCTCTACGCTTGCTATCAACCATATCGTTGCCAATACACGTGAGTAAAGATGCGAATTAAATATTTTGCTCTGTGAATGGCATTTCATCATTTGTGATGTCATCGGCGGAAGCGTAAAATACGAAAGCGCACTGATTTAAGTATTTTTTTTAAATATTAAACTTAAACAAATTATTTAAAAATGGTCAGATTCTATGTTTTTAATCATGTTCTTTCAGAAAAAAGTACTTTTAAAATTTTAGAAACGATTCCATTCAAATGGGAAACAAGACCTGGAGGGAAATCCGTATTATCCTAAGACGCCATGCAGTTGCCTGCAAACAGGACACGATTGCTTGGCGAAAACACCTTTTTAGATTAAAAATTCTTGCAAGCCCGAATAGTTTTGTTTGCAAGAATAACTCGATTATGAACTCTGAACATTGTGAACTCTGTCCAACGCTGTAAGGCAATAGATACGAAAAATATTGGAGTGCAAAGGGGACGAACCAGAACCTGTAAGCTGGTGCACTTGGTGTCTTCGGCCTGCCACTTCGGATGTTGTGTGTTACGAATATGTTATGTTTAATTTTATTTCCTCCTATTTTGATATTGTTGTGTGCTATATGTGCACCAGTGAATGAGATGACATCATCTACTGCTAGAAAAAAGAAAAAAAAAAAGAAAGAAAAAAACTTTCTTTCCCTCATTTTTTTTCTTTTGCGAAGAATATTTATTGCTTTGTTTTGGAATAAAAAGAAAATTAGTGTTATAAAAAATACTTATCATAAAGATTTTTGAGCAAACAGGAAAATTGTTCTCTCAAAAATTGAAACATTAAGTAAAAGCTTGTCAATTGATTTTTTTTCATTTTTAAAGCATATGCTCCCGATTTTCAAAATGTAGACATTTAGTAGAATACGCAATTTTTCAAACATTATTTTAAGATGTTCGATATTTTTGTGAGCATATTGTAAAACATTTTTTTCATAAAAATTAAATATATTTACGCTTTATTCACAAACACATATAAAAATGTACAAAAGGAAATGCTGAAATTCTAGAGTAATTTCTTCCTCATTTATGCTTTTGCGTTCATTAACTTTCTTGACTCAGAGTTGTTTTACTATGGTCATGTGATGTTTGCTTTTGCTGTGACGCAGGCTTTGAGATGCTTTTTGCTAATAATTCAAAGTTCTTCCTCAGTAATTAATGACGCATTGTTCCATTTCGAGAATTTTCTGATTCTTGAGAATTTTCTCAGCACATTCAAGTTACTTCACACGTTACGTCATAAGTATGAGATTTGTTGTCAAAAATACTCTGGAACAATCAATTTAAAGTTCATTTTTAATGCAGAAAATAATTTTAGCGTTGCATTTTTTTTTGAGTTAAATATAGATATTGAAAAAATGCTCTAGAAGAGGTATTTTCAACGCCTCTGCAAGCGTATTTTATTCATTGAAAATCGAAAATGCATTAGACGTGGGCCATTTTACGCGGGTTTATTTACATGGATTTGAAGATACACGTTTTAAGGTTTGACATCTTTATTTTATTTTACACGGATGTGGCATTTCAAGTAGATAAAAATTTCCCCCTTTTTTTCAAAGTCCAATCTCCTGAGACTGCAGATAACATGCAATAAACAGCATTTTGGCTTGCTAATAGCGAGCTTTAACCACTAGAGACATTTTTTGTGATCGATTCGAGATTTTTTTGCTGATCAGTCAGTCACTAAGTTAGATAAGTTGTTCAGTTCGCTGTAACTGGCGAACTGGAATCAGCTGGCTTCCGTCGTTCATTCTTTATTAATCTCTTGTAACTTTCAGTAAACATTCCGGATGATTTGCCTGACTGAAATCCATAACAGATCAACTTATTAACTACAGTGAAGATCAAATGCACCTTTTAAAAATACGATTACAAATGGACGACCAGTAACAATTTCAGGATCATGATCAACCCCAAAGAAGATCAATTGCCTTTTTACAAATATGAATACAAAAGAGACAACCATACACTGATTCAGGATCCTCACCAGTTTTATTGACCCCAATAAGGAACAAGTGTCCGCTTCAACCCGAAGTGTATAGGACCAACAACCCTATAAGGGGCTTACTGGGTAACACCAAAAGGGTGCCAACGTTGACTCCCCTCACAAAAAAAAAAAAAAAAAAAAAAAAAAAAAAAAAAACCCCGAAAGCGCGCAGGTTTGAGGGCGCAAAAAGAAACGAAGGCGCACAAATTGGAGGGCGTAAAAAATATATAAAGTAAAATAAAATGAGTAAAAAAAACCGAAGGCGCACATGTTAGACGGCACAAATAAAGGAAAATGAAAATAAAAATGTTCGAGGGCACACACACACAAAAAAAAAAAAAAAGAAAGAAAGAAAATGATGCACAGGTTTAAGGACACACAAAATCGGAAGGCGCTCAGGTGTGAAAGCGCAGGAAAAAAACGGAGGCGCATAGGCTTGAGGACGAAAAAAAAAAAAAAAAAAACTAAGAGCGCATAGGTTTGAAGGGAGAAAAAAAGAAAGAAACGAAGGTGCACAGGTTTGAGGTCTAAAAAAAGAAAAGGCGCTCAGGTTTAAGGGCGCAAAAAAAAAAAAAAAAAAAAAAGAATGAAAGAAAGAAAAAACGAAGTTGCATGGGCTTGATTGCGCAAAAAGGGAGGGAGGGGGTAGGAGCGAAGGTGCAAAATAAATAAAGAAATAAACGAAGGTGCTCAGAGGGCGTACAGGCGGTCGGGCGCATCGGTCCGCGGGCCAATGGGCCGGCAAGTAAGTCCGCCCCTGAACCTTAATGAAGCAATATTTGTTTGCAACTTCAAGATTCACCTTCGATTTGAAGAACTTAAAACAATGACCTCTGGTCCTGCCTTTTGTGCATATGTTTCGTTCGTCATTATCTTCTATTTTAATAAGTTGAAACAAATGAATCACATCCCCTCTGACAGACATTGTACTCCTGCTGTGGCGCAGTGGCTCATTTGCAGGTTTGGGGCCGCTTTGTCTATCCCAACTATGTAAAACATTTACCATGTGCATTTTTTGTTCCCTTTGGAGCCCTTATGGTCGTGGGGGTTCCTCACAAATTGTAACATAGTAAATTAGTCACTGCAGGTACTCCTACGATAATAATTGTACATACTCAGCTTTTTTAGTCTAGAATGAAAATCTAAAACTGAAAGTCAACTTAATAACCTTGTAGCCTTCCTTCGGTTTTCAATAAAGTAGTGTTTTCAAAAAAAGAAAAAGAAAAAAAAAAGAAGGAAAGAAGAGCAATTTTATGTAAGGGAAAATATATCGCTGATTTGGAAGAAGAGTACCACAAGACGAAGAAATGAAATTTTACATGAGAAGCGTTTAGAAGTTTTTAAATTGATAACTCTTCAGCAAATTTGCTGTAACGAAGTAAGTTGGCTGCGCTCTCCTGTGGTAATATTAGAACATGAAATCTGCCATTTATGTCCAAAGAAGATAACGTCATTTAAAGCCCTTTAAGCAAAAAAAAAAAAAAAGAAGAAGAAAAGAAAAGAAAATGAAAAATTTCGTATTGTAGCACTTTCTAAACAAGCGACATGATTCAAATGTTAGCATGACTTAAACGAGCGATACATAAATAGATTCAAATGTTAATAAATTTCTACTTTCCGAAAATTTATTAGGTATCTGTTTTGATATACATGAAGAAAATGCTTTTAATAAGTTAAAATAAAGATAAAAGCAAAATGTTTTGAATATGTTAAAACGAAGATAAAGGCCAAAAGTTTTGAATAAGTGTGAGTATGATCCACAGCTTTTAAAGTTGACTAAGATATTAAACATTTCCTGACACATTTGCGTTTTAATTCATTTGTATGAACTAGTGACTTATCTGCTTTATATAAATGTATTTCGTGTACAATATATAATCGTCAATACATTACAATGTTTTAAAATTTTATTAATAAGGTAAAAAAAGAAACAGTTTTTGGAAAACTAATCCGTCGAAACATTTGAAAAGTATTAATCTGTAAAAATGTTTTCATCACGAGTGTCTTTTTTTTAACGCTTTTCTTAAGGTTTTGCTTTTTTATCTTTTAAATAAGTAATATTTGGAATTAGACATCGGGTCTTTGAACTCGGACTCGTGGATACACCAGAAATAAACTCACTTCCTTGAAATATATCTATCTATCTTCTTCGTAAGCCTTTGATATTTTATTTTCAATTTCGTGCAGGTCAAATATTTTCTGAAACTTTTTCCGCTTCGAGAAATATCCCGTTCATTGTTGTGAAAAATTTTCAATCCGCACTTCGCTGCCCTGCAATACTAGGGTAGAGCATTTTTCCACTTTTAGACGTTTTAAATGAGATTTTACCAAGAAGCCCTAGAAAAGAAAGATTCAGATTATAAGAGAGAAGTCTTAAGAGGCCGTTGCCTTTTCTTCCTCATTGTATACATTGTATAGGATTTAGATCGAAAAAATGTTGAAAGATATATATTTAAGCTCCAGACGACCAAGAATTCGGAAAATTAAATTGGGTTTAGCTCATTTATTTCATAACCTTATTAAGATTTGACATAATATAGCGATTTTTTTAAATCAAAATTCTCAATTTCGTAGTTAAATAATAATTAATCTTTGTTAAATTATGGCCTTCATCCTTCAACCGTTAAAAAAAAAGATTAACTACCAGTTCCGGAAAATGAATCCCCGTATTCAATGGAGCATACAATGGGAGTATCATGACCCCACCCCCAAACGTCGACAATAATATCCGCCCACATTACATTGTGTTCAAACACTTTTCTGAATAAAATGTAAACAATTTCAATAGTCTTTTCAGTTCATTATTTTTGAAAGTAAATACTTTTGAAATTCTACTTCTTTTCATTGTTTATGAAATTAATTAGTAGCGTTTGTGTCCTATTAGGAGCCTTATTCCTGACCAATTTTGTGCTTTTTATTGACACCCAAGCAGTTTCAGAAAATTTTCGTACCCCCAAATCGTAAGTTCATTCATACGGTGGGGTGGCGGGGGGGGGAGTCCATAATCAGCGTGCCCCCCCCCTAAAATGGTATTCTGTATCCCTTCCTGCCCGTATTTGGAGAGGGCGCTGTGTGAGTTGTGGTTGTGATGGATACGGCTGTAGAAGTGCTATCGACAGATAGCAGTATACGTGCCATTTGCAATAGTAGCAATGCCATCGCAAGATGAGCATGCAGTAGTCATGTGTTGTGGAGGAGTAGATTCGAAATGGTGGTTTTTCTTTTTTTTTTTTAATTTTTTAATTACTATTCGGCAAGAACTTCACTTTCGGTTCCAATTTACCCGACATGATCCTGTTCCAGATGAAAAAAGAAAAAGATGTCTAGGTTTAAACTTTAGAACCAGAACCACAGATACTGTACAAAAAAAAAAAAAAAAAAAAAAAGAAAAGAAAGAAAACATCAGACCATTGCATGCTCAACGGCCTGAGCCAACGGCCTCAGACCATTACAACGTTGAAAAATGACGTTTGAGAGAGCGCCCATCCAAGAATCTCCGAAGTGTATAGCACTTCAACAAGCTGCTGGCCAACGATTTTCTTATAGGAATGCAAGAAAAATCCTGAACTGATCTTTACCAGGGTTTCGAAGTCGGAGTCAGACTGATTTTGAGGTAAAAGAGTCGGAGTCGGGAGTCGAAGATTTAAAATTCCAAGAGTCGGAGTCGCTCTATATGCATTGATGACTTTTGAAACTTTCAATAAACAGTAATTTTACTATCTACATGTAGAGCATAGGTGCACTGAATGTCAAAACGTATAGTACTTCTTTGAAAGAATATCAAATGAAAAAAAAAGGGGTGTTCCTTTTAGTGCGTTACCCCTCTCCCCTTCTTTTTTTTAATCGCGTTCATCTCTTTTTTTGTTGAATATTTTTTACCAACTTTTATCTAGTGCACACAATTGCAGCTGAATAGCTTCAATTATTACTCATATGCTTGTTGATTTAAAATACATTTATTGTAAACTTTTCACTCGAAATAATTGTCGATATATATACTTGTTCACGATCTTTTTCCAGTTCAACAGAATTAGTCTTTTCAATTTTAACCGATCGCTAGAGCAGTTATATGTCACAAATTTTGTACGGAAAAAACTTTTTTTATGCTTGTGTAGAAAATGTTACATTTCACAAAATACAAATTTGTTACTGTTTAAAAGAAAAATTCAATGTTGCATTTAATACAATAAGAAAATTACATTACACATAAAAAAATGTTAAGCGGCAATAATTGTATTTTAATAGCATAAGAAAGTCTTCCTCAACAGAACAAAGCACAATGATGACGTGTTCTAATTTCAGACATGTCAGATTCTTAAATGAAGGAATTACCAACGTTCTAATGCACAAAAATTGCAAATTACTCTGAAGTAATATGCGTGACGAATTTGCGTCGGTAAACGACGGTAATTCATTCATTTAATTTTCAAACACAAAGGTACTTATTAGTTATTTGTGTCAGATTCTGTTGTCTGTTACTAACATTTGATTGGTTCCGAGTACAAGAACAGTGTTTGACTAGTTATGCTAGCCACTGAAACCCAGTCCATAACTGTGTTTGTCAAAGTACGTATAACCTTTTTTCGTGTTTCAAATATTTAATTTTTTCTTTTCATTTAGTTCAGTATTAGATTATCTTTCAAATGATTCAGACGAGTTTGCACTTTGTGGTACGTTCCATTTTCTATCTTGATACAAAGTTAAAAAAACAAAACAAAAACCAAACGGGTTCACGATTTTGGTCTACCAATCTAACTATCATTCTGAAATAGAACCAAAACCAAAGGAAAACACGAAACGACATTTTCCCATCCCGCATTTATTCATTCTCAGGAAAGTATCGCACTTTCGTTTTATCCCCTAACGAGTTGAAGACACTTTTGGAACATTCCTTTGTCTTTCTGCATGCGACATGCTTTCGTTACGTCAATATTTACAAAGCGCAGTGATCATTTCATTATGAGCCCATCATAATCCGATCAAACATGCTTAAAATAATCTTTTAAAGCATTCTGACGAAAGAAGCATCGATGAATTCATTTTCCTCGCATGCAATGGATACGATCCGTAGGGTCGTTGAACTCGTATCTTCTATCCTCGGGAGCTATTTTTGATGTAATTATTCCAATTTGCCGTTAGAATTTCTCCCGAGAAATGAGCACTCATATCTTATTATTGGTGTTAATGACCGTGAGTTAGCCTAGAGTGTTTACGTACGATTCGCAAATATCGATTTCATAAATGGTGAAATGACAAAATGAAATATAGAACGACTCTTTTATTTTCTACTCAAATTAGCAAAACGAAAGCCAAGAAAGTACGAAAAAATTCTTATTTTTCTTTCAATTTGCAAATGCTAAGGGGTTGTTCACATATGATGCAGTGAGAAGCAAAGGGATGTAAGTGGCAAAAGCAAGGGTGCCCACCCCCTAAAAATCTTGAAGACCCCCAAAAGCAAGAGCCCCTCCCAAAGAAAATGAAAAATACCTCTCAAAACACCCCCCCCCCCTAAAAATCTCAATGGTGCAGTCTGCGCCATAAACCTCTCTAGGTGGGCACCCCTGGCAAAAGTAAAAATTTGGAGATAACCAGTACAAATAGTGGTGAGCCTCCCCTCTGTCTTGGTACAAGAGATAGTACTAGCAGCCCTGGTAGGTGCTATTATAGACCATGATTTGGAAAAAAAAATAATTGAAAGCCTACCTAGGACCTTATCTTTAAACGCTTTTTACCCAAAACTTGAAATTGCCCACTTTGCTTCTCACTGACTCAAATGATGTCACACTTGCTTCAAACATATTTGACCCCACTCCCCTTAGTCACAATGTCACATTTCACCTTACCTCTTACCTCCTCTTATCACATGTCACACTATACTACATTAAATATATTTTGATTTAAAAAATGCTTTTATTTCAATCAATAATGCGTGATGTCACACGTTTTGTCACCCCTTTCCTCACCCCTTATTACAAATTATTTCAATTTTATGATCCCCTCCTTTTCAAAACACATGACATCATTTGTGGACGACCTCAAGAGAAATTTCTCAGATTTTCTCGAATGTATTTTCACGTCATCTCTCGTTTGTTACGACTGTAGATGGTGCTCTGTTTGTTTTTTTAACATGAAAATTATTTTAAAAAAAATCATAATTCGAATATTTAATGCAAGCCCGCATACGAATGAAAAAAATGAATAAAACAGTGTGAATATGAACTTATATTTCGAAGCAGTATTAAGAAAATATAGTTTATTTAATTTACTTGTTTATAGCTTTAAAGCTTGAAAATGCGTAAGTATTTAAGCTAGATTATTCAATAATAATAAAATCAAACGTCTTTTGTTTGCATTTTGTGTAAGACAACGACCATTTTCATTTACCGATCTCCATGAAATTTGTTACAAAAATAGTTCAAAATATTGTAATATTTATCCAACAGCGGTTTTTTTTTTTTTTTTTTTGAAATGGTTTCATCTTTTTTTTTTCGCCTCTATTTTGAGGAACCTTTTTTTCTCCTAAACTCATCTTGCTAATAAAACGATGAACAATTCCTTCACCTCTAAAAGGTTTAAAAAAAAAATAACAGCGATAAAAAATCCTGCTACAATGAAACTTGATCAAGTTTAGTAAGAATATTAAAATTACTATAATAACGGTTTTGGCAGTTAAAAATTAAAAAAGCTCACTTTGATTTATAATATATATTAAAGAAGGTTGAAAATTTGAAAACATCTTTAGAAAAGGAAGATGAAAGGAATTTTGGAAAGAGTTTTCGATTGTAACGTGAATAATTTTTCAACAATTGAATTTCTAAGCAATGTAGATGATTATCCACGTATAGACGAATTCAATGTTTAAATTAAGCAGTAACACGACTGTACATTAAAATTACGAATCACTTTGTTGAGTACATTACTATATCATGGGTCTATTTATTTCATCAATCCACAAGCACAAACTAGATTTTTGCTTTATTTGTTTCACATTTATCTATTTTTGACAATTATTGTTGACTTAAATAAATTTTATTGTTGGTTTTTGAAATGTACTTGTTAAATTAATAGCGTATATTCAAAATTCGAAAAATTGTCTTCGAAACTGGAAAAATTTAAAAACGTGCCACTTTTGATTATATCGTTTATAACACACCATGCACTGGTAATCAGGGGCGTGCACAGGGGGAGAAGGGACACCTGCTGTCCCTGGCACGATTCTCAAGGGGTCCGAGATTTTTAAAATGAGGGTTGAAATGTATGTAGAGACGTAGTGGTAAGCACTATGAAGGAGACCCGTGAAAATCATCAAGGGCCGCAAAATTTCTGTGCACGACCCTGCTAGTAATGTAAAATAGATTTGTGCCATTACTGTGGCACCAAAGATCATTAAATTCAGATTTCAAATCAATGATTGTTACGTTATTTCAGACTTACGAGATGTTGAGCATATAATATACCTAAAATATAATAAAAGTCATATTTGAAGTACATTATGCCTTCGTTGTTTTTCTTAGTAATTTGTGCACCTTGTGTTTGAATTTAATCACGTTTTTCCACCTTAAACTACTTTTTGAATGCGGAAATCCCCGAGTCCAACGAATTTCTTACAACGTCTATTTATATTCTTACAACATTGGTGCACTTTCTTTTTGATTTAAATCACTCATTTTCCCACCTGAAACTACTTTCTCGAGAACACGGAATTCAAATCCGATGCATCTCTTTCAACTTCTATTTACTCTCTACTCTTAGTATTCCGACTTACATTTATAGTTACAAAAAAGTCACAGCTTCCATCCAATATCTTTAACAAAGTCTCTGAAACTACTTTATTGCAGTGATTCTCTAAATAGACAGCGCAAATAGGAATTCAGAAAACATTTAGATGTCAAATGACTTCCAGAAAAATGGAAGTTTTCACGACAGTCACAGTGACCCGCTTTTTCTTTTGACCTACACTCTCATGGAGACACATGGGATTCTTCTTCTTATTGCCAATCTGTCTTCGAGGTCCTCTTATCGCACCCACTGCTTCTCTGCGACAGAACTAATATACACCTCATCAAATAGAATCCACACTTCAGGGACACTCAAAGAAAGAAATAAGAAAAAGGAATACGTCACACAGAGCAGAGCTGTGGGGAAAGTAGGTATTTTTGTTTCTAGGGCTAGATAGCAGAATTTTGCACAACTCAGAAAAAAAAGTAGGTTTTAAAAACCTTGTTATATTTAAAAAAAATCATCACCTAAATAAAAATAGTTGAAATAAAGAAAGAAAAAGAAAAGAAAACAAGAGAAAATAACGGGAAGAAAAACTATTTTTTTATTATTTGTTATACAGAAATTTTAATTTTTAATCCAGATTTCGTCGAATAAATGATAAGTTAGACTAGAAGCTCTTTCTGCAGGTATGTATCAGTAAGAAAAAGATGAACGGGGGGGGGGAGGGAAGGGATAATATTGAAAAAAATATTGTAGTAATTTAGTTTGCAATCCTACCGGTCGCTGTATTAAGAAATCCAAATTCAACTTATTTTATCGGAAATGAAGAGTGAAATTGACAAGACGTACAATTTTTTATTCAAAAAACACTTAAAAACCGAAAACAAGCTAACCAAATGGAGAGAAGTATTGACCGAAATCCCTACTGGAGAGCTCTTACTGATTAAGGTATTAAAAATGTAAATCGCTACGAATCTTGGATGGTCGAAGTTGGAACTATATATATTACAGCTTGTCCCGCTATATATCTTTAAACAATGCTTCGGGAAGCCAAAAGCTAAGAGTTTAAAATTGGTTTTTAAAATATTTAAATGAACAGCATAATTCATTACTTCATCAAAAAATTCCAAACTATCTAGTCATGATGCTGATATGCACCCTCACACAAGAACACCTTCACCGTCCTGATTAACTGGTTCAACTAAGTTCTTAAGATTAAAAGTTCCTAATTTTTTTTTCTAATTACAATTATACAACAATTTAGCCAAAAATGTTGAATTCATTTTTATCTGTAAGTAAGGCGTAATTCCAAAACGTTTTGAGCTTATTTATGATTGATTTTGCGAAGAAAAGCGTAAGCTTTCTCTTTCTTTCACGGCCAAGAAAATTTCTGCGGGAAGAGGTCCCATTTAATCCAGCTAATCAGAGAACTTGGCGAACAAATTTAAGGTGAAAATTATGTGTAAAAATTTTTTATTTAACTCTGCAGAAACTTTTACGTCACTCAAATGTGTATTTTTCATAAATTTTTTAACAGTAAATCTCCGATCACGCTTTGGCAACTTTGTCGGTAGACCTTTTCTTACCTTGTTTTCGGTCGATTCTTTTCTTTAAAGCATTTTATCAAACACTTTACCATAGAATGAAATAAATAACCTAATTTAGAGACATTTCAAACCAATTTACCGCTACTGGAAAAAATTCAAATTTCGAATAGTTTTTGTAGTTTTTTACGAATACCAGCCATATTAAAGTAATAAGCACAATATTAAGGAATAAATAAACAAAAAATTAAAGCCAAATGACTTTTAAGGGTCAACACATTGCAAAAATAATGAAAAAACGACACATGATAATTTTAATCATGAATTTATTCGAAAATACTTGAGTATGCGATGACTTTTGCGGCGTATTATTTCTCTGTCTGTTCGTATTTTGACTCATTTCAAAAAGAAGATCCGTCAATATTTTGAAAAACTACAGGTTTTTATTAGGAAATTATTAGGAATTATTTACATAGGAATGATGTGAAAAAATATCGGACTTCATATTCAATTTCAGTTGCGAGTTATTTTGGTTTTACTAAAAAATTTCAAAGTGTACGAACACTTTTGGGAGCCACTGTATGTAGAAAAAAGTTTTGTGATGGCCACAACATACTAGCTCTTTATATATTTACTACCTAATCACTCTTTTTCTTTTTACTAAAAACTAAAAACCTAAGGAGGAAAAATAAAGAAAAAAAGCTTTTTCAAAAACTATTGATATGAAAGCAGTTATACCGGATTGAAGGAAAAATAAACGGTCACATTACACATTAGTTGTATTTCACCAGATATTTTTTTCTTGAAAATTTTGAGTGCAATTATACACACAAAATCATAGCGTCCGAATCGAAAATGAAATTCTTCTTCCTCATTTCATCATACTTTTCAAAGCTCACTTTTCATCCAAATCCAAATTAAATCCCAAATCCTAATTGTGGTAAGCTCTTAGCAGAACCAATTCCCTGATCTAATCTAGCCGTTCAGAATTAATCATTGATGTTCAAGCAAAGATCGCCAACAGAGGAGGCGCGAGACAGAATATCTAACGAGTTTCTTTTCAATCTTTCCAC
Source organism: Uloborus diversus (assembly GCF_026930045.1). NCBI lineage: Eukaryota > Metazoa > Arthropoda > Arachnida > Araneae > Uloboridae > Uloborus > Uloborus diversus. Next base: position 52,676,712 of record NC_072735.1, read on the forward strand.
TTACTTGAAATCGGTGAGCATCCAAACTTAATATACCTTTTTTCTTTCTAATGCGTAGAATATTACTTTTAAATTTTTTAAAAAAATGCTTTTAATTTCAAAATAGTTTAAACATACAGTAATACTACATCTATGTTTTTAACTTCCAAAACTGTTAATGGGTAATATTCTCAAGTGTGTGTTTTGCATTATTGTCAGTTTGATACTCTATAAATAAATGTAAAACATTTTTTTTTACAGATTCTTGTCACCTACAGTAGGTTTTAAGTTGTCTAATGAGTATATATTATCAAATAGTCAACTTAGAAATTTCAGTTGACCAAAGTAGACCTTCTGATGCAGAGTTAGATTCCTGCGCAGGTGTTCGAGGCGTGCCGGACCCAATAATGCCTTGAGGATGCATAGGTCCTGGTAAAATTTTGTGCCCCTCTTGCAAGACAACCCGCTTGTTTTAAATGTAGTAGTTTCCAAAAAAAAAGAAAGAAAGAAAGAAATTGACTATATTTTTGTGCCCCGAATATTATGGGGCCCAGGTCCGCGGACTTGCAGGACCGTGTGATAAACAGGCCCTGGGGCATGTGTCTATCATCCCTGGTGAATAGCAACCTCAAAATTTTGAACATTTTAATCGATAAATATGCATTGAAAAATATTATGATTCATTAGTCACAAGGACATTATTCTTCTGAGTCCAGATTAAGAAAGAATATTTGAATATTTGAAAAAAATAAATAAATAAAAATAAATAAATGAAAAAAAAAGTTTATGTACTACAAGGGCGCCCACACTCAAGTTCAATGGCGCATATCCCCCCCCCCCAAACAAAAAATATGTATCTCTCAACCGTCTTTCCCTTTATTTTTTAATTTTTAGCTCTCTTTTTTATTTATTTATTTTTTAAAAATATTTATTTATTCATTTTTAATTATTGTTATTATTATTTTATTAGAAGAGTTCTGTGCTACGCTAATGACACACAGACATACAAACTATATAAATAAATATAATGAAATAAAATAAAATAAAATAAATAATTTAAACTAAAAATGAATCAATAAATATATTTAAATAAATAAATGAAAAAAATAACAAAACCCCCCAAAACTTTGATGGTGCAACTTGCGTCGAATTTCCCCTCTTGTGGGCACGTCTGGTGTACTAGTTCCTATATTCAAATCTGTGTTGTTTTGACTACGACCCATACCATATGCATAACATTTCCATAATTTTATTTTGTGTTAGCTTTAATTTTCTTTCTGATGGTCAAGATATTGTGCATGAGAAGGGCCCCCGCTGCAAATATCGACCCTGGGCCCCATGTGGTCAGGATCGGGTTCCAGTCAAGAGTGTTTCGAGAACTTATTAATACTTCAACGCCGTCAAAATACACTTTGCTTCTAAGATCTAAAATAGTATTCAGGTCTTTGGAAATATGTTGAGTATTTTTAAGAAGAACTACTTATATGTTTGTTAAGTAATGAGCTACAAACAAGAAAATTGTGAAGTGCATAACAAAATGTCGCTAGTTGTTTTCGAAAGCATGTTTCAGAAATTTCAAATTCATTTAAACCCATTGTTGGTTTTCATGATCTAAAAGCTCCCTAATCTTTATTGTGGTGAAATAACCTAACCGATTTGCGTAAAACTTTCTTATGGAATTGCATGTTCACAATAAATTAAAAATAGTTCAGACGGTTGTTTTCAGAAGCATGTGTAATTGTTGAGTTTTCTAAGCATCTATTTATGAGAATGGTTCTCATGTGCTGTACAATTGAAATGCTTTGTGATGTAATGGGAGTTTTTGTATAAAACATTCAGAATACAATCGGTTTTATTAACGAAGTTGTTTCTTAAAAATAATGCTTAGGACACCCATATGATGTCACAACCTAACAGGAAAAAGTAACTAAGTGACCAGTAACTCAACTTATGCGTATAGTAAAAAAGTTTTGTAAATCTACGAAGCTAATTACTCTAAAAAAATTCCTGGCAAAAAAATCTATTTACGAAAAAAAAATATTACTGCTTGTGACAAAAATTGTAACAACCAATGTAAAAATTCCAATCACTGAGCAAAAATTCTTTTAACTGTAGGGGAAATTGAAATGACCATGGAAAATTTATGTTTATAAACAAGGAGAAAAAAACGCAATGACTGAAAGTTCAATTGTCAACGTGGAAGGGAAATGTCACATGGCGGAGGAAAAAAATCAATTGCAAAACAGTAATTTATGGCTAAGAACCGACGAGCGATGAAAGAGTGTTTTGACGGAGGAAATTATTCCTCGAGTGAAAGAAACATATCTTTTTAAATGAATACAGTAGAATCTCGTTACAACAAAGTCAGAAGAACAGCAAATTTGGTTTCTTGTAGGGAGTTCAAGCAATGAATTGACGATTGAAACGGGACAAAACATTTGCTCCGTTGAAACGGATATTTTATTGTATTGGTATTCGCTATAATGAGATCTTACGGTATTGTAGTATCACAAAATTTCTATAATTTATTATAGTGCATAAAATACTACAGTGTAGCGCGAGAGATTTCAACAACTTCAAATCAATATTTCGGAGTAGCTTCCGACAGTCACTCAGATCAAGGACACCCATATAGGGGGGGGGGGGGGCAAGTGGGGGCTCAAGCTCCCCCCCCTAGAAACTAGAACTTCCTTGCTTTTAGTACTTTTTTCTTTGCAAAAATCTAAAAACATTTCTTCTCCAGCCGTTAATGAATGAGTTATTAAAAACGTCACATTTTAATAACTCTAATCTGCGCGAAAATCAGCTTCCATGGGGAAAATATCCTGCTAAAACATGGGAAAAAATCTGAGCTCCCCCTTACAATTAGGCATATGGGCGCCCTTGATTCAGAGTAACTGAATTACGTAATGAAATGTACAGTCCACAGTGTTTTCAACTCATTTTATTAAATAAAAAGTAGAAATCTGAGATAGCAAAGGGAAATAGCGATTTAGGTATTTTAGGTCTGTGACTTGATTTTGACTAACTTATACCCCTCCAAAAATGATTTCAGTTTCAGTCTTTCACGTCAAGTTTTATAAGGCTCAAAGCGACCAATTAATATAATGCAAGATGTTTTTTTGCAAAATGTAGGACAGAGGAAAATAAAGTATTTTTTAGGTAAGCAATGAGTGCATACCTTACATGCACAATACGAATAAAAATTACCTTTTAGTACTACTAATGAACACAGAATTACTTGACCTTCCTTGCTGATTTTTTTTTTTTTTTTTTTTTTTGCTGTGACGATAAAGGGAATTTAATTTCATCACAAATAATAATAACTAGAAAATCGCCCGTCAAGGTATGATGGGTGAAAATTGTTTCTGCATTTGAACGAACCACTTGCTTGTTTGGTGATATTTTGATAGTTGAAATTTTAACCGTAACTCCAGTGAATGAACCCTAAACTCCAGTAGATAGCGTTCATTGTTGACCACTTTTTCATTTCATCATTCTCCTAAAACTACAGTTTTACTACGAAAACAATTAAGTTACAGGATCCAGTTCAGCCTTGTCAAAATAAAGCATTTCCTTACATGCCAAACATTACCAAAATATATTATCAAATTATTATGCTATGGCGTGAGTTTCATTGTTGGAGACGTCAGGAGCGTTACTCGATCAGTGAATTAGCTATTGCATATATGAAGATGACTGTTACAAATGCTTTTACTTCGTAATATCCCATACGTTATTCAGAGGATTCCCACACTCGAACGAACTCCTCTTACAGCTTTGCACTTGTGGAAAACCTTTTGATCCCTCTATACATGCTAATTATTGGCAGTACAAAGAAAACGAACAAGTGATTTATAAATTCTATAGTATGTTTCTATAATTTCAGTCAACGCAAAAGCTATTTTCAGACCACATTACTTCAAGTCCTAGTTATCGATTGGGGAGCAGACCTATATAATCTTCACTTTACTTAAAAGGGCAGTGATTAAGTAAATAGGACACGCTTCACCAACTTGAAAATATTTTAGTCAAAACAGTCAGTTACTTCAAAGCGTAACTTTTCTTCCCCAAAATGTTTCAACACTTTCAAAAACCAGTCTCGACAGCTAACTGACACGTTGCATGGTTGCTAATCGAAACTTTCGAAATTGTTTGCGCTCACTTGTTGAAGGGCTTCAGGCTCATCATCTCTCGTAGAAAACTCGAATTTGCAACAACACCCAGTGAGACAAAGGTTCTGACTGAAGACTAGACGCGAACACTTTCGCGATGCTGTCGAGACTGGAGTTTTGTGACGGTTCAATGTTTGGATGTAGTTGTTAAGAAAGAAACTTCACTTGTTGCGTATGAAAGCTAAATTATGCCGACTGTGATTCGCTGAAAAAAATTACCAAACAGTAGTGCGAGCATGTTCTACTGTGTAAAATAATGATAAAAACGTGCTTCATTTTGATATGACACATTATTAACGAAGCTGCAACAACAAAATCGAGAGAAACAGAAAAAGTGCGGGTTGTATACCATTTGTACATAATATTTTAGGGAATTTCAACCATAAAACATAATACACGCAACTGAATTAGAACAAAATCCGAATTGCCTTTTTTGCCTTATTCGACAGATACAAAAACGAATAAAATAGGCTTAAAAGTATGGGAAATATTTTTACAGATACTATTATATAGATTAATTGTTTTCATTTTGAAAAAAAAAAATAATACAAATGGGAAGAAAACGTTTTCGGTAATGCTAAGATATTTGCTAAGAGTAAACAAAGGATATTTCGGTAGTTCAAGATCAAGCTTGGCTCTAAATAATATTCTAAAATAATTAAGCAAATCAATTGGAAAACAAAAATTTATCTGCTTATGTGAAAAATGGTGAACTTCCGAAAACGTGTTATGTTTAAACAAAAACCATCAAATCAAAATCCTCCTTTAGACCTAGTAGAAGGTGTACTTAATTTTTTGATTGAAAGATTTTGATTTCTAACTCGAGTCTATAGCATCAGTTTGTTTTATATCTATAGTTATTTTAACAAATCGTTCCCACTTATTCACTAAATTTAGTATTCATTTGATTCGCTCAAGAATCATTAGGGGATCAGATTAGGCAACACCCCCTCCCCTTTCCCCCAAAAGAAATCGTTACGTTTTTACTCCTTATGTTTTAGTAACTTTGCTGAAACTGTCGGTTACATTTACATACTCTTTTTTGCCGGTATCGATGAGTCGATGGGTCTACTGTAAACTTTGAAGGAGCGAAAAGAAATTTTGTCTGGAATCAAGTTTGAGTTTTGTCGCGACTTTGCATTATAGTCTAGACAGAAAACTGTTACTTTCGAAGTTCAAGTTCAGTAATGGTTAAAGGTTCAGTGTGGGAAAATAACATTTAATGAGATTAATCATTTCGATATCCATTGTTTAATGTACGGAGAGTTGAGGAAAACGAAAAGAAAGAAAATAATGTCTCCACTACTTTTTAAGAAACAATGATTTTATCTTCTAGACACAAAATTTATTATCAAAACATGAGAATTGTACTGAAACAGCAGAAAGACAAACGTTTTAAGGTAAAAAATTAAAAGAGAAAATATTGAATCCTTCTTAACTATAAAAATAAACGAATATTCTTCGTTAACATTAAAAAAAAAACGAGTTTCCTGTACCATATCAGATCAGTTTATGTTTTGTTTAAATAAATAAATCGAAAATAATTTCTAACAATGACTTACTAAACAATAAAACAAACGGTCATGTTATACAAGAAAGAAAAATATTTCGAAATGCACATTTAAGAGTGAAAAAAACGGATGAAAGAGTAAAATAAGGATCAGGTCCATCGTTCGGGTGATCAGAAGGGGATAATTGCCTCTCTTCCTGGCTTTTTGGAAACATAATACATTTAGACGTATGTGTGTGTGTGTGTGTATCTTTTTTTTTGTTCGTTTTTCATGAGGAATTCAGAGATGAGCAAATGTTTACTGATGTAATAAAATGTAAATTGATATTTTTTTCAGCAATGTATTTTGTTGTTTTTATTTTCTCTTATTAAGATTGTCGAATTTTAGAAAAATGATCAGTGTTATTTTTATCTTAATATTTTAAAATAGTCAAAAAGATTAAACTTTAAACTAAAATTTTTTAATCTTTATTAAGCATTGGTGATTTTTGATACAAAGTAAAAATAAATGAAAATGAAAGTTAAAGAAATTAGCTGAAGGAAACAGCATTTTTATCCTCTAAAAATAAACTTAAGTTGAACACACAGAAATTATATGCAATAGCTAATCAACTCATTTTATTTTTTTTTAAACAAAATGTGTGATGTTACACTCCTGTTCCCCCTGTCTCACTCTCTAGTCATAAAGGGAGGGGATACGTATAAGAGCCTTAAAAAGAGTTACTGTCAGAACGGGCACTATCTAGTGTGTTATAGTCTATAGTTAAACAAATAAAATCCGAGATGTAAAAATGATCCCGATTTTTATCGTCACAAAAGTAGGGGAATGTGGGAGTAAATTGAAATAGCGCGGGCAAGTGAAGTGGAAAAATATTTTACTATTTAGGATCTCTAATATTTTACTCTTTGCGCGCCACCTATCTAGAAATATTTTAATTATGTTATTAAAGAAGTTCTTAATTCCAGTAAGATAGGGGAAAGGGGGCGGGGTATATGGGAACAATTTATTTCATTTCATTACTCTCAAAATAATTTATCAATTTTTCAGACCAAAAGTGTCCTCCTGATTGAATAACCTTTTCTTTGTGTCATGGAATTTCTTGAGATTTAAAAAAGTTAAATTTTTTTTACTATTATTTAAAAAAAGTCTAAAATTTTTCACATGTGTCCCAACAGGTGGACAAATGTGAACAAGCCTGGACACATATGAACATGACTGGAAAAAAAAAAAAAAACAGGATTATCACCATATTACACTGAAGGTTTTGAAACCTATTCTGTTTCAGTTTAAATAGTATAGTAATGCATCAACAAGAAAATATTTTCCTTCAAATATAACCCTGCTTACTGTCAAGTTTTAAAGTTTCGTAGCACGTGCCGATCATATACAAGAGAGAAAAAAAAAAAAAAAACTTGTAAGACTACATAGCACAAACACTATTTTATTATAAAAATTTATTCTTATCATACAATGCTTTTAAGCTTCCTATACTGTTTTGCTGAGTTTAAAATCGTTTTAAATACAATTTCTCAATTAAATTGAAATGAAAAGATATTTTAATTAATCTTAATTTAATTAAAATGTCTTTTCATTTCCTGTAACTGTTCTATGATACCAAATTCTTGACCAACTAGTTGTTAACAACAAATGAATGAATAAATGAATAAATAAATAAAGTAAATAAACAATAAATAAATAAGTAGTTGAAAAAAAAAAACATTACATTAAGGAACTGACTGTAGAAAAGTAACAATTATAGACGTTTACACGTTTTTCTAAAAATTATGATATCCTACACTAATAACGAATATAAAATTTAAATACAAGTTATCTTATAAAATAAATTGTTCTTCAATTTTGTACTGAAAATTTCAAATTTAATTTCAAATTTGTTCATTTTGAAGAAAAAAATGCAATTTATACAGGGTGTGTCGGTTAAATGTTCCAGAACTCTTAAGAGAGATAGGGTGCATCCTGACGACTCATATAGCAATGGGGGGTCGGAAATGACTTCCCGACCTGAGAAATTTTTTAAATGCCGGGAGTATTCCAGACCGTTCTGAGTTCCATGTACCGAAGATGTGAGGTGTGCATTGTAGCCGATGGAAAAAAAAATCGAACACTTACTTTGAACCATGCAACTTTTTACTTCTTTTTACAAAAAAAAAAAAAAAAAAAGAAGTATTCGCAAAAAAAATTTCACTCAAAAATCGACCTTAATTTCCATTTTGCTCACCTCCGAATGAATGTTGAGTTTTTTTTTCGACTCGACCCCACGTGGATAAGTGCCTAAGAACGTATAGAGACACGAAATGTCAATTTCGACGATTCCCGAGTTAATTACAACGAGTTTTCTCGTGACGACTGTACGTACGTATGTATGTATGTATGTGCGGATATGCTTAAGTGTGTATGTGCGTATGTATGTCGCATAACTCAAGAACAATATGTCCTAGAAAGTTGAAATTTGGTACGTAGACTCCTAGGGGTCTAGTTATGCACCTCCCCCTTTTGGTTGCATTCGGGTGTTTCTAAAGGGATCTTTTGCCCCTTTGTGGGGGGGGGGGAATCATTGTTAATTTCGATGTAAACTCAAGTGGTATTATAAGTGGTGTCGATTTTTTTAAAAATCTGGTTCCAATTTGGCCACTGTTGGTGATATTTATAGAGTAAACTATTGAATCACATTAAAATCGCCTATACTGGGAAAATGACATTAAATTGGAGTAAAAAAAAGTCATGTAATGCACACATCAGCTCGGTTTTTTTTCTTTTACATGCAAATTCGAAAAGATTTTTCAGTTATGGCCCCTTTCTTTATGATGCGTCTGAGTACATCAGCTCTTCAGGAAAGAATTTCCAAATCCACATTGCTATATGATTTCGAGTCGTCACGATGCACCCTACCCCTAGACGAATCCGCCATTTTGGAGCCAGTTGTTCGCAGCGATAGCATTGCTGCTGATATTTACATTTCTTTAGCATATGTTAAATTGAGTCAAATGGATGGTTGTTCGGCGGTTGATTGTGCAAACAGCTCCAAAAAAGTATTTCAGCTTTTCAGATTTCCAGAAGATGCAGAAAGAAAAAAGAAATGGATAATTAAATCGCCGACGAAGTGACTGGCAGCCTGGAAATGGAGCTCGCTTGTGCGAGGTTAATATCGATTTATTTCTCATGGTTTTATCATCATTACGTTATAAATGCTCTGTAATCTTTGTTAACATGTTGCAGTGTTCTACGGTATGTCTTTTATTCTGTATTTCCCTGTTGTGCGATAAGTACGATTGCTTCCGCTTGCTCCAAAATGACGGATGCGTCGGTCTCTCCCTGAGACACCCTATCTTAATTATGCATTTCACTTTTTCCACACATTCCTCTACCAGGGTGCAACTGTGATGCCTTTTCGCGTTCAATGATTTGGAAATATTTCTACGCTCAGAGATTAAGCTAAGAGTTTTTTCAAGGCATGAAAATACTCCTTGAGATTTTTTTTAGAAGAGTGAAATTCATTTTGAATAGTGGAATACATAAAAGCACTAGCGGTACCCGCACGGCTTTGCCCGAAGTGGAAAATTAAAGGTCATTTGGTTAGCCTGTATATTTACAAATAATGGATGATGAATTTCTCGCCAATTTGCTATGTTCCCATTTTATGGTTCCACGTTATGATAATTTGGTAATTTACTCGTCCACGTTATGATAATTTGCTCTATAAAATGTTCTTAAAATTGAAATAGAAAAAGAACAAAATCGAGTTTTTGAAAAATCGCTTCGAGGAGCACACCCCCATACTACAAACGAATTCTGTGCCAAATTTCGTGAAAATCGGCCGAACGGTTTGGGCGCTATGCGCGTCACAGAGAGACATCCGGACAAATATCCCGACAGGTATCGAGATAAAACTTCGAGCTTTGTTATTTGCAAAGATAAAGACTACAATAGTGATCAATTCCATTAAAAAAAAAAAAAAAACTTTTTAAAAATGAAATGGAAGACGGCATTGAAAGAAGGGATGTGTTCTGTTTTGGTTCTTAACATTGAGAATGTATGACATAAAAAATAACGAATCATTCAGATGCAATACTTTTAAATTTTGAATCGCATTACCCCCAATTTTCCACAATACATAATTTTTTTTAAAACTCAAAATAGAAAGTGATGCGTAACATTCGCTTGTAGGGCTGTTAAAAATATCTCTCACTGCAGCCTTTTTTTTTTTTTGGAGAAGAATCCTTTTGCCATTGAGACAATTAGATGTTTGAATCAGAAACAAGCATTTTAATGAAAGCACGCTATCGAAAATATCAAACTAGTATTATAAGAAAGCACTTTAGAAACTACGCATCTAAAATTGTTTTTAAAACTTCCATTTCCTTTATGAAACCAATACAAATAAATTATAGAAAGCAAAAAATTCGAGTTAGAATTTTTTTTTTTTTTTTTTGCGGGACAAATTTCTGGTCTTCAGACAGCTTCAGTCAAAAAGTTTGGTTGAAAAGTAATAGATAGCTCGCTAAAAAAATGTCTCAAATCAATTTTTAGAGCACAAGACTTATGAAGAGCAAAACTGTTTGAAATTGGCACACGAGTAAGGAAAGAACTTGCTCGAAACAAAGCATTGACGTAATTCCGTCTTGAAAAGCATAGATTTCAAATTCCTTTTACAAAAAAGGAAGTATTGTATTAGCGAAACAATTTTCACTCAAAATTCGGCCTTAATTTCAATTTTGCTCACCCTCGAATTAATATTGAGTTTTTTGTTTTCAACCCGACCAAACGCGGATAAGTGTCTAAGAACGTATAAACACCCGAAATATCCATTTTGACATTTCCCGAGTTAATTACAGCGACTTTTCTCGTGACGTCCGTATGTACGTATGTATGTATGTATGTGCGTATATATGTCGCATAACCAGGGTTGGCAAGTTTCTGCCGAGGTGGTTAAAACCACTGGTAGAAACCGGTTAAAACCGGCATGGCAGAAACCACTTTCTGCCAAATTTGCGGCAGAAACTGGCAAAAACTTTCAAAATGAAAAATTAATTCTTGATATACAGTAAAACCCCTCCTAACGGACACCCCTAAAGGCGGACATCCCTCTTATGAGGAGAATTTTTAATTCCCCAGTTGCAATGCAAATAACATTATTAAACCCCTGTTCTGCGGACACCTCTCTATTGTGGACAAAAAAATTTGTCCCGTTAGTGTCCGCATTAGAGGGATTTTAATGTACAACAGAAAATGCATGGAAAAAATAATTAATTGTTAACCAAAGCACTGTAATTTTATCACAAAATTATCACAATTCAAAATCAAATGTTACATTGTTGGGACTCTGCAATTGCCTCTTTGAAAAGGTGGTTACAAAAATCAAAACAGATTCTCAATTTAATATGCACAAATGAGAAACTAGAATATTCTTGAAACAGAAGAGCTAGCAGACAATGCATCAAGGAGCAAGCAATGCTCGTGAAACTTTCATATATTGTATAACTGGTACATCATGTTAGGTGATAGTAACTGTGGTTGTGGTAAAAATGTGACTAGAAAAATAAGTTTTGAGAAATGGGGCCAATTTGTTTTGCAAAGCTGTGACATTAGGTACAAAATTCTAGGCAAGTAAAATTCTGGGTCTTTCTTCTTGAAGCACGTGACATGATAATTTCAATCACAAACAATTTAGAGGAAGCATAAAGTGAGCAAATTACAATCAGTAATGCCTGTTTAATTCTGTATGTCACTCCTCTTTTCTAAGCACCCACATATGATTTTTTATCCTTTGTTAAATTAATCCAAACACTACGAGCCTCTGCAATTGAAAAGTTCCCTCTTTCTGAAATAAATCAAGAGCACTAGCACTGGATTTTATTTTTTAAAATGATGAAATGATGTTTAATTTTTTAGTTTACTTAAACAAATATCATTTACTAATTACTTGAGTTATTAAAGACACTTTTAAGTTTTTGCCAGTTTCTGCCGGTTTTTACCGGTTATAACCAGTTTCTGCCACTGGCACGGAAAAAACTAGTTTCTGCCGGCAGAAAGCCAACCCTGCGCATAACTCAAGAACGGTATGTCCTAGAACGTTGAAATTTGGTACGTAGACTCCTACTGGGGTCTATTTGTGCACCTCCCTTTTTGGTTGCATTCGGAAGCTTCTAAAGGGGTCTTTTGCCCCTTTTAGTGGGGAAATCATTGTTAAATTCGATGTATACTCAAGTGGTGTTAAAATTTGGCGGACACTTGGCGATATATCGCCAGTCTTTTTGGTCGCTAAGTTTTGTCGCCAAGTTGGCGCCAAATTTAGCGATTTTTTTTTTAAATTCTGGTTTTAATTTGGTCACTGGTGGTGATATTTAGAGAGTAAACTATTGAATTACATTAAAATTGCCAATAATGGGAAAATTACATTAAAATTGGAGTAAAAGGAAGTCATGTGATGCACACATCAGCTCGTTTATATTACGGAGCCTACTTAACGCGGAAACAAGAAACAAGGTTTTGGTAAATTATTAAAATTTATTACAAAGCCGGAATATTTTAACAAGAGAGTTTTTCTTTTGGTTAAAAAGAGGGCGAATCCTTCTGCGGGCGGCATATCCGTTTTATTCATTCAACGAATTACACTTAGAATTTAAAAACATTTTTACGAACAGTTTTATTGATATTAGGTGCTACATTTCACAAGCATTTCTAATTCTTTGCATGAAACAATTTTAAAATAATCAATTTATAAATTCATCTTGAATATCAAGTTTATGGAATGGGGTGGTTTCCTTCAGTCAAAAGTACTACTTTTAGTCATTGAAATGGATAGAATGAGCAAAAAAAAATATTACATGGACCCAGAAAATACTTTCATTTTCTCAACAGTTTTTTTTAAATTAATTTTTTAAAATGTCCGATTTTTCAAACAAGGCGTGGTCTTTATGACGTCCCAAATGATGCAATTTGGCGCATCTTTCTACTACGTTTCCACGTTATGATAATCAAGCAGAGAATAAAAATTGCGCTCTACGCTTGCTATCAACCATATCGTTGCCAATACACGTAAGTAAAGATGCGAATTAAATATTTTGTTCTGTGAATGGCAATATTGAATGGCATTTCATCATTTGTGATATTGCACGACAGAAGTGTAAACAATGAAAGCGCACCGATTTAAGTATTTTTTTAAAGTATTAAACTTAAATAAATTATTTAAAAAATGGTCAGATCCTATGTTTTTAAGCATAATCTTTCAGAAAAAAATACTTTTAAAATTTTGGAAACGACCCCATTCATTTTCAAAATTAATCTATCGAAAACTCAACAATGGCTATCACTAGTCCTCTGTTAATTCAAGGACAGTGATTGGGATGCCAAGATGAGGAACAGGTATTGGTAAGAGAAATTTGATTTGTAATACTAACTGCAAAAAAAAAAAAAAAAAAAAAAAAAAGTCGGATATGGGAGGAAAAAAAAAACCTACTGTTAAAAAACTATGAAGTCTTATAATTTTTGTTTCTAGAATTGTTTTTATGTTTAAAATCAGTATGATTGACGATTAGTGAGATTTTATTGCGTTGCCAGATTCAAATTATAGATGCATATTACACACCGAATTTATGGATTTACGAATTCCAAATTAAAACTCAACAGGACTGGAGACTGCTAGACCTCTGTTAATCCTAGGACAATAGTTGGGATGACACGACGAGGAACAATTATTGTCAAGATCCAGGGGCTTACCAACGGAAGGTCAAGGGTCATTGTGATCTCTCAAAAATTTTCTTATTCGGAAAGTTTTGTTTGACGATTCAGCAAATTTGCAGACAGCATTGCGAAATCGTCACTGCTTTTTAGAGTTGTGTTTTTTCATTACGATTTTGTATTGTGATTTTATACTATAAAGTGTTCAATGCGAGTTATAATGTTAATTTTTTTTTTTTTTTTGGAGTCATACAAACAAATTATTATTGCTTTGTGTGAAATATTTACAACTTGTGTATGTAATGCAATTTTTAAAATATAAATATTATGTAGTTTAATATAGTATATTTATGCATTTGTACTCCAAAATAGAATTAATAACACTCAGGGGCGTAGCTAGACCCGACTTTCGGGGGGGGGGGGGGTTCTTCTTTTACATATATATATATATATATATATATATATATATATATATATATACATTTTTTTAGTATTAAAGAAATGAGAGGGAGGTGTATCTTACATACTTTGGAAAGGGGTGACCCTATTCCGATACTTGTGTCAAACAAAACAAAAGCAAGGAATTTTTTATTTTTTTAATGTTGTGGAAAATTCAACTTTTTTTTCTTTTTCCTTTAATTTAAAGTGAAATTTTCTAGCATTCTCTTGTCAAAACCAGTCTTTCCAAATCAAGGGGAAGTCAAATATCTGATGAGCGTGTTCCGTTCATTTCAGTGTGACTGCTTAATTTAGAGGCTAACACACATCTACAAAAGCTGGCATCCCTGAAAGCTAATAGATACTTCCATTTCTGCTTGTAAATTGGATGCTTGACTTTCAATCTCATCGGTGGTCAGACTATAAAGACTATTTTTACTAACCTGGTTTGCACTAAAAGTATGAAATAAAATAAAAAAAGACTTCTTGAATTATAACCCACAAAAAATAAAATTGCTTTTCATATCGTTATATATATATATGTTGCTTTTTATGTATTTACATTTATGCTAAATCTAAAGCAGTTAGTAAAATTTGAGTAAAAAAAGTTAGGGAAGACATATAGGCGGTAGAAAGTTATTCGCTCAAATGCATACCATCTGTTCTCCTCTCAAGTCTTTATTTTTAATTTTATTAGCCGCTTTAGAATTTACATAAATATCTATTTGAGAGTGCAACAGCAATTTTCGGGTATTATAAACAGAAGTCTTTTTTTTTCTACTTTTTAATCTGAACCAAGCTAATAGAAATAATCTAGATTCATCTCGTTTTTAAACATTTTATTCATGTAATGCTATGCAGTTTTTCTTTTGAATTAAAATAAAATTACCTTCAGAAGGGTTCGATGGGACTGATGTTGCTTTGCAGACTGTACTTCGTTTTCTTCAGACGACGTTAACTTTCTCTTTATAGAGCAATCCTTTTCGTCATTTTAATTTTTTTTTTTTTGGTTGAAAAAAGCTTGTTATCGGTCTTGCTCGCTTCATTATGCAACAACTTTCACTTAGAATGTACTATTTTAAACAGACTGTACGTTTCCAAAAGAATATGCAGTAAATACTGGATGAAAAATCAATGTGATTGCAAAGGATACTCTGGTTAGCAAAGGTCGTTTTGACTATGACCTATGACACACACGAGATCAGACCAACAAAAACCTCTCTCGTCTCGAATTCCGGTTAAGCTATCATTTTCGGATTCAAAGCAAAATGATCTTTAAAGCAGCAAACAAAAACATTTTCTTCAACTCAGAAACAGAGGAATTGTCTTCAAGAGCTGAGGAGGCAGTGGAAAAAAGGGAGAAATGCGTTCCACGAATAGGCTTTCCAGGAAGATTAACCAAAGGACAGTCGTTTCGCGCACTTTCTTGGAAGAAGAGTAAAGGGGTGAAATGTTAAGATGAACATTTCAATTTCATGTTTAAAGATCATTCAAGTTAAAAACCATTTCGCTCTTTTATCCGGATTAGTACTGTTCTTTGGTAGCTCTCTTTCTTAAAATTGTGATTCCTTAGAAAACCGAAATGATAGGAGTGAAAAGAAAGTATAAGTTTTTTTCAAGTGATGAAAAAAGGAAAATTGTAGAATACTGACCAAGTTAGATTTGCTGCAATTGCTAACCTCAAGAGCATAAATAATGAATCAAAAAAAAAAAAAAAAAAAAAAAAAAAAAAAATCAGGGACCAAAAAGCAATAAAAGACTTTTTCTTGAAAAATATATGCTTAAAGTTTCTTTTACTGTCAAAATGATTCCTTAAACTCTCAATAAAGCACTAAATAATGTAATAATAGAATAAATACCTAACAAAACTAATAAAGAGGAATTTTAATAAAGAGCCCACGTTGTCTTTAGTATCGATTTCAAATTTTCACCATCATATTTCAAATTTCTATAAAAAGTCTCTTAAAGCCCCCGTATTTCAAAACGTCTTTATCTCGATTTTTTTCTTTAATGTGAAATTCGAAATATACAGATTCGACTGTATGCAATATTCCCACTGCGCGGCTCATAAAATTAAACATATTTAACAATTTGCAGAATCAATTACAAACAAAGGCTGCATATACGTGGATTTAACAAATCAATCACATTTCTAAAGCGAAGTGTCAACTTTCACTCAATTATCAAAAAATTGTCGCAGCAGAGGAAGGCGTCTTTATGCTTGAGGGTCACACATGGAGCAGATTTTCAATGGCATTGGGGGGGAGGGGGAGCGAAATGAATTTTTGACCTTTGTTACTCAGAAAAAGTCGTTTTGATTTTTTTTTTCTTTTTCTTCTTTTTTTTCTTTCTCTTCCCTCTTTTTCTCTTTTTTTTGAGACTAACGTTTCGGGGGGGGGGGTTGTCCCCAAAACCCCCCCTTAGCTACGCCCCTGATAACACTGCGGACAGTGTCTTTGGCGTTCTTTAGTGTTGACTTCTTACAAATAACTCATGTTGAACTATAATTTAGAATTTCTAAAAGTTTGATTATCTTTTGTAATTTACGCTGTATGAGTAACTTTATTTTGTTTTGTTTACTGTTTGTTATGTATGTGTGTGTTTTGTTAATAAATCTTATGTTATCTTATCTATCTTATCTGATTAGACATACATATGTGTGCGATAGTATTCATCATTCCGCAAAATTCGGAGTATCACTCAGTAAAACTCCTCCTCCCAAAAATTTAAGTTCGTGACACCCCTGGCAAGATTTGATAATTAGCAGTTCAAAAGAAAAAAATGCTTGAAGTTTATCTTTGGATGTATATTTTTTCCGTTGGAGTCCAGTATTTTTAGTTTCCACGATTGCCTTTACCATTGACACATGTACGATTGATGCTCAGTGCGCTTCACTGCATTGCAATTAAAAGAATAGAAATTTGTGAAACTTCAACTGACAGAAATTTCGCTTTTAGAATGTTGAAAAGGCGATTAAAAATAAATAAATAAAACATAAAAATTTGTATTTGAGTATATTTCGTGATAACTCAAACAAAAATAAAATTTACCATAAAGTTATTTCTGCTTGAAACATTTAAGCTATTAAGCAGAGAGAACTTATTACTTTCAAACAACGATCATCCTCAAAAAATCAAAAGTATTTCACTCATTTTAGTGACAAGAATAGTTTTTTTTTAAACTTATTTATATCTTAGACATATTCTCATCAATTTCAACTGTATTTTTAAACGGCATTACTATAAGCATCTATTTCGAAACCTTGAAAACAATAGGGTCGTTTCCAAAATTTTAAAAGTATTTTTTTCTGAAAAAGCATGCTTAAAAACATAGGATCTGACCATTTTTTAAATAATTTAACTAAGTTTAATATTTTTAAAAAATTACTTAAGTCGGGGCGTTTTTATTGTTTACACTTCTGTCATGTGACATCACAAATGATGAAATGCCATTTAATGTTGCCATTCACAGAACAAAATATTTAATTCGCATCTTTACTTACGTGTATTCGCAACGATATGGTTGATAGCAAGCGTAGAGCGCAATTTTAATTCGCTGCTTGATTATTATAACGTGGAAACGTAGTAGAAAGATGTGCCAAATTGCATCATTTGTGACGTTATAAAGACCACGCCTTGTTTGAAAATTCGGACATTTAAAAAAAATTAATTTAAAAAAAACTGTTGGGAAAAATGAAAGTACTTTCTGGGTTTATGTAATTTTTTTTTGTTCATTCTATCCGTTTCAATGACTAAAAATAGTACTTTTGACTGAAGGAAACCACCCCATTACGGACTCATTGTCATGATTTTTTTTATTCATTTTAAACATTAAAATATAAGGTACACTACTCAATTGCAACTTCGTGAAAAGATTTTAGCATTGAAAACTAGTATTCACAGGATGAAATCGTATAAAAGCTTTTAAGTTTAACAAAACTCTGTAGGATACTGTTCTCAAGAAGTGCCAGAAAACAAGCAACTTTGATAATTGAAATTCTTGTGATACATTAGAACACAGGAAATGCGTAAGGATGGTGAGATATGGTTTCCACAAGAGAATGAATTCTTAGAAGTGTATCTCTTCACTTCACTTTGTAATTTACAAACGTGAATAGATTGACCTAGATGCTGTAAGGAAAGGGTTGTAGTAACAGAGCTTTTGGACTAGAAATGTTGCATAGTTAATATTATGATGTTTATTTGTTAGTTTTTTCCGTTTATAATTAAAAAAAATATAATTAAAATTATTAAAATAGTTCATGGTAAAAACAAAGGAACTTAAATAAAAGATAAGTAGAGAAAAATAACTAAATACAGCAACAGAAAAAGAGAGCAATTTAAACAAAATTAGTTTAGCGTGTCAATCAATGAAAAGAAAACTTTACTATCGGTTTTAACTTTCACGTAAACGTCTTTATCTATGGCACCTTAAATCCAAATTATGAAGTTTAATTCCTATGTCATGTGTATATCCTGACTCAAATAACGAATTTGTTTCGTACAAACGTTAGTGGGAAAAGCTTTTCACTTTAAGAACGTGAAAAAAAAAAAAAAAGAAAAAGAAAAAGAAAAACTGATTTTATGTTTTTCACGTTTAGTACTTTTTGAGCAACTAAATAACATATTGTTTGACTGAATCAAGTTTAAGTGAAATGAAATCGATTTGTTTTTCCATACATTCTTTCTTTCAGTTTGTTTGGCAACAGTTTAAAATTATATTTTTTCTTTTGTTTTTAGTTTCTGATCGTTAAAGGGTTTAAATTATTTTACTTAAAAATACCAATCAGGGACGCTTCGATGGGAGGTTACTGTGATCACCCAAAATATTTCCTTATTCGGCGAATTTTACTTGACGATTCGGCAAATTTAGAGACGTTATAGCAAAACTGAAATTGATGCGCCCTTTTCCCTAATGATGCCTTATGTATCTTCTCATTAGCTGTAGATTTGTGTGCATGCTCATATTTTATCATTCGGTGCAATTTGGAATCTCATTCGATAAAATTTGGAAAATCATTCGATAAAATTTGGAATCTCATTCGATAAAATTTGGAATATCATTCGGCAAATTGAGAATTTTCCCAGTCCTAAAAATTGAAGATCGGAGCACCCTGATTCTAATACAAAATTGGGGTTTTGCTACCATTTATTCACTTATACAGGTAGAATATAATCCTTAGATTTGTTGATTATTAACAACAACATTAATAATAATGACAAAATGATAATAATAATAATAATAATAATAATAATTACTGTATTATTATTAACATTATCTTCATTATCATTATTATTTTTTATTACAATTGTTATTATTCATGTCTCACATTTTTAACATATTAAATAATTAATTTATTTATTTTTCTTTCTATTTAAGATTTTTCAAGAATTTCCTAAAAATGTGATAAAACCCCTGATTTGGTTCATTCCTAGTTTTATTGTAATTACAACTATACACTTTCTAAAAATACTTTTCGAATTGTTTTTCCCTGAAACCTCCTCAATAAATGATGAGATTGACTCAATTAGTTTGCGTGAGCTTCAGAAATATTCATCATACACTATTTTGCTCAAAGTTTCGTAATAATTTCACTTGAATGCGGATACGTTTTCCAATAATAAACAAGAAGAATCAATAAGACGTTCATGAAATAAGTTAGAAATGCGCAAAATCTCTCTATTATTTAAAAGTGAACGCAAAAATTTTTGTCTCCAAAATGCACCCAACTTTTCATCTCAAAATAAATGAAAAAAAAAAACTTGTTTTTTATTAGTCTGAGCGTGATTAATGTTTTGATGTGAATCTAGAACAAATCTTGCGAGTTACGTAAACAGGGCATAAAAAGAAGCATTAGCAAAACATCTAATATAGTTTCATGAAATCAGAGTCTTGGGCAGTATTTCGGGAAGTCAATAATATTTACGGTTCAGCTTTTCTTCTTTTGTTACTAAACCGGAAATAAATCTTTAAGAGTTCTATTGGCCTAGTTTTGGAGGCGTTCTTACAAAACTCATGGAGATTAATAGCATTTTTGTTATATTTCACATAGTTGGTAATTTTATATTTCGATGGATGAAGATATTTTTGAAATTTGAGGCCCAGGGTACATTATTGTAGGAATTAAGGGCTCTTACATAAGTTGTAACATATTTCAGCTAATACGAGTTTTTTCTTTTTACATATTTGCACCTGTGAGGTACAGACAAAATTAGTCAGGAGAAGAGTTTAAAGTTTCTCTTCGTTACTGGATTGTCACTATGGGCTTTTAATAAAAAATTGTTTATCAAAATCTTAGAGCTTTATACCTCTGAATAACATGCCCTTCCTAGCGCATGGGCCAACGGGGCCCAGTACTAGGTACATATATGTGCCTGTGAGGTAAAAACAAAATTAGTCAGTAGAAGAGTTTAAAGTTTCTCTTTGGGATGATTTGTATTACTGGATTGCCTCTATGGGCTTTAAGTGAAAATTTGTTTATTAAATTCTTAGTGCCTTATATCTCTGTATAGAAGGTACTGATTAACGCATAGGTCACCTGGGCCAAGTACTAGGTTCCCTCAAAATCTCCCCCCACCCGTTTCTTTTCAAAGTTACATTATGTGAAAAAGAATTTGAATTATTCGACTTTAAACATATAAAACTACTAAAAACGATGCTGCAGTAGGTAGATAAAAGGCAGTAACTGCCAATTTCTCATTTTCGTCATCTATTGTATGTTTGCTTTATTGTACAAGCTTGCTTATTTGGTTTCCGCTAAGAAAAGAGCGAAAAAAAAAAAAAAAAAAAAAACCAACCCTGTACTGTTTAACCACGGATTGTATGTAATTTTTCAATGTGCCAAGTAAAGACGATTCCATCTGAATGAATCTAGCAGGGGAGAAAAGAAAATAACGATGGGATTTTGATGGATGCGTTTTATAGTGTCACTAGTGCTTTATTCATTTATTGCATTCTCAAAAATAAAATAAGGGGAAACAAAAATAGTTATCATGGAAACAACAAAAAGAAAATAAAATATTTTCATTTCGTTCAGGAACGTGAAAGCAAAATGGTAAGCTCAAAACTTTGTTGTGAATAAATAAATCAATTAATTTTTGCCGTGAGATATAGATCGAATATACTTTAGATTTAAAAAATGTTGCTGTGGGCAAATTTCCATTTTAACAAAACTAAGGCTAAATAATAGAGATCCAAAAGTGCACATCTGAAACAAACCAACTAACACCCCTATAAATATAAACTAATAGATACATCCTTTTCCGCCAGTAAACCGGATATTAGCTTTCCATGTAATCGATGGTCAGACAGTTATTCCACTACTTCTCTATTGTTGATATCGAATCCAAAACACGTTTCTTCAAATACAGTCAAACTCGCTTATAACGAACGCAAAGGGACCGCGATATTTGCTCGTTATAACCGAGTGTTCGTAAAAAGCGAGTTCGTGAAAAAATCATACAAAACCATCGTAGTTATTTTTTCTTCTTTTTTAACCCACGACACACAAAGGAAGGGGGGTTATAAGTTTGACGTGTCTGTGTATCTGTGTGTCTGTCTGTGGCACTCTAGAGTCTAAACGGATAGACCGACTTTGAAAAAAAAAACATTGTTCGAAAGGAGAGTTGATCGAGAGTGTTCTTAGCTAGGTTGTATCTTTGGATGACATTAATTAAGGAAGATATTAATTAAAAACTTCTTAAAGGGTTTTCGCAATTTTTGCAGTGAAAACATAGTTAAAATTTTAAAAATTTAACACCAAAATAAAGAGATTTTTTTTCCGCGTCTGATAGAATGTGTTTGGAACTTCCATGCTTCATAAAATTCGAATTATAACGTTTTTTAAAGCAGATTTTAAATACGGCTAAGCCTTCATTCAGCGATAACTAACCGAATTCATTATTGGCCGACAAGGAAATAAAACGCAATGATTTAAAATTTTTATCTGTTGCCAGTTATGCTATTTAAAGTATCTATCATTAATTTTTAATAGTACAAGGCTTCTAAAAGGATTTTCAATTTTCCCTCTTGATTCAACAGTTGCGACTCAGTCGTTTTTTTTTTTTTTTTTGAATTTTTAATTTTATCGTTGCTTTTATCATTGTACAGTACCTAAGAAGTTGGTTAATTTGCTTTGAATTGTCTGAATGTCTCTTTCTTATGTCATTCTTTTTGAGGAATATACATATGCTCATATGTATATTTTAAAAATGTTTCTTTACTCCACACATTAAAAAAGTTTTGTCATCGCTTGCTCTCAGGAGTTATGATTTATCCCTAACTTTGGTTGACTTAGGAATGTTAAAGAAACTTTACCAAAAAAGGATAAGCTGAGCTGGAAGTCAATAGAAATTTTTACAAATCACAAAAATATTTCTCGCTTTCAGCGCGGTTTGCACGCTAAAAGTGAGTTATGCTCCCTATAGACTTAATATTGTACTAAACAAGTATTCCTAAATTTCCTCGCTGAATGTGAGTTCTCTTTTAATTTAGGGCTGGTTATAAGCAATTTCGACTGTATCTCGAAAAGTCATTTCTGCAGATACTGCCGTTTGCTTACAAATGCTATTTAGGTTAAGCATGAAAGAATGTTTTGATAATGCCATTTAATAAAATCAATTGAATTTAAGAAAAGCCGCCTTAAATGTGCTTCTGATTAACTTCGTTAAAGTACTCATTAATTTTAAGTACACCCAAACCAGTTTTAAAGCGACCTTTTTTTATGCGATTTTTTTTTCTTTTGTGCGCTTATTATTATTACTTTTTTTTTTGGTGTGAATTTTTTTTTGTGCGGTATATTAAAATTTCATTCAGATTGGGATTCAATTTACGAAATTATTTTTAAAACGAGTGCGAGGTAGTATCTTCAAGTGACGACATAGGCACCCCGATGGGAAGTCACTGTGACCTCCCAAAAACTTCCTTATTCGCGAAATTTTGTCCGAGTACTCGGCAAAAATTATCACTTGGTTCATTTTGATTTCGTTTAAAGATTACAATTTTTTAAGTTTTTGGGTTATTTTCTATGCGTTCCCTATCCACCGTATAAAAAAATTATTTTTAACTGTTGCAAAAACACCTTTTTAAAGCTACTCGTGAAGTTTTAAACATTTTTTTTGTGCGATTTTTTTTCATGCGGTCTCTGTCCACCGCATAAAAACAGGTTTGAGTGTATGAATTAAAAATAAATATAACTTTTAATGTGTAAGGACAAATACAATTTCTTTTACAGCATTAGGGCCGAAGTCGAATAGTAAGCTAGGTATTCAGACGAAGCCAAAAACTCGGTTGATAGATTTGATTGAAAAGTTAATGTTCAGAAAATGAAAATTGATTTAAAAAAAAAAAAAAAAAAAAAAAAACGTTCAGCTTTATGGACTGACATTTTATTTCTTGACATTTGTCACATTGAGGCACAGTTACAGTTGCCTCATGCCCTTTTCGTCGAGTTACCATTGGATGCAAGTATTTTTCAACCCTCCCGCTCAGAAATAAATAAAAAAGTAGAAATAAAATAAAATAAAATGAAAGCCTTGAACATACCTTCTATGCAATTTTAAAAACTAATACAATAAAACGTTCGAATGCACAAAACCCTTTCTGACAAGAATCTTCAAATCAAATTTATACTTCAATATCTCAAATATTTGCCCACCAAAATAGCCCCTGCATTTGCTGCAACAGAAATAAATCTATTTCCTTTCTATTAAAGTAAGAAAAGCGAGTAAAATAAAGGATAAATATATCCCCCACACTCGCAAGGAATAGAAAAGGTCTCGATTGCGTCAAGCACTCATTTCCGTGTTAACATCAATCCACTCGAGAGCGGTTAAAATGCCCCACTCCGTTATTAACTGACAGATATCTTTTCTTGTTTTGGTGCAGTTTTGATAAAGTCTTCGGATGTGGAGAGAAGGTCAGGGTGAGAATCGTTTGTTTTCGGATCGGTGGGAGCTGAAGTGAACTGAGGTTTCGCTTTTCAATGTTTATTTTTAAATTGTGGGAAGATCTGGTTGTGTCAAAAGCAGATGTATATTTTGAATGTGGAATTCTAAAAATATGCGGGGTTGAGGAGAGAATGAGAAACTGCATCTTTTGGGAAATATTTTTTGAGTTATTAATTTTTTCGATGCTTACTATTAGATATGAGAAATGCCGGAAGAAACCAAGCGCACAAAATAGAAATAAATATAGATAATAAACCAGACAAATATGTAGGGAAAAAAATCGAATGGGGAAAAACTTCAAGTTTCAGAACTTAGATTTCTCTTTGTTTGTTTTTAGAATATTGGAGAATGTGGTTGTGTCAGAGGCAGGTGCCCAAGTTGTCCGAAAAGTCCTTGACATAGTTTAGAAATTCAGAAAAAGCAAAAAATTTTCGTATGAGCGTACGACTATGCGGTTTGCATTTTATGCTTCACAGGATCAAGAATTTTTTTATGACATTGTAATAATCATAAAAAAGTAATTACAAGTAATTGCTGTACGTCACAATAAGGAAAACAAGCATAATGTGAGGTGTTTAATCATTTAATTTAAACATAAAGTACTACCTTTCATTACCAGAGTTCAATGTATGTACCCTGTGTGGACATGGGATGAGCTTGTGTACCGTTTAAATGATTATATTTATCAACCAAATATTTTACTCCCGTTTGTAGAGTTTAAGTGTATCTTAGAAACAAAAAAAAAAAAAAAAAAAAAAAGGGAAAATCATAGTTTTATTATATTTTATTTTCATCATATTGCTTTTGCTTTTTTATTAAGGTGGTTACAATTTTTCTCATACAATGTATGCCTTCACAAAGACTTTGCGGTGTTTTTTTCTATTGTAAGCATCCTGCGTGATGCAAAAAAAAAAAAAAAAAATAATAATTTGAATTTTTGGCATCTTGAATTTAAATTATGTTTTTCGCAATCACGAGCGTGTGTGTGTATGAATGCGCGTGTGTGTTTGTGTAGGCGCATGTGTGCGTGTGTGTGTGTGTGCGTGTGTGTGTATGTATGCATGTGTATGCGTGTTGTGTATGAAGTGCTGTGTGTGTACGCGCGTGTTTGTGTAGGCGTTCGTGTGTGTGTGTGTGCAGGCATGAGTGTGTGTATGTGTGTGTGTGTGTGTGTGTGTGTGTGAGAGAGAGAGAGAGAGCGTGTGTTTGTGTCTGTGTGTGTAGACGTGTCTGTGTAAGATATGGACGCAACATGGAGACGGTTTTCGCAAGAGGAGCAGCATCGCGAGGCCGGTCGACGCGACGTTGGTGCTGGCAGGTGGAGGTGGTGGGAAAATAAAATGATAGAGAGGAATTCAAAACAGTCAAATGAGAATAAGAACAATAAGCAATCGTGATTGCTCAAAAAAAAAAAAAAATGCTTATCAAAGACTGCATAAGTATTGTTTCTAAATTCAATAAATGGGTGAGATGCAGGGTTGACCGGATTGGACCCAATTGGTTTGGACCCAATGGGTTTTTTTGAAAAAACCCATTTAAAAAAAACCCATTATTTAGCCCACTTTTGGGTTTTTTTAAATTTTCTGAGAAGTTTAAAAAAAAAATTAATTGATTTAAATACTTTCACAATGTAAACTTTTTTATTTGTTCTTCACCACAGACAATGGACATAAAAAAAATGAATTTTGAACTTTAATAGTATTTCTTAACTCTTAACGGCATTAAAAACATACTTCAAAGATTTTAAATAAATATATTTAACTTTTTTCTATAACTGGTCAATAAATAACTCAAATTATTTTGACTACGTCCTGTCACGCTTGATTTTTTCAATATTTGTAGATTGTACAGAGGAAATTACTCTATCTATAAGGCTTTCATGTGAATTATTTTCTGCAAATCTCGAATAAACAAGGTATATTTTTTAGAAATTAACAGGTTTTACAAACGGTCAGACAGAAAGCAGAATAGGATGTACAATATTTTCATCACCTTACAAAAAAGTTGAATATTTCTTACTGTGTACACAGAAATAGAAAAATAGGCAACATAAAATTCAGAGAAATATCTTGATTAAGCTGGAATTCAATAAAAAGGGATTTAAACTACTTGAGCTTCTACAGTAGTTTTGCATAACAAAATGAAATACAATAAAAGTAAAATGCAAAAAAAAAAAAAAAATGTAGTAATTAAAAACGAACAAAGGAACAAAAGATTTTATCACTTGAGAAGTAACTTTGCCTTAACTGTTGGTAAATCATGGAAACTAAAAAATCTGAAACTTCACCATTCTTGGGTTTCATCGTCTTTTATACTTTTCTTCAGAAAATGCTAAATTTTCCAGCTTTTTTTACCCCAAGACAATTTTTGTGCTTTATACATATATTTACGCTACAATATGCTACAAGTACCCCACATTTTCCCTAAAAAGGACAAAAAACCCCCCACATTTCTTTTTAAAAACCCAGCTTTAGTTGGGTTTTTTGGGTTTTATTTAAAAAAACCAAAAAAACCCTGGGTCCATGGGCTTTTTTTAAAAAAAAAACCCGGGTTTTTGCCAACTCTGGTGAGATGCCTCATTTTGAGTGTGGTGGTTACGGTGGACTGGCAGGGATGCCCAACCAAATGCTTAGGGGTCAGTGCTTAACTATCCCTAAAGTCCCATTTGACGGGGGAACTCTCCGACATCTAAAACAGATGAACCATAGAAATGGTAGGTGCGGGGGGCTTCGGGGTGTCATGTCATCTCATGTACCGTTTAGATGTGGTTCGAGCAACATACGGTGCACACACTGAGCTCTGATAATGAAAGGTATTGTTTTCGGCTTAATACAAAGGATTAAACACCATGGATGACGTTTGCTTTTCGTACTGTGACTTTGCAGTCGTCACAAGAGTTACAAAAAACTACACTGTATTTTAAACTGGTAAATAAGAAACTGGAATCTATGACCCTGAGCTAACTTTGTGTTAATGTGTAATAGGCTTTAATTTTAAGAAATAAAAATATTGCATTTTCTAGACGAAACTGCAAGTAATTTGGAAAATTATCAGAATTTTCTACTACAAAATTTTTTTCTGTCGGAAAATAACAACTGAACATTACCAAAGAACGAACGTGAAGTCGAAATTTTTTTCATCATGATATTCGAAAATAATCAATCACATAAAGGCAACGAATCTATCTAAATGGATCTAAAAGTTTTTTATTTAAACAGAAAATCACCAAAAACATCAAAATGGAAAGGGGAAAAGTTAACTTTTAAGTATACCACATTAATAATAAGTGTATGAATCGCTGTCTTAAATAACATAGACAATCGATTGTTCGAAAAGTTTTTATAAGTTTGATAATTTAGCTTAGTGACTATTTTTCATGATGGGGAACAATGTCGGAAAAAAAAAAAACTGAAAGCAAATTTCTGATAGAATTTAAAAACTTCCCCCTCCCCCTTCCCCAAAATAAGAATATTCATTACTCAGATTACCAAAACATATGCGCAGAGATTTTCGTAAACATTGCAGATGTTTTTTTTTTTTCAGAGAGGTATGTTTAAAACAAGGTCGATTAAGTTAAAAACCGTAAAATTCTGTAACTTAACTTCTTTCAAAAAATTTTCAAACGAGTTTCAATTTGTTACAAAGAGTCAAAATTGCTGGTTGGGTTGAAGTTCTAAATAGTTTCTTTTTTTTGTTTAAAGTAAAAATACATTAATTTTTGGGAAGTTACTTTTCAGTTCAAGTTTGTCGCAAAATCTCACAAGAATAAATATTAAAATTAAAATAATAATAAAAAAAAAACCCCTTAAAGGAAGATGTTTTCTTTCCTTTTCTTAAGTAAGCAAAATCTTTTAAACAATATTATTATTTTTTTATCAGCACTTCTTTTAAGCTTATACTATTCATATCGTTTAGTAATGCACATTGTTAGTTACAAAATATAAATGAAAATGGTTTTATACCAAAAATAAAGACGAAAAAATAAAATAAATAAACGCATCGTCGCACAATTAAACTCCATGTTAGTTCATTAGAATTTTTCTATTTATTGAAAATTTGCACTTAAAGAAATGTTTCTAAAACTATTCTTTGTTATTGGTAAAGGTTTTAAGACTATTAAAAAAAAATAATAATCGTCCTTGAATGGTTAGAAGAATAGAGATTTTCATAAAATCTTTTCAAGTGATTACATGAAAATAATTTGCATGATTAATATTTTTTCTTTCTTAATCTCGGATTTTTAATTTTCCTGATTTAACTAATTAGCTAAAATATTTTAATGTTCTGAAATAATAATATTATAAAAATTGTAGTGCCTTCACAAGCGTCTTGTAAATAATTTGTTGCTAACAATTATTTTTGAAGAAGTTTTTTCATTGCAAGGAAACGTGTACTTCATAAGTTAAAGAAAATTTTTAAATTTCGACTTAAGCTTTAGAATAGCAACACGTTAATTAGAGTTCAACTTAAAAAAATGATTTGTAAAGGTTAAAATGTATGTTGGCAAAGGTATGAAGGACATTAATAAAGACATATTATTTCCATTATTAAAAAAATATGCTTTCTCGGCAGTACACAATGGGCTCTTCTTATTAGTTGCAGTTTTTCGGGATAACCTTGAACCACAATTTTTCTATTTTAAAGTGCCAACTTATATTTAATATAATTTTACTAGATTTTTTAATATAAAACAGAAGAAGCACTCCTAAGCTATTGTGTTATTTATTCAAAATAAAGAAAAGATAATTATTAAATCCATTGAAAATCATTAATTTGCCTGATTCAAAGTTATCTTGTCCTTTCGCGTAACTGTAAGCCACGTCAGACATGGGATGCTTTATTAAAAGTAGTGCAACTTGAATAAAGCAACATAAAATTTCGAAATACAACGATTCGAACTGGCAACACTAGCGAAACAAAACCCTGCACCTGAGTAGCGGAAGGTGTTGACCATCTCCCTCCACCGTTGTTCAGTTGAGTGCTGTTTGTGTTCCATGTAAGATTTGTTTTACAAAGTGCATGTTCATTGCATTGGTTCTTAGCTGAGAACAAGAGATTAAAAAACTGAATGACCAAAAGAACAATTTAAAGTCTGTCTAAAATAAACAGTTTCTGACAAAAAAGGGGGTGGTGCGAATTGAACATCTAACATACTCGCCAGATTTTAATCCTCTAGAATTCTTCCTATTCCCACGTGCCACGACTCAAATTCATTTTGAAAGGAAAGGGATTTGGTGATAATCGTGATCTCAATGAAACGGAAAGAGGCATTTGAACTCCATACCAAAAAAAGACTTCTTGCAAAGAGACATGTATAGCAGATCTCAGCGGTGCATAGTTAAGGAGGTTACTATTTCGAAAGGTTGTAAGGTAACTTTCGTTAACAATATGTCATCTAAGTTAACGTTACAGAACTATTCACCGAACTTTACCATCAGAGGCTGAATTTAAACACTCTCCATTTTTACTTCACAACATTGCAATATTTCTAGCAATTTCATAGTAGCATAGATATACCAAAATGCAGAAAGAGCACTTTGAACGACTTTAAACATATCTACCGAACAACATCTTCAGAATTTTTAAGGGATGCGATTAGTTGTGTACAATATTGCGGACGTTTTCTTCGTAAAGTAAAAAGTAGATAACTTTTTTCATAACCTTGACTGGTGAGTGCAGCGCTGGGCCTTTTTTTTTTTTTTTTTAAATAATTCAACTATTCTAAAAAGTATATATGAAAACCCTATTTTATTTATTCCTTCAGATTAGTGACAGAAAACGCACCAAACGGGAAAACGTAAAATCAGGGGGTGGAGGTAAAAATCTAAGCATATTGCTTATAAATTGACACTTATCCATTGAACTAGTAAGAGAAATATGTAATATTTATTTGCTTGTTTACTAAATTTGTTTCTTGGTTCTTAATCGCAAATAGGGGTAAGTGAGTAACCCCCCCCCCCAAAAACTGAAATATTGATGAAGTTTTCAAACTTTTTTGCACAGATCATGTTACATTTCGTTACAGTGATTGGTTTTGCACATAATTGGGATTAATAATAATTTAAGAATAATTTTTTTTTCTAGGGCGGAGCAAAAAAAAAAAAATTCTGAATTTTTTTTTTTGAGTTCAAGTAACATTTTTCGAAGACGTGTTTCCAGGTAAGTTTTTATTATTTTTTTATGATAACTACTTTTTCACGCATAGATTAACTTAAAGTTTATACAGCAAAAAAATTTTTGTATAAAACATTATTAATAAGTGTTTAAGAGGAAGAGTCCCACTTACCCCATACATTTTTGCTAAACGGAGTCAATGGGTTCCCCTATAATAATGGTGATTTCAAAATCAAAAGCAACTCTGATTTAATATTTGCATTGGTGAAATGATGATTTAGTAGGAATTGATTGTTCAGCTACAAAAATTGCTAAAGCTGGTGATTATGTATTTGTGAAACATACATGAAAGAAAATCATTAAGATTTAAGTAGATCTAATGTTGGAAGTTGATGATAAAAATTAAAAAATACTGTAAGAACGAATAAAAAGAGTGACTTTTTATTGGCATAGTGCAGATGATGTTGGAATAATTACTGGGGATGAAGCGATAATGGTTCTTCCTTTAGACAACTTTACATAGACGCAGTCATTTAGTGTTTCCATTTTTTTTTACAATTTATAGTTTTGGCAAATTTACTCAAACTGATCTTAATCAACTGTATTACGTTCATTAAAAACTGCTTTATACATATATATATATATATATATATATATATATATATATATATATATATATATATATATATATATATATATGTATATATATATATATATAACATCTTTCAACATCATTCAAAGATCGCCTAAAACAGCGTTTTTGAAACTCCTTCTCGAAAAGTTTCTGGGGAAAAGTTCAGAACCCCATGTCTTCTGCTACGTCATCAAAGATGACCTACGATTGCGTTTTTAGGACTACAATTCCAAAAAATTTTCCGGGGGAAAGCCCCTAAACCCCCTGGTCTTTAACATTATCAAAGATATATAAAATTGTGTTTTTGAAGCTCATGAAACGACTGGGAAAAATTCCCGAATCTCATCCTTTCCCTTCAAGAACACAAAGACAGCAAACAATAGTGTTTTCGAAAATATACCCTTAAATTTCAAAAAAATTCCGGAAAGGTACCTCCAAACCCCCCTTCCTCTTATTAACCACCAAATAGTCTGAAGATGGTTTCCACACAAAATTTTTTCGGGCAAGGGCTTGCAAACACTCCTAATTATGCACAGGTATTAAACAACTCAATCACAACAAACAAATCCATAACTATCTTCAAATTTTATATACAAAATGCAATTTTAGTATACACATTTTCGAAAAAAAAAAAAAAAAAGGAAGAAAAAAAAACATGCTTCAGCTCTTAAACTGTTAAAAAAATTTATTTGCATTAGTTTCCCCTCTCCCCCCTCTTAATGCATTAATCAATTGCCCCTCCCAATAGGATCGTCTGGATCCGCCACTGCTATCACATTTGCTTTAAAAGGTTGCGTTCAACGGATCTCACCGGTCTACCGGTAAGTAACCGGTAACAAACCGCAGCGTTCTATCATCTATCGGTTATCTCACCGGTTACCATTTTCAACTGTTGATTGGTTAACTGAAGCACGTGATCATTAGCTGTCACGTGATTAACTAACCAGTCGCTCTCGGTCGAGCTCGTCGAACGCAACCAAAGTGATTCTTCGCCGGTACACAAACAACGCTACCTGGCGGCAATACATGGAAGGCGTTGCTATGACGATGGGTCAAAACAATTCAAATCAAATTGTTAATTGGTTAATTTTAAAATTTAAATTTAGAAGTTAAACAAAGGGTCTCCGCTTTTAATTACTAATGCTTTCAACCTTCGACAGATGGCAGTAGCGAGAAGATTCTCGCTCTATGTTAAAAAGTGCCAAAGAGATAGGCATTTAGTATAGGAAGCGTTATTTAAACAGAAGTTGATTCTGTTGGGGCGCCATCTATTGAGGATCATCAAAAGCTTTCTTTATCTCGTTGAATAATAAAAGATGAAATGTACTAATGTTCAAACGCGTAATGCGTTCGCAAATGTTCGCAATTCGTTTTTTCTTCAGTTCAAAAAAAAAAAAAAAAAAAAAAAGAAAAAATAATTTGAATTTTGTCACCTTGAATTCAAATTATGTTTTTCGCAATCACGAGTGTGTGTTTGTATGTGTGTGTGTGTGTGGGGGGGGGGTATGTGTATGTGTGTAGGCATGTGTGTTTGTGTCTGTGTGCAGTCATCTGTGTGTGGGTAGTTGTGTGTATGAGTGTTCGTGTGCGTGAGGGCGGGGTATGTGTATGTGTGAGTAAGCTTATATGTTTGTGTCTGTGTGCAGGCATGAATGAGTGGGCAGTTGTGTGTATGTGTAGGTGTCTGTATGTGTTTGTGTATGTGTGTGTACGGTGGTGTTTGCGTATGTGTTTGTGTGTGCGTGTGTGTGTGTAGGATATGGACGCAACCTGGAGACGGTTTTCGCTAGAGGAGCAGCATCGTGAGGCCAGCCGACGCGACGGGTGGTGCTGGCAGAGGGTGGCGCCGCGCCGATGGGAAAAATGATAGGACGCCAAAAACAGTCAAATGAAAGCAATAAGCAATCGTGATTGCTCAAAAAAAAAAAAAAAAAGATAGATGATTATTTTTTATGACTTCATTAGCAACTTAACACATTGGCTAAAGCCGGAACCTCAATTAAGTGAAATTGGAACCTAGATTTGTGGTGAGAATAAGACAGAAACAGAGTTTTAGATTTTCAGATAACTCTGTTGTTAAATAATTTATAGATGTAAATTAATCACAATGGTCCTAAATTCCATCAAATTTGAAAATTATTCGAGGAAGGGGGGTGGGGTGACACCACAAATTACCGCCCCGGGTGTCACCCATGCTAGATGTGCCACTGATAAAAACGATTTTGCTATTTTTATTAGAAAAACTTCCCCAAGCACCTTTGGGCTAAGAATAAGAAAACAGCTTGCTGTGGTTCAGTATTCCATTTAAAATCCATGCAGACTTTTGTATTGATCATTTTAAGTTGTGAATTTATAGGATTCTGAACTCTTTAATGCTTCTCATCTCATTCGGGGAAATGAAACGGTATTATGAAAAAACACTCTATCTGAAAAATTGTTACTTTCTTCTTCGATAGATGGCAGCATCACAATATTCGAATATTCCTAGAAACATCCATTGATCTTTTTTTAGATTTTTCAGTGACGCCAATATCAATTACAAACACAAAAAATTCAATTATTTTCTTTCACCGAGTCATGACTGAACTGAAATGAACAGTTTCGACATTTAATTTGCTTTTATATTTACCTCTGTCTGCGTTTTGGGAATTCATTTTTCATTTAGAAACGATGTACAAAGAGGTGAGAAAATTATACAAATATGACATTTTATGACACAATATTATTACACTAATTTGTAACATTGAGACATACGGCTATTAAAAAGTGATTTTTAAAAATACCTATAGAAAAATTCCTTTTCAGATTAACTAAATGTGACCCTTTTTCTTCCAATAAAATTAGAAAGATCTCTGAACTTCCCTTTTTTTTTTTTTTTTGAAGAGAACTACATTTTTAGTTGTTTAGGGAATTACTGCATCGATTGGGTGCTGAAGAATTTTCTCGCCTGTATGCTAAAAGTGTGGAACAAAGGACAGAAAAAAAAGCTAAAATTCGCCCCCCCCCCCCAGAATAAATTCTGGCTGCACTAATAACCCTTTTTGGTGCATTTTTTAAAATTTTTATTGTTTTTTTTTTCTTTTTAATTTTACATGAGTCCTTGGCACTTATTCCGTATTGGGCAGAAGCAACCAATTTAAGAAGCGGGAGAGTTGGGGGTGGGGGGGGGGGGGTAAGGGGTGCATTTTATGAGAAAAATGAGCAAAAAAGCGCAATTACAAAATGTTTTTGACATCCACAGGGGCTAAACGACCCCACCTTACAGCTCAAATGACGAGCCTTGGGTGGAGGGGGGGGGGGGGGGAGGGAGACACTCTTCGTAAAACAATTGTTTTGATCTTTATGTAAGAATTGACTACTTCAAGCTGCCAATTTAATTAAAAAAACACCCCAAACTGAATCGTCACGAAATTTTTAAAATTTGACAGAAAACGAAAGAAAGCAGAAAGAAAGAAAAAAGTATAAGCGACTTGCACTGAAGTCAACCGGATCCCCAATGAGCATGCATCCAGCCAACAAATATTCGAAAAACCAACCATTCGGAACTTGAATATTGCTGTCGTGATATGCTGTCTGTATATGCTTAGTGTGTACCCATCCCTCTTCTGCACATCCAGGGTCATGATTTACGTCATTATGACGTCATTTAAAGTAGACGACCCTGAAAGCAAATCACGTAATATCTATCCCGTAGCCACACGAAGATATTTTAACCCCACCTACAGTCTAAAATGAATGAAATTAACTTAAAAAAATAAAAATAAATAAAAGATAACAGAACTAAGTCCCTGCGGTATTACATAATGCACAAATGGCTTCGAATAACTGAGTTGTTTCTGAAATAAATACATATGACAGCTTTTTGTTTCGCTCCTTTTTAAAAATGGAGGTGTAAAATTACGTGATTAATATTCAGGAAAGATAACCACAATTGACGTCACGCCACCGCCAGGTGGGTAAATATCAAGAATATTAATGGACTTCTGTGGTGAGATATTGCGTGGACTTGGCAGCAAGCATATACCATTTATTCTTATAAAAACATTAAAATGAGTAATTCTCGAAACATTATTTTATATCTTTACTTGAGCATCAGCGCTTGGTTTCTTCAGAATAAAAGACGGAAAGCTTGAAACTAATTTTTGATGGCTGCGTGCTTCAGTTCTTTCAATTACCGAAATTGAAAGCATGATTCTCTTAAACAAAATGTTAATGATCCCTTGATATAATTTTACTAATGAAATTAACATCCTCCCTCTAGCCGTTCAATCAACTAAGTTTTCAGGTTCTTGATTTTATTCATTGTTAATGAACCCTTTAAGGACTGTGGAACACAGGTCCATTATTTCGAATACTTTTAGAGGGGGGGGGGGAGGAGATGTGCATACTATTTTATCAGAAAACAATAAAAGCGACGCCCACTTAAATGTAAAAACATTATTTTTTCAAAATCGTGGGGACTGGGGGGGGGGGAGTTGACCCCCCCCATCCCTACTTGCTATAAATAATCTGCCTGATGTGACATATACTATGTCCAATAAGTTCAAAATTATTTTTATAAACTATCAAACGTACAAAACTTATATTCATATTATCTATGTTATTGAGGTATCAGTATCCTTATCTTTATATTTAAAAAAAGTTGAAAAAATAACTTATTTAATTTTGAAAACATCGCCAATTAAATCCATCGAATGCAAGCATCGCAAATTAAATACATCGATTTTGAAAGCATCGCATTCATACCTCGTCATGAGTCTACTTTTATTCCACATAGCCTTTAAACGGAGATTAAATGTAAATAATGTCAAAAATTATCGATATATTTCTGAGTTAGATAGTAAATGAAACAAGTTTTTGAAAATTGTTGTAACTTTGCATCTTTAGTTGACCATCAAATATACACACATGTCCCTACCATTTACTAAAAATCTACTGACCAATTTTCACAAAACTTGACGTACATATTACAGGAGCTTATATAGGAATTTATTTCAGAGGGAGGGAGGGGACCCAAGACAAATATTATGCAAACTTTAAGTTTGAAAATATTAAAATCCTTATTCACAATGAAAAGTTTTTAAATTTATTTCGCAAGGGGCCCGGTTCAACTCGGCTCCTCCTTAAATACACCCTTAGTTACCGTTTAATAAATTTATGTATAAAAATGCTCGCACTGTACCGCAATGCTTATGGTCTTTAAAAAAGTTAGTTAACATCAAAAAAAAAAAATATATATATATATAAATAAAAAAGAGATTCAGTTAAAATGTAGGCATATAAAGCAATTTCAGCACGAAAAATTCAATTTTCAAAGGAAGAAATAAAAAATGATAGCATTATAATTTTGTATTGAAATTTCTGTAAGCGAAGATGAATTCTAAGGTTTAAAGACGAAACGAACGTCATTATTTCAAAACGTTTGATGCCTTGAAATAAAGAATTTATACGTTACGTGTTAAGAGTTTCTGTTTAGTCAAATTCACTTATAATATGTGAAAAAGGTACGTTTTATTCTTTGTCTTTAAATCATATTTATAATACACAGGCGAACAGCTTAAAACAGGAGATAGTTAAGTCGTTTTGCTTCTCGACTATCGTAATTTGCTTACTTACAGTCAGAAAATAGAAAACTAAATTGACTACGCAATTTGAAAAGTCGTGAATTCATACATACACGTGGAGAATAAAATCTCGTATTATAGTCATTATTATTTTAATTATTCAATATTTTAAATAAGAAACATAACATTCTTGCATGTTATTAGCATTATATTTAGTTCTAAGCTTCGTTCCAGGCTCTTAAGACAATAAACAAAACGCAGTCTTACAATAAAACATGAAAAGGTTCTTTGTTCCCCTAACACTTCAAATCCTCCTCCTCCCAACCCTATGATGGATTCTGCGAATGATCCCAAGAATTTCTGTTTCCACATGAGTTTAATAAAATTTTAATGTAAAAACATGGGAAGTGATGAAAATGGTTTAAACACTTACCGTTTTCTCTTTCATGAACGTAGGATTCGATGGTACATCTTTAGAGCAACCGGCACTGCGTGTCCTCCTCAACAGTTTCACCAACTTGCTGGTTTTGGTGGGTGTTTCTAACGTAACTTTATCTTCACTTTTGATACTGCTTCCAGAGTCTTTCCGAGATTTCCTGGGTTTTGTCAAAGACAGTTCAAGGTCACTATTTAGAGCAGCCAAAAGGTCTGCACTTAGGGACACCGGATCGCTGGGATTCCTGCGGCGTGCAGTATTTTCTGGAGTAGATTTTGGTGTACAACTAGTGGTGGTAATCACTGGAGCTATTTTGTCGTAGGACTCATCCCTTTTTGAGTTGAAATCGAAACTCACTCCACCACTGCCATACGAAGGGGTATTTCCGGTGCTGCTCGATGCCCAAGAAGGGCTACTTTCTTCACCACTTTCTGCGACGTCACCATTGTAGGTTGGTGCATTGTGAATGTGGTGCAGTCCGGGATGGGGTGTGTGCACTGGCATAGGCCTCCTCTTGCTGGGGTGCTGCTGTTGGGAAGGTGGACATTCTGGAAGAAGCCCGAGAGCAACACTGGATTCACTCTCATCTCTCATGTACTTCTCCATGGCTGTCAGGGTCCATTTCGGCGAGCTATGATTATTGTTCTCAGTCTCTTCAGACAGTACACCCTGTAAAAATCATTAAATAGATTAGAAAACGCTCTAAGAAAGTTACAAGACTGACTTCTTGAAAACAACAAGTTACAAGAAAGACTTTTTAAAAGTCAAAAGTGAAAACTTGTTTTCATATTCCTCTTGACAAATCATCTGACGGGATCTTTTCGTTTTTGCCAATCTCGAAAATAAATACATGAAAATGAGTTTATACTAAACCTACTTTACCAAAAAAAAAAAAACTTTTTAAAAATCTCCAATAATTTAGTGAAAGATTTAAATTTAATATACACTGAAGAGAATGAGAGACAGGTGAAACAAAAGGGAGTTTATTATTTTATTTATTTATTTTTTTTAAAGGAGAGTTGTTTATATTCTTTAGTAAGACTTGTCACTTTCTATAGGAAAATTTAAATTCACTATGTTTGACTCATATATTTTCAATTAATTAATTAACATTTAAATTACCTTGATAGAATTTACTAAGGAGTTTAAAACATTTTTTGGGCTCATGAACCTGAAATATTCTTTGATCTTTTTTTCAATATTCCCCCCCAAAATATTGTCCGAAAACTGGCTCCTTATTTAAAAAAAAAAAGTAACTCAGAACTTAAAGCTTTAGAACGCATGGAACTACGGTTATTAGCGGAAAGAAAAACTTACTTATTTAGAAGAATAGAGAGCGTTGCTCAAATAAAACATTTCTTTTTATACTTGTAGCAAATCTAACCTGGCAGCATCGTAATATTATGATTAGGATCCACGTAGTCTTCACGATGCTGACTTGTCAAAAATTTAATAAGTAATGATTGCAATACCGGTATCCCGAATACCGGTATTTGGAGCTATTTTGCAATTTCACAATACCGGTATTTGATGGGTGGGGAATACCGGTATTTTCAGTATTAGCCAAAAATAATAAACAGTTTTTAATTAAAGAGTTTTCAGTTTAACTAGCTAGATATCTACAGTTAATTTAAATCTAAATTTAGTTTTCGAGGAGACAGTTCCAAAATCAATCTATTGAAGTAAAATTTTTGCTTCAGATTTATAGAAAAATTTAAAGAATATCAATGAGTAAAACTAGTGGAGAGAAAACGAAATAATATTTTCTTCACACCAGATGGTGTGATGAATCGCACTTTCGTGAGTATATGTGAAATACGTTATTTTTCTCCATTTTCTTGATTTGCTCTCTAGAGAAAACTAAATTTAAGTGTAATTACGAATATGTTTATTCTATGAACAATTGGTTCCAACAATCATTTGCAGCAATTCTTTATAGTATGTTTTTTTTTTAAATATTTGTCTCAGCCACTAGTGTAGCCAGAAATATTCTGGAGGGGCTTTTTTGATCAAAAATACCTTCTGGAGGGGTTTTTTTCGATCAAAAATACGTTCCGAAGGGGTTTTTTGATTAAAAATATCTGTTGAAGGGTTTTTTTGTTGATGAAAACAGCCCTTCCATCTGCACAAACTACTGTATTATAATCTGCATTTATGTTAAAACCTTTGGGGGTGTTTTACCCCCCCCCCCCCCCCCCCCCCCCCCCTATTTCGTTGCGCTACTGGTCTCAACTGTGCTGAATTTTGAAAAAAAAAAAAAAAAGAAAAAAATCTTTCTCATGTTAGTATAACTAACAGTAATTTATTGTCGTCGATATTAGCGTGCTGTTCTGTCTTGCTCTTCAGCTTGCTTTATACCAAACGAGATAATACAGTTAAACCTAAATATATCGAACTTCCACATATCAAAATTTTCTATGTATCGAAATCGAAGCAAATTTCTATGTTCACCACATAGAAAAATTGTTTCTATATCTCGAAAAAATCTCTATATATCAAATTTTTTTTCGATAAATTAGTAGATTTTTTTCTACTTTAGACTGTTTGTCTCATAAAAAATAAAGGTTAGGGGAGAAAATTATGTTCACTAAAGGTTGCTACGAAACTCATATGGAATTTGGGGTTGAGGGGTGTGAAGAAAGGTCGTTGTTTCGTTCTTTAGTTCTTAAATTTCCTCAAGTTTATTTCAAATCTTAGTTGTAACAAGTAACATTGTCAAATCAGTTTCAAGTTATCCCTTTTGTCTGTTGATTATCATTCCTAGTCGTTTTAGCTGCAGTTAAAATCATTCAAGTTAAGTAGATTGATTTTTTACTTTTCTCTCGATTACATTCTCAAAACGAAAATCCCCTAACGTTGCGGATCAAGTTGGATTGTCGAAGAATGAAGATGTATGAAGGCGCAAAAATGTAATTTCTGTTATTTTTTTAATTATTAACTTTCATTTAATCCGATGCTCGTATAAATTAGAAATCAGGTTTCATACACGAAAATTAGCTTTAATTTTAATGTTTTAGGAGATTTTTAGGATAAAATAAAATTGTTTCTGTATATCGAAATTTCTATGTATCGAATTATTTTTTTTTTGCAATTTGCAACTTCGATATATGGAGGTTCGACTGTATTAATAATTCCTCGAACATTTTTGTGAAGTGGCAAGGGAAAATCAGTTGGAACATATTTTCAGAAATTTACATAAATTGTGAAAAATTTCGAAAAGAAAACGAAAAAAGAAAATAATAAGCCCAAATTCATCGTAAATTTCAAACCAAATTGTTAATGAAAAGCGAACACAAACCTATTCTGACCAAGAAAGAGAGAAAACCGTTGGAGATAATGTTAATACTGAAAAGGAATTGTCGTTCGAAAAACAGTTACTTCATGTATACACAATAGCAACTGTTCAGCTATGAACAATTATAATAAAAGAAACCTACCCAAAATACAATACTTATCCGGCTCATAAGAAACAGGGTTCATCAAAACGCTTAAACCGTTACGGGAAAAAAATAAATAAAAATAAAAATAAATAAATAAATAAATAAATAAATAAAAATAAATAAAATAAAATTAAAAATAAAGAAATAACTATACATACCATCACCATCCAATGTGAAATTTTGTAATTTTTATTGTTTTGCAATGGTGAAATATAGTTTTTGTTCCTACATGGTACATTAACTTTGTTGGTCCGATGAAAGGTCATGTGCCAGCCTAGTCGGAAACTAGGGTCCCGGATCGGAATCGGAGTAGCATAAATTTGATAAGTTTTATGGGGTTAGGGAGCCTGGCAAGCAACCTGACAAGGGGGCCTCCCTTGGCTTTCGGCGGCCCAATAACTTTGTTCCAATCTTCTCCTCACAGCTTTTAATGTATCAGTTTAACCCACATATTACTTTTTACAATGTAACTTTCTGAAATAAGTTAATTTTGTAACTTTAACGTATAGTGATTGAACATCAAATTAAAAAAGTGTGAGAAGGACCAGGAGAAGGAAGATTTAATTTCTTTTCTTTAAACAAAATTCCTTCTTTCGAAGTCAATAATTAAAACGAAATGCCTCGTCGTTTGATTGAGCGTAATTGCTCTGCAGGTACTTCATAGTCATTCGAGCACCATAATTGCTCTTAAATAACGAGGATAAAATTTCCGACATGATCGTTTAATTGAAAGTTTTAACACTTTAATTACTTCATCATTCAAAAGTTTATTTGAAAAAATAAAGAGAAGTGAGGTGGCAATTAACAACGCACTTAAGGAATAAATCGCTGGGAAAGCATTTTACTGTAATACTTCAGCTTAAAGGTGAACGATGAAGTAAGTTTGCAATTAATTTTGCGTTACTTTAAATTTAATCAATAATATATTTGGTGATATTTTGGTAATTGGGAATTCGGCGCGGTAGTCAAAATTTTGACATGAATACTTTTTTGCGGTAGCACTTAGCGAATATATTTTTAACTTTTCCTCTCTGCGTTCAAGCATCCAAAGGAAAAGTATTCATATTGAAGACAGTGGTGCCGAAAATTTGACAACAATGAATAAAGACTGCCAAATTCTCATTCATCAAAATCTTCCCTGAATGAGGAGTTCGGTCAGAACTAAATGTGCCTACTCTCTCATGAGTCAATATGTATTTTCTAACAGAAACTTTATTTTTCCCTCTTGATTGTCTTTGCTCCATAGTATTTCATATTAATTGCTTAAGAGAGAAGGCAATTTTTGAAAATAAAATATATAATGGACCCGATGCATACCTCAAAGTTGGTCAGAGGCATTCAAACTCTCTGCAGAGAAAACCCAAATATAAAACTGAACTGGATTAGAGCTCATATGGGACACTTCGGCAATGAACGTGCCGACATTTTAGCTAAAACCGCAGCAATGAGTCTTACACATCCATTCGTCTATAAAATTCCGTTGTCAAAATCTTTCCTCAAATATCTCCTCTGGTCTGAACTTCTTCAAAATTGGCAGGAAATCTGGGACACTGCAGAAACTGGTCGGAGAGTTCATGATTTCCTGCCAAAAGTAAAACTAAAACAACGCTGCAAACATCCAGTAGAAGTACAATTTCTAAGTGCACATGGACCATTTCCAGCGTATCTACACAGATTTAAGTTAATTAGCTCACCATTATGTGTATGCAGTCAACCTGGAACTCCTGAACATTACATATTCCACTGTCCTCTAACCAGCTCTTTCCACTGCACTTATAATTCCAACTTTTCTTTCTCCAAAAATATTTCACACATTCTATCTCATCCAGTTACACGCAAGAATATGCATAAAATAATGTCGCTTCTCATTTCTCAAGCAGATGACTTTAAATATCCAGCCTAAAAACTTTCAAAACTGCGTGTTTACATTGTATTTACCAGCCATCCCAGTCTTATTTAACTTATTCACTTGTATCTTAGTTCTTTTTATTTAGTTCTTTTTATTGTTTGTTATCTTAGTATTGTTATTGGTTTTTGTAATTAACAAAATTGTACCAGCGAGTGTCGCTCATGATCTGTTATGTTCCCCCCAGTCACCACATCCGGTTAAACCCTCACCGGGGTTGGTACGGTGGTGATTGGTGGGGTTTAAATAAATAAATAAATATGTGCGTATGTATGTACGATTGTACGTATGCATGTACGTATCTCGCATAACTCAAAAACGGTAAGTCGTAGAAAGTTGACATATGGTATGTAGATTCCTAGTGGGGTCTAGTTGTGCACTTCCCTTTTTGGTTGTACTCGGATGTTCCAAAAGGGGTTGGGGAAACAAGTGTTAGTACCGATGCAAAGTCAAGTGATGTTATAATCTGGCGGACGCTTCGTAATATATCGCCAAGCTTTTGGTCGCCAGGTTTTTATCGCCAACTTGGCGAAATATCGCCAAGTTGGCGACAATTTCGTCGAAAAAAATTATTTTTCGACTTTGGTTTCAATTTGGCGATATTTAGAGAGTTATCCATTGATCACGCAAAAATTGCAAGCATTGGGAAAATCAATCTCTGTAAAACGCTTTTTTTGCATCGGTTCGTGACGAACATAGGGATGAAAATATTTAAAGTGTTTCCTTGCTTACTCCAAGACACTATTATCATTAAATTGGTGTAAAAGGAAGTCATGTGATGCACACATGAAGCAACAAAAGTAGGAGAAACAAATTGTACAAAAGAATAACAACATTTTACTATTTGAATAAGGAAAAAGAAAAAAAAAATAAATGAATTAACTTATTAATAATAATCATCATGCAAAATAAGAACTATTTTCATGCAATATTTTACAAATGAAACTTTTACTTCTTTTGACATAGTAAAGGAAGTATTGTTATCGCAAAAAATTTTAATTTCAAATTATGGTTTAAATTTCCATTTTGCTCACCCTCAAATGAATACTGAGTAGTGTTTGCTCCTTCCGATAGTGCATATGTACCTAAGAAAGCATGGGAGCCAAAATATCCATTTTGACCATCCCCGAGTTAATCATCACGAGTTTTTGCGTGACGTCTGTATAAACGTATGTTAATTTGTTGCAAACACCAACATGAGTCCTTTTTTATTTTCTTGTTAATTAGCTGAACAAAAGCCAAACTGTTTGTAAAACAGTTTACGAAAACGCATTCGCACAAACTGTATTATGAAATCATCACAAACAAAAATATAAATTTAATTTTACTTTTTAGGATGTGTTAGGTACTCTAAATAGTTCATGTTTGTACTGCCTTAACTTTGAATTTAAGTTCGAATAAGAAGTCTGCCTCACGATTAATTGCATGTAAGCAAATTAAATGTTAATAAATTCGAACAATATTATTGGAAATTCTTCAAGAGCATGGAGTTTTTGAAAGTAATAAAATTCTCTGCTGTCTAAACTAGCTGTTTTGGTTTCTTCAGCAGTTTTCTCAATAATATTGTATGTATGAAATTTAACGAAAAGGACATTCAAATAGACAAATATTTCATGAGAGCTAACATTTGTTTAAAGGATTCAAGTTTTACGGAAATCAAATACGTACACGCTTTAAAATATTGATGTATATTTCGCCTTGTACTAATTTTTTCCCATCAAATGAATAGCAGAATCGTAATAACTGAAACTTGATGGGTTCAGAAGTGACAACTTAGCATTCATATTTTACAGAAAACTTTATCAATCATACTTTGGTATTGCATTTACTTCTGTTACTGATCGGAAATCAATTGTCGCTGAGATATTGATTCTGAAAATGTTTGCGCAGAAAAGAAATATGAATGGATTAGAGTGACGGTGGCATGAGTCAAACATTTTCAAATTAAAATGAGCATAGATTTGGATTGCTCTTAAGATCCTCTATTAAGTGTACCTACTGCGTAAAAAATTCTTCAATATACAGCGCCCTCTTAGGACGAAAATTGTTCTAACTGAAACAAACGGATATCGAATGTTCTTTCGAAACACTAGAACACACTTTAAAGTGGCAAAAAAAAAAAAAAAGTAATAATAACAATGA
Source organism: Uloborus diversus (assembly GCF_026930045.1). Taxonomy (NCBI): domain Eukaryota; kingdom Metazoa; phylum Arthropoda; class Arachnida; order Araneae; family Uloboridae; genus Uloborus; species Uloborus diversus. The sequence goes on from NC_072735.1 coordinate 52,720,693, forward strand.
AATAGAAAGTTTTAAAATATTATGTTTTCAAAATGAACTAAAAAGTACAGGAAAAAAAAATGTCCTTCAAGTTTCATGTAGATATAAATTCTTACACAATTTCAAAATTTCTTTCAGATTGTCTGGAAAATCTGGGATTTTCAACAAACAATTGATGAATTTATATTTCAACTTCCACTTTTATCACTCTGCAAAGAGTATAAGCTGAGGTGTAAGTTTTTTCATTGATAAACTTTCTTTACACTTATAGTTATGTGTTGTGTATATGAACCTTATGTTTTTCCTTTTGAAGCTTATGAGTAGGCTTGCCAGATTTCTGAAATGTGCAACCGGGACACCAGATTACCCCCCCCCCCATATCGAGTATTTAGAAGGTAACTAGGGGTGATAGTGGACTCAAGAAAAATGTCTGAAGACAGTGTGAAGTTTTCAAAAACTATAAGGAAGCTTCGACCCCCCCCCCCCCGAAAAAACTTTTTTTAATATGCTAACAAACACTGTTAAAAATAAACATTTTAAAAGCTTTTTTTTTTTTTTTTGAATAATTTTTCAGTTTTAGAATGTGTTGTTGTTCCAAAGTTTTGTAAACTTAGGATCACAAACACCCCTGAACGGAACACATCCCTGACTAATTTTTAACGTGTTTTAGAGGGTAGCTATGAATAAAGAACAATTATGAGCCTAAACCAGGGGTAAAAATGAATGACACTAGCAGATAAATTTGAACATTTTATTTCTTACATTAATATTTGTTAGTTACTTTCGTAAGAAGAAATGCCTTAAATGAGGAATAAGAACTTGAACAATATTCACATGTATTTTTCATTCGTTAGGCCTTTTTTTAGAAACTATTTTTTAGTTTTAATGTTATTAAAATCCTCACAAGCTGATTCGATATTAATTTTCAAGTTTACGCTTCAAATGACAAAGTAAGTATCCTAAATAATCCTTCACGGTTAATTATTTTTAGACTTTTTTGGTTTTCTATTCAAATTTATGTTTTTCCGGGACCTGAAGTAAACCGGCCGGGACACCGGGATTTCACCTGAAATCCGGGACTGTCCCGGACAAACCGGGACGTCTGGCAAGCCTACTTATGAGTATTCTGATAGCTATTAAAAACTCACAATCACCATCCACAATCTGTTAGGAATTATGATACTGTATAGGGATTTAGATCTACATGAAGCTTAGAGAAATTGCTTTATACTTTTAAGTTCATTTTAAAAACAAGGTACTCTAAAACTTTTTTATTTCATTCATTTTTTCTGCTTTTTAGCAAGGACGGATCCAGAAATCGTTCAAGGAGGGTGCGGGTTATTTTTAAACTTTCCTCGTATCAGACTTACGCATGCTGGGGGGGGGGGGGGGATCATTTTTATTTAACACAAAATACAACCACAATATAGAGATTTATTAAAGGAGGTTCAGAAACCTATTAATTTCTTTTTCCAATTATAAATGGTGAATTAGAACTTAAATTTTGGAGCAATTCCGAGGGAATGTTTCGAAACACAGTTCCCTTTAAATGATCGAAGGTCGTCTAAAATTGCGCTTTTTTGGTACTTCAGATTCGAAAACTCACCGGAAGAAAGTCATTAAATTCACTTCTTCCCTTAACGTTAGTTTACCCGAAATGTTTACAATCGCGTCTTTAAGGCCGTCTAAAATTGCCTTTTGGAAACTTTTACGAACTTCAATTAGGAAAAATTGCCGGGCGCAGGGTTCCTCAAGGGAAGGGCGAGTCTCCCTATCGTACCTTCCGTGTATCCGTCCTTGCTTTTTAGTATTGTGTGTTCGAAATATTCCACCTTTTTTTACATACATAGGGGTGTTGGTTCCGTACATAAAAAAAAAAAAAAAACCCATCATTCTAGTGATGACTAATTGTATAATAAGTTTCATGTGTACTTATATCGATTTCTATACACAACATGCATAAAGAAAACACAAATTAATTAAGTGTTTACGAAAAGGGGCTGACTGTGATCGTCTTTTGGCAGTCAAGAATTTTTCTCTGTAGTTCTTTGCACAGCATTAACACATCCTTGATCATTTCCATGATAGAATCTTCCTTCACTAACAAATCAGAAAGATCATTTCTTTTGTCAAGGAATGGCTCAAAATCTTCGATGTCAACGTTTTTGGTTCTGTGTCACGGATGTCGGTATCCTCGCTGCTTTTGTCCTCCTTTGTCTCATTCCTAAAATCTCTTCTTCTAGTGAGATCTGAACTGTGTGAGTTTAATAACTTTACTTCTGGAAAGAGCTCTGGAACCAGTCGCATAAAATGTCTCCAGTCGCCCAAGCTCGATTATTAGCACGCCAAAATGCAGTTTATTACGTGAAAACTGAAATCTTTTAAGAGTTTGGATTTTGAAAGAGGGGGAAAATGTTATCTGTTTGCATTGCCGCATCCGCGCAAAACCGAAACTCATCCACATAAAATAAAATAAAGGTGTCAAATCTTAAATCGCGTGTAATCGAAGCCGCGTAAAATAAACCTGCGTAAAACGAGGGTCTACTGTACTTAGATCAGACAATGACTGACACGGGTAAATTAACGATGACGAAGTTCGGTAAGTTTATTCAGTCGATGAGATAAATTTAAACAATACACTGCACCGTAAATAACATTGTAACCCTAAAAAACATTTAATTATTATTTTTTAAATTTATATGCACAAATTCAATGCAAGCAGGATATTTGTTAAGTGGAAATGTAAAAAATATCATACATTTATTTCTCTGTGAGTGAACTGGAAACACTTAGAGGATTACAAAAATATACCAGAGATGAGCTAAGCGGAAAAAAAAAAAACATATATCTACTAAAAAGTTGCAGTTCAACCTAAGATTTTATTTGCAATTTTTAGCATTTACACTGAAAGTTCTCCACAATTTTGAAACATAGCTTGCACATGCAAATTGTTATAATTATGTATACTGCTTTAAACATTTTAGACACATTTTAATAAAAGCATTGTTCGACAATGACCCTAATATGTTCTAGTCACATTGTAATGTTGGAAAAATTATCTGATGCGGAAAAACCAGGGGTTCTTTAGATATTTAATTTTAACTTGTGTGAGCAATTTTCGGTCTCATATTAGAGGATTTATGCAAAAATGTAGATTAAAATTGGAAGCAAAGAATAATTAATGGTTAATTAATTAATGGTTAATTCGATTACAGAATATTACATCGTCATCGGGTCTGAGGCTACATAGAAGATTTCAAAAGAATCTGACCACAGGAAGTGGGTGAAAATTGAGTTACAAGATTCCACCCGAACAATAACAACCAAACCAACTTAATAAAAACATGGTAATAAAATAAATAAATAAAAAAAAAAGAATCCGATTTTTCCGTCAAAATGAGAAAAAAAAAGTGGAAAATTGAATTTTACTACTTAAAATGTATTTAATAGCTGTATTTTCGAAGAAAACATAAGAAATTCAAAATATTCAAAGAGATATGCTAGCCAAGCTATGTTATTATTCTTTTTAAAAGAAATTTACGTAAAAGTTTCACTATTTAAATAACAAGCCAGTAGCTTTCTTTGTTCAGAACACCAATACCTAGCTAAATTACTCGAATCACCAAGCGATCATTAATTTTTATAAGATATGCTTTTTGTAAATAATTAAATCAAATGTTTGGCAAATTTCATTTTCTTAAAATTGTGAGATTTCACAGAAAGTTAATTTTTTTTATCTGTAAGTTTGTTACATGTTTGGGTTTGTTACACGTACGGGTTCATACAAATATAAAAATGTATTAAAATGTTTTCTTAAACATTTCCACTAGTTGACATTATTGATATATTAATTTTTTTCTGTGCATGCGTCTACACTATAGCAAATAATATTTTGGTGTTCAGGGTAAGTAAATTGTCTTAGAGCTTTCAGTGTTTCAGTGCCAAAGTTAGTGTTTTAATGTAGGGTACTGAACACTAAAAAAAAAAAAAAAGAATGGGAATATTAGCATTATAAATTTCTAAACTCATATTATGCTCGAAATTTCAAAATTTTCAATTTTTCCGAAGTGGAAATATCCCTCTCCCCTTCTATACAGAATAAAACTTTCCCGCTCCCAAATGTTTCGGTTTGTTTTGCCATTTTTCGGTTGTTGTTCCCATACCCATTTTTACTCAAAACTATGCATGTTAGAATAACTTATGCCACTCTCACTTGATCTACGACAAATGTTCATTTTCCCACGAAAAGTTTTCTATTCAGTTACAGCTTTTATTTCTACTTTCCAAATGTTCTTGAAAGTTAATGGTTTAGATATTTTCCATGCTCAATTCTATATCAATCCTAACATGAATAATAAAGTTTGATGATATTTGGAAAAACATCAATGGTCTAATCATAAGATAAGCGACGTAAGATTCCGGGCTAAATCAATGAGGAATTTTTGAATTGAAAGTTTTTAATCGAGGGCTTCCAAATTCTGATCCTCGAGCTTTTTTTAGATACAGAGGGAAAATGACAGACTTCGACTCTTGGAATTCTAAAGTCTACGACTCCAACTCCTTCATCCCAAAATAAGGCCGACTCTGACTCCGGAAATATTGGCAGAGTTGCGGACTCTGAGGGAAAATGAGATTCCTAGTCCGAGTCTTTAAACTAAAAACACTCGACTCCCGACTCTGACTCTTTTACCCCAAAATGAGATTGACTCCAACTCCGACGCTGCCATGGTTTTAACTGTAAAATAATGGGGTCGTTTCCAAAAATTCAGAAGTATTTTTTTCTGAAAGAGCATGCTTAAAAACATAGGATCTGACCATTTTTTCAATTATTTATTTAAGTTTAATATTAAAAAAAATTACTTAAATCGGTGCGCTTTCATTGTTACACTTCTGTCATGTGACATTACAAATGATGAAATGCCATTAAATGTTGCCATTCACAGAACGAAATATTTAATTCGCATCTTGACTCGCGTGCATTGGCAACGATATGGTTGATAACTAGCGTAGAGCGCAATTTTAATTCGCTGGTTGATTATCATAACGTGGAAACGTGGTAGAAAGATGCGCCAAACTGCATCATTTGTGACGTCATCAAAACCACGTCTTGTTTGAAAAATCGGACATTTAAAAAAAATCATAAAAAAACTGTTGGGAAAATTAAAGTATTTTCTGGCTCCATGTTATTTTTTTTGCTCATTCTATCCATTTTAATGACTAAAAGTAGTACTTTTGACTGAAGGAAATCATCCCATTATTGTTAATATGATTTGTTTTTATTTTCTGTTTTTGACGGGGGAAATCGGAATCCTTTATTTTTCCACAGAAAGATAGAAGCAGACGATTTTTTTTTCTTTTTTTTTTTTTTTTGCGACAACGAAAAGTATTTTTTTAAGTTGACATTTTATAGTTTTAATTTATTTTTGAAAGTTCATTTTCACATTTTCTAAATTTTTTTGGCAACGGGGAAAAACAAACGATTTTTTTTATGATGTATGTAATTTTAATGAGCTTATTATAATTCTAATTCTTTTTTTTCAACGATTAAAGAATTTTTTTAATGGAAAAATTGTATTGGCTGCTTTGTTTAAAAGGTGCGGCTACTTTATTTGTTCGATTATTTACTTTTTACGCATCTATTTCTTTAGATGTGCGAGTTATTTCTAGAAGTCAGCTTCAAATATTAAAACATCATATTAGAAATAATTTGCGATTTTAGCTAATTTTGAGAATACTGGTCAGATACTAGAAAGCCGATATTAGTATAGGAGAAAGTAGACACATTTAGTTCTGGACGGAACTTCTTGTTTTCTCTAAAAAGCTGTATTGCCGAGAAAATAACTATAAACCATTTTTAAAAATATGTGTTATCAATCAGTCTACATACTGTTTAATCAAGCAAAAAGCAACTAATTGTAAGAAACACGAAAAAAAAAAAAAATGTAGAAACATGTTTCTGGGTTTCAAGAAACCTCTTTTTCAATGCAGAAAGGTGTGCGCTTAAGTATACAAAGTCATTCAATAAAATTAAAAATATTATACATATTGTACAATTTTAATAGATTTACGTGATTCTTTCTGTATCATTCAAAATGCAAAATAAGCTTACATTATATAAATAATTCATTAATTCTCTATGTCATGTTTTTTTAAAACCATGACATGTTTTGTTTTAAAGTGAGATTTAAATGTCTTATAAAATGGTGTGTGCTTTAATTCGTCCACAGTATGCCCGATGCACGTTCATAAATACCTACATTCTACAATCAGATATTCGAAAATAACTTTTAATATTTTACTCCCAGTAAAGCTTGAATCGTTTGTTGTCTAAGAGATTGCACGATGTACGATATTTTCAAATTTAAAAATGAAATTTTCAATGTCAAAAGTTATTATTGCATTTCATGTTATATTCTAAATGCAACAACTTAAGTTTAAGGTTTTAGGGATCGCGTTATGTATTATGGTTTAATTAGAAAAAAAATGTATAGAAAATCGTGTTATATAGTGACTGATCAAGTAAATCAAAAATGTTTTCTCATGTTATCATCATCATATTTTCACATTTCGCTCAAAATCATTTGTATAATTAAAGTAAGCTCGCAGAATTGCTTGAATATAATATTTGCTTAATGAACCAAAAAAAAAAAAAAATTAAAGAAAAGCAAATGGTTGGTTGTTTCCATAAAAATGTATGTGTGAATAGTGCTTAAAATCATCTATATAATCAGCTAGACTTTGTGATTTCAGCAAAGTAAATATAAATTATAGCCAATATTTTATTTTCAGGCAAAGTAGATGATAACGTCAGAATATGCCCTTGAGACTGTTTATTGTAGTCTGGTATGATCAGAGTACACGTTATTCAAAGTTAATAACACATGAATATGATTGAAGTTTCTATTTTGTAGCGAACATTAATCATAGTCTAATGTTAGTATCTACCCAACATGGAATACAAGTCTACGGTATCAATGCTTATTTATAGTAAAGTAAAAAAATAATAATAATAACACGAGCAATACGAATCAGTGTTAAAAAAAAAAGCATATGCTCGTTTTGGAGTTGTAAGGTACCCTTTTTTTTTTCCCCGCGCGTGGAGCCCGTGGTTTATCTTTAAACTACAGCCGGTGCTAACTTATTAATTTTAACCTACTATTTTGCTTATGAATTGATAACTGAATTGCAAAAGCTTGAACAAAAACTCCATATACTTAAGACGAAAGAGAAAAATATTTTGAATTCCTTCAGAAAAGTTTACGAACTAAAATAATAAGTATCTAAGAGAAATGAAAATTTTCGTTTTGCACAATTATCACTGCATCGATCTTTGTTTGAACTAAGGTCATAAGGTGTTGATGGTATGATAAGTATATGTCTATCTCGTTGAATTGCTTATGAGTTCTGCTCAAAATTTCTTTTCAAGTAAAGTCATATGTAATTTCTTAAAGTGAGATGGCAGTACAACACTGCCACATCTCCAAAAACTACTTTTCGAGAAAAATCAATTTAAATATAAGGCGCCTTAGCTTCAGTTCTTGTAGTAACACCTCGACACATCTCAAAAATAAGGTTAAAAATTTTTTTTTTCTGTTGTGGCTGTCTTGCATTTCAACAGAACTAATAAAAATGCACCAAAACATGTATATAACTCAAAATCGGCAATTTTTTTTTCTTGTGACAGTAGTGTAGTATAGTTGTACGATTTAATCAAAATCAAACGTCAAGAAATGTATTTTGAACATTGTGATTAAAGTTGGAAACTGTCTATGATTGAAAATGCAGCATATTCTGCATGCTTATGTATGCATTAAGTAATCTTTTGGTTCGAGTTTTATCAAAATACAAACACCCTTTGAAAAACCAAAATAAAATTAAGAAGGACAATTATGCTACTATACCAAGCGGTCAAATACTTGATGGAGCTTCGTGAAAAATGGCATCGCAAATACACCGTCCATCATTTTAAATCAGATTGTTTATGTCCCTTTCCAGCCTGTTTCCACAATCCAATAGCACAGTTCAGAACACGCGAAATTTATGTTGAATCTAGCCGAAAAGGAAACTGGATGGGATGAGCGGGAAAGAGCTGGGAATTGTGATTGGCTGTTTGCGTTCTTTGACGTCATCCCCTGCGTGCATGCGAACTAATGAAAAATGACCCTAGGGGTCCGTTTGCTAAGTTTTAGTTTCATTAGGGAATAGTATATCTGGGATGGAACGGGCTCACAATTACCTTAATGGAGTAATAATTCGGAATGAGAGTGGTTCGGAAGCTGCAGAAATTTGCAGATTGGGATAATTACAGGTGAAGCAGACATTTTGTAACTAAAATGTTTTAAAAGTTTACTAATTGATGAATTGAAGGTTATAGCATCTGCTTAATTTACACGTTTTAAAAATAACTAATATAGACAAGTGAAATCTTGAGATGTGTTTCAGATTTAATGCATAATATACACGCTACTGATAAATAACAATTTTTTAAAAAATACTAAGCACTTTCCGTAATACCCTCAAAAAGACAAAATAACTTTTCTGGGCCAGAAAGGGCAATTTCAGTACTCCTGTAGTTTTCAATTACTCCAAGAAAATGACACCACAAACGAAGAAAAGTGCAGTTCAAGTCATGTACAGAATTTCTTATCATTATCTAGTTTTCAGTCATAAATTTGAGTGTTGAAGCATGCATATTTTTCTTAATGGGAAAGTTTGGTTTGAAATGGCTATTATATTGAAATGACTATGCAGCATACAAGTTACTCGTGATAAAGATCCTAATATGTCTACTTACTTAGCCCCGTTATTGATTATTATTGGCATAGATAAGGATAAAAATCCTGGACCTGATAGTGAATAAATTTCATGCTCGCTTTAGAGAAACCTTCATTCAAAATTTTCATAATGATTATTATTTATATTACTGTAGTAAAGCAACGCATTTTTGTAACAATGTTTTTTTTTAATTATTTAATTGGAAAATTACATGAAATTTACTGTTGTCCATCTTAACAGAAAATAATAATTTTATTTTAGAATTTATTAGAATTATTTATTATTTTATTTATTTTATTTATTTATTTAGAATTCTTTTTTTTTAGCGTTAAGTTGTACCTTAAGTGCAAACAAATCATTTAGTGAAATCCCGCAGTCTCTTAAGTGATCTAGTTGTTGAGATATAAGCAAAAACAGGCCATAGAATTGGCAAGTATAATAAAAGTGCTTTAAAATCATATAAATAAATCTTGAAAATATTTAATGATTGCCAATGAATTATGAGTAATTGTTCTCAGTTAAAAGTCACGAAACACAAAATCCCAATTCTAGAAGCTTCCTAATTAATGAGCTGAAAGTTGTGGTAAATATTTAGTTGCACACATTTTAGGAATTACTACTGCAGGCACGGGTAGAAAAAGGTTGGGCACCACTGATTTATATCATTTTATAGCTTAAAAACATTATTTGTGTCCTAAAATATTTCGTTAAAGCAAGGAATGTCTTTTATGAGCAAACGGTTCTAAAAGACAGACTCCTTAAAATGAACGACGATCTCCTTAAAATGAAAGGCCGTTCTTTTGAATGTTGACAGTTTTTCAATTTGAAATAGTATATTAATGTTTAATACATCTAAACCTAAATAAAATATTTTTCGATGAAATTTTTCCTGACATATTTTCTTACTTTTAAGTAATTTCAGTTGCTCTTCCTTAAAAGAATATTTGTAACCCAATGAAACATTTTCAATCTACATGAGTAAATTTCGCCGAGAGATCATGTGCAACTTTTTAAATAAACGAATTCGTTTAAGTGAACGAGTGCAGTGGCGCCGACTCCATGGGGCCTGAGGGGGCCCGAGCCCCCTCAAAAATATTTTTGAGGGGGCAGAGCCCCCCAATAAATCAAGAAAATTATTAATTATATTATGCTTTCTAAACTCATCCCAAAATCCCAAAGGAGTACTACGATGCACTTGATATTGAGGTTTGTTAAATGGTACAATCTTGCATTATTGTGCGGTTTACATCAACTGGAAGACAGGTCATTGTATTGAACAACAGTGCTTGCTTTTTTTAAACAGAGGTGAAACAAATTTTGAAAAATCAACAGTTTTTCAAAAAGGGACTAGACATTGAGAGATTGTTTATACTTGAGTACGTTAGCCGATATCACTAATGAAGAAACAACTGGTCTTAAAAGACATGCGTAAATTAAATTACCTTTTTACGAAAATACTGTGAGTGTTTGTATATATTTATTTCTTTTATTCAAAACCAAAAAATATGTGTCAGGCTCGTCGAGTTTTCGGGGTTCTAATGTTGATTATATGACTTTAAAATACTTAAAAAAAACTTTAAAACTCACTATTTTTCATTTCAAATTTAGAAATTTTCCCGCAGTATGACCCCCTCCCCCGGTTTCTCCCTCCCTCCATTTTTTTTAAGTCGGCGTCTCTGGGAGTGCCCTTCCATTCAAGTCAAATGTCCTACCTTATATCAATGCCTAGCGCCGCACTGCACGGCCCCCATAAAATAGAACACAAAAACTCTTATTAAGACAAGTGACATGATTTAGTTGAACCAGAAAATTTGTAAAGCAATTTTTAGATTGTTTTACTTCAAAAACGCCATGTCACATGCTGTTTGTTTGTTAAAATTATACACACAAGAAAATATGGCATTTTCAAGGTAAAAAAATCTGACCTTTATTTGGGGTGGGGGGATCTCCAAGGGATTGCATAACCCCCTAAACCCCCGGTGATGTCCGGTCCCCCCAATAATTTTTGCAAGTCGGCGCCCCTGAACGAGTGCAACGTATGGGGTTGGAAAAAAAAAAAAAAACGATCATTAGATAAAAGGATTATTGAAAAGAACGACATCGCATATGCCTGCAGTTAAATCTTCTCAGGAGCGGATACAGAAAAATCTTTTGGAGGGGGCACGGGAAATTGAGTTGCCCTCCCCCGCCTTCGATGTTTCATAACAAAGTCTTTATGACTTTATTTTTAAATGTGCGTGTTTTTTAAAATTTTTTTTTAAAGATTCCTTCAGGTCAACGAATCTACCTCTAAGTACATGAATATTATGCACTAATATACTTTGAATGAGGACGGAAGGACGGAAAACATTTTCGACGTTTCTAGCCATTTAAATACTAAACCGAATACAATGTCACCGAGATGCTAGACAATGAGCGGCTTTACTTAGGTTAGGAACAGTGTCATAATAATAACAACACGAGGGTAAGGTTATTAAATAAACCCATACCTCACTTGAGATTTTTTAAATTAATTTATAAAGAAAATCATAATTTCACAACACATAAGTTTTACTGAAGAATTCAGAAACTATTTCCGTGTGAATTTCAAAACAGTTACTGATTTGTTCTTAAAGCCATGATGCAGTTGAGATAACATATTGATACTACCTGCCGTTTCCATTAAAAACCATGGTTTTTCCAAAAAACTACCAAATGAATTCTTTCATTTTACATTTTTTATAGGCTGAAAAAGAAATTTATCATTTCGCAAATAGGTTTCTGGATGAAAATGACTCATTTAGGTGCGCCTACACCTTGAAAAAGATGTTAATTATTGATTCCATCAAAGAAGAATTAGTGGACGAATCGCGATAATATGGTCCCTTGAATTGGAAACCAGTGAGTTGAATGAATTCTGCAACTCTGGGCCTCCGACTCCAGTAATACTTCTTTAGCAAACAAAAATGCTTGTATTCAAAATATGCTGTGTTTGTGTTCTTTTTAATTAACTGCGTAAAAAATGCAAAAGAAAGGTCAATTAAAAAGCAATAAATAAAATAGTGAAATTTATTGATCCTTTTGGGGGGGGGGGGTACGGGTCCCCGCCCCCCTAAAATCCGCTACTGTACCCTCTTGAAGATAACTTAATTATACACTTATTGATAGAAAAATATCTTTTTATACTTAACTTAAGATTTTTAAGTTAGCACTTTTACTGTGACTACTCATATACTGTCGAAAGGATAATGTATTTTCTATGTTACTCTTTTCACCTCACACTATTATATTACTTCAGCAATACGATATCACAATAACCCTATTTTAAAACTTCTCTTCACTCCTTATAACTTAATTTCGACATTGTTCCTAAGAACTATATTTGGTCCATTTTTCCTCTAAAATTTAAGACCTTGCGAAGCTTTATGGATAGAACAATTTTTTGACAAAAACTTTATCCTATTATCGTCCAATTTATCAAACTTTATGCCATCATTATTCAATTTAAGAAGCTCCTTTTGTTCACTTATAGCCACTTACTTTCACACCTTTTATAGAAATAAATATCGTCAATTTTCTCTTACTTCCGTGAAATGTCATGTGGTCTCACGGACTTTTACTTTTGTGGAAAAATTTCATTTCAGTTCCTCAGTTTCAGAAATAGAAGTTCTTTTTTTTTGACGTCTCATTCTTAGAGACTAAGATACGCTTTTAGACAATATCGCTGCCTTTTTTGCTAATAAATTTGAACACTTAAAAAGTTATGAAAAAAGCTACCACATTAATTAAAAAAATAAAAGAATAAATAAATAAATAAGTAAAATAAATAAGCAATTCTATGCAATAATAAAAAGAAAAAATTCTCATCTTTTTATTTTGGAAATTTTTTTGTCATCACCTTTTGGCCGCAATACTGCTTCGTTTTTGTGGAAACTAGTCCAAATTACTTCCAAAATAGCGTTGACGTATTTAGCTGTACTTAGCTTCACATATTTCTAAGTTTTGGCAATAATAATAATAATATCAATAAAATTCACAGGTTTTATCTATTTAACTATATTTCAAACAGTATTTCACTCTTAATTATACAAAAAACATTGCTATGTACCAGTTAATGCAAGCAGAATTTGCTGAATAGTTTCTTTTTTTCTAAAATTTATCCAAATCGAGCTGATGTGTGCCTCACATGACTTCTTTTACTCCAATTTGATGTCATTTTCCTATTATTGGCAATTTTAATGTGTTTCAATAGTTTATTACTCTCTAAATATCACCAACAGTGGCCAAATTGAAACCAGAGTTAAAATATATATATATATATATATATATATATATATATATATATATATATATATATATATATCAATAAATTTGTCGCCAAGTTGGCGACAAAACTTGGCGACCAAAATACTGGCGATATATCGCCAAGTGTCCGCCAAATTGTAACACCACTTGAGTTTACATCGAAATTAACAATGATCCTCCCCCCCCCCAAAAGGGAGAAAGACCCCCTTTAGAAACACCCGAATGCAACCAAAAGAGGAGGTGCACAACTAGACCCCACTAGGAGTCTCCGTACCGAATTTCAACTTTCTAGGACATACCGTCCTTGAGTTATGCGACATACATACGCACATACGCACATCCACACATACGCACATACGTACATACGGACGTCACCAGAAAACTCGTTGTAACTAACTCGGGAATCGTCGAAATGGATATTTCGCGTATCTATACGTTTTTAGGCACTTTTCCACGGGTGGTCGAGTCGAGAAAAAAAAAAAAAAAACTTAACGTTCATTCGGGGGTGAGCAAAATGGAAATTAAGGTCGATTTTTGAGTGAAAATTTTTTTGCGAATACAATACTTCCTTTTTTGTAAAAGGAAGTAAAAAATCTGTAAGGGGCACAAACGATGTTACGTTTCAAGGGGGGGGGGGGCAGCTCTCCCTCGAATGAATCGTGAAATTGCGATTGTGAATGTTCCTGACATTGTGATAGTTTGTCACAAGGAGGAGAGCGGGCGCGTAACCAGAAGTGTGAAGACATCACACATTTCTTTTTATAACAATATGTTTATGTAAAATAGCGTGATTGGTGGCAAGGGGGGGGGGGCGATCTGTATGGTGAAGTGTTCTTTGCGACAAAGGGAGGAGCAAAAGATGAAAAAAAAGTGCGTCGTCATTATGGACAACCCATAATTTTGTTTTACACTTCCCTTCTAAGAAATTGAAAAGGAAAGATTTGAATAAAAAATGTAAAAAATAGTTTCATTAAATAAAATGAAAATAAAATGTTGGTTCGTATTTTTGTTAATTGCTCTTCTCAAAATATTAGTTTTAAAACGTTCATAGACTCAAGATCCTATATTTTCATTTGAAAACTGCACTTCTCTTTAACTGAGTGCAGTTCTGCTGTTGCAAATGAGCAATCTAATTTAATTTTGTCTGCCTCTTTCTTTTACTAGACATTTAATTAAAAGTTCTTAAGCGTTTGATATATTTGCAAGGTAAACAGTGAGACCTTTTGCAGTGAAACGCAGAAAAAGAAATTAACTTCGCATACCGCCGCCGTCGCCTCAGAGCAACAGTAGGACATCTTAGTGTTATTTCTGGGATTAGATTGCTTACTGTTGCTCTGAGGCGACGATATCAGAATTCTGTGCCCTGCAAAACTTAACAGTAAATGTCATGTTTACTTTAAAATTTACATTTGAAATTTTATGAGTATAGGCAATTGCTTCGTTCAAACGTATAAGCAATTTTCACTCGTCGTAACTTACGGGCGATTTTCTAGTAGTTATATATAACTTTAAACTTTAAAAAAATTTTTATTTCCAACGGCAGGCTAAAATTGGGTTGTTTCCTTCAGTCAAAAGTACCATTTTTAGTCACTAAAATCGATAGAAAAAGCAAAAAAAACTTAAATTTTCCCAACAGTTAATTTTTAATATGTCCGATTTGTTCGCGGTTTCACGTTATGATAATCAAAAAGCAAATTAAATATTTCGTTCTACGCTTGCTATCAACCATATTGTTGCCAGTACACGTGAGTAAAGAAGCAAGTTAAATATTACGTCCTGCGAATGGCATTTCATCATTTGTGATGTCATCGGCAGAAACGTAAACAATGAAAGCGCACCGATTAAAGTAATTAATTTTTAAAAACTATTAAACGTAGTCAAATTATTTAAAAAATAGTCAGATCCTATGTTTTTAAGCATGCCCTTTCAGAAAAAAATACTTTTAAAATTTTGGAAACGACCCCATTAAAACAAAATATGAACACAAACACAAAGAATAGAAAGTACCTTAAACTAAAGAATGAAAAATCTTGTCTATCCCAATGAAAGACTTTGGTGCTCTCCACATTAAAAGCTATTTTAAAAGCCACAAAAAAAAAAAAAAAAAAACTTTTTTTTTTGCATTTTACTGTGTGTTATTTATCTTTTTATAACGAAATTTCGTCGGCTATATATCGAAATTTTTATTTGGTCTCTACGACTTCGCTATAAATGCGTACTAATATTATGTTAAAATTTGCCTCTGAAAAACCAATTTGAATAACATTTTACTAAAATATAATGTTTGAATAATTAAATTTGTATTCCCATTTTTGCTCCAAATACATACATTTATCCCATTAAAAATATCGGATTTTTAGTATTTATCCAAAAATGTTTGGTTCCAAGAAAATAATGAAAGTCTTGTTATAAAAAACATTTTAGCTCTAAAACAACGCATTCAATTGTTCTCGGTAGCAGAAACAGCACGACGTTGCGACGTGCGTCACAGATTTTGGAAAAAACCTGCAAACCATTTCTTACTTGGAGGCAGGGCCTAATTTGCATGGAAGCTCACAAGAGCTCAGGACCTGTACTTCTTTTCCATTTTGCGTAATATTTTAATTATGAGACGTTCAAGCTTTTTACATAGTAAAATCTGTTCTGAAGACTGTATAGAGCTATCACAATTCTTTTGGAAGAAACTAAGCCATGGTTGTGAAAGAAAAAAAAACGTAATATATTTTATAAAAAAATAAAATAAAATTTCAGCTAATGAAGATTTGAACCGCATATTCTGAGACATAATCCACATGTAGTACTTGAATTAGCATCTTATTTTCTAGCATTTCTTGGTGCCGACTAAAATTTTACGATCAATCAAGCGTCGGCAACAGACTATTTTTTTTATGATTATTTTTTTTAATTGGTTTACAGACTATTTTTTATTTTTTATCTGCATCGTAATACCATAAAAACTATGGAAATTTAAACTAAAATTTAAAATATTCATGCAGAACCAATTTAAAAAGTCATTAAATTGAATTAAAAGGTCCAATAAAACTTAAAATAATCTGGTTGTTGAGGAGCTGTATCGTTCATTTCCTCAAACGCATGTCCTGTTACAGATTCTTTCCTCTAAGAGCTTTTATGCAATATTATTCGAAGCTGCATCGTTCTTGTATAGAATGAAAGACAACCTTCTTCTTCATTATTTCAATGCAAAACATACGACCAGAAAAAACTTGAGCAGTCCCCTTTTTCTACTGAGATATCTAATTAAGACAATATGTAATTTTTTTCTTCGTTTTATTGCTGAGTGAAGCTTGATGCTCATTCTACATCTCAGTTTAATTCCCCCCCTTTTTTTAAATATAAATATTCTTATATTAAACGGAATTTCCTAAACTAGAAAACATTGAAATTTATTTATCTTAATAAATTCATGAATGCAGAAATCCAATTCTCTACGAATGGATTTTTAACATAAGAGATTTCATTTTAGACAGGCTCTAAAACTTCATAGAAAAAAATGTATTAATTAACAAGATGTTCGTCTAGAAATAAACACACTTTCAACATCGTTTTTGTAATTGCAGCCGCGCCTCTTTTTCAATCTTCTCGGAGCTCCAAAGTATTTCAAAAGAGCCTTTTTGAAACGTTTAAGCAATTTTGAGAGAAAAAAAAAGGTTTAGGTGAAAAGTAAGGGTGTATGTGAAAATAATATTAACTTAGTTCTCTCAGTTGTTAAGCATCATGTTTAATCAAATTATAAATTTTATTAATATTATTACTTTAAACAGGAATATTTCGAAAAAAAGCTCTTTTGTTTTCAATAAGTGAATGGATAAAAATAGGCAAAACAGAATTATTCAAATGAATTGCAATAAAAAAAAAAAAAAAAAAAAAAAAAAAATCCTACAAGAAAAAATTGCAATTTGTTAAGCAAAACAGGAAATCAACAAGTAAATAACTAAATAAATAAATGTAACATTAATAATATTACTAATAGCATAAAATTTAAAAAAAAAATCGAATGATATCTCAATTTTACAGAGAAACCTAATTTAACTAGATAGTTTTCAAATTTAAAAAAAAATCGTTTTTGAAGTTCTTATTTTAATTGTTAGTTTTTTTTTTTTTCAACTCTTAAAAAAAATTGTAATTTTTTAGCAATAAGTAATTTTTCTGTAAGAAAAGAAATTTTACAGGGTCAAGTTTCAAGTCTCGTGATAAAACGATATCGAGTTACAGATAAAAGTAGTGCTGCCATCTACATTTCACAGTAAGAAATAATACGTGAAACTTTGCAATTTATTCTTAATTTTTACAATATTATATTTGTTCTGAGAGAAAACACACAAATAAATAAATATGAAGTATGAAATATGAATATATGTGTGCGTATATTAATTTGTCGTAATGTCCCTCTCACCCACTCACAAAAGTTATATAGCATACCAGCCTATCCCCAAATACTGCAAAGACCATCCCAAGAGAGAACCCCACCCCCAACAGAAAAGCAACCCTAAGAATTAAAATGATGCAGTCCGTACGACGATTCTTTCCTTGTGGGGTGGGGTTTCTTAATTAAGTACTCATACGAGGGGAAGCCAGGCCCGGATCTATAAATTTTTGCCCCCCTCCCCTCCGCAACAAAATTTGTGGACCCCCTTCCCCGAGTTCAGTAGTGAGTATTTGCAACGTAAATAAGTCGGAGTGCTAGTTTTTAAAAAACATTTGGTCAATATCCTGGGCTGTTGGGACAGGTGGATGGCATTTTGATTGGTCTGCTTGTGGGAGCATTCTATTAGAGATAGGTGGCTATTATCAGCTCAACAGCTCCTTCGCAATGGGGAATGTCGGAGTGTACCATTGAGAAGAGATAAATGGAGGGGGTGAAGACTTTCATTCATGAAGCCATGATCCCAAGTCACGCGAGAGACTGTAAAGCAAAGCATTGGAAGAAATCGGGTTTCCTTCACTTGTTTCACGCAAAACGTGACAACCATTAGTCGCTGTTGAGTCACGTGACTTGGGCTCTTTGGATCAGCTTTTACTAAGCCAATGATTGGAGTTGCTCCCTCCACTGTAATTCCTGCTCTAAGGAGTGTACCATTGTTCTTGAAGGAATGGACACGACCCCTGCCTTGATGTATAAAAATCATTATGCTTTGCTACGTGCTCCGACATCAAAAGAGCTTAATGTACACTGTTGCTTCAATTCGGAAGAATGGGTTTTCATATGTGTTTTAAATTGTAGTACAAAACTATTTTCAAGTATCCCATATTTCAATTTCTCTTGTCTTTGTTTTTTTTTTTTTTTTAAATTTTTTTTTTTTTTTTTTTACATATTTCTGATTGTACCAATTAACATTAAAGAAAAAAAAAAAAAAAAAAGCCTACGCATTTTCACACAGTTACACACACATATATGAAACAGGTCGGAATTTAAGGTTTGCGCATTTGCCCTGTTCTCTGAGTAATTTAATGCCCCAACACCACGCTCTTACCAGCGAGAACAAGGAAACAAGACCAGATTTTATGGGTAAAGTATGTAAATCAAAAGGAGTATACATTAACAAGGTCAAAAAGTTACTAATTATGCAATTTATTATGCTTTTTTCGACCTTTCTTTTTTAACTAAGCGCATTCCTTCCTAATTGTTTATTTGTTTCGGCAGGGAAAATGAGGATTACGTTTATGATAAAGCACATACTTATCTTTACTTAATTAAGGCAAAATTAAAAAAAATACCTAATTTGTATCAGAAGTAGAATTTAAAAAGCTCGCAAAGGGTTATAGCATTGGCACTGGACTTAATTAAAGCACATATTTTGTAGTGGTTTGTATAAAATGGTCATTTCAAAAAAGATTATCTAAACATGCTCAAATACGTTGGTATTATGATCTTGAGAAGAGTATTTTATAAACTACTTCATTTTTTGTTTTGAGCTTTATTAAACATTTAAGAGCACTTGTTCAAAATAAATGGCAGGTTTTTGTGTTAGTTTTGACATATTTTCAGAACATTTTAAAAAGTTGTATGAGGCATCCATTTCTTTTCAAAGTGCATTATTATAAATATACTCCTATACTCGTAAATGTATGTAGATGCGCTATGCTATAACGTCCAAGGAAGGTATTGTGGATTAAAATTTAATTATAAATTATATTCTGATATACAGAACACATAATATTCATATAAGTCATCCACAAAAAATGCATTCCTTTAACAATTCTTCATTACCTCTCAGTTATGCGATGTTATGTAAGGTTTACAGTTCTTACTTTCACTGAATTTTATATTTGATATTGATAGTGAATGCGCATATTTCAAAGCATCCCCCCTCCTAAAGGTGGAGGAAATGTTGAAAATAAAAAATATTTTATTAGGTAAGTGCGCCAAATAAAGCTACCTTTAGGTTCATGCCCTACTATCTCGCTCATTTATGATTCAATTGGCTCGACCTTTAGCTAAGTGCGCCAAATAAAGCTACCTTTAGGTTCATGGGCTAATATCTTGCTCATTTACGATTCAATGGACAAACTTTTCCACATTCATCTGCCGACTCATAAAAAATGAGAAAAAATAATCCCAAGTGAAAATTTATATTTCAACTATGTCAGCAGTTGTAACAAAGAATGGCAAGCTGATTAAGAAACTGATTTAAAAAAAAAAAAGCCCCTTCAAAGTAACAAAATCGAAAAATTCTTTAACGTCAATATAAAAATGTATTAAACCACATTTGAAAACATTATCAAAGACTCAATGCTTACTTTAATGGAAAGGAGAATGATCAATTGTCACGTTCGGCTGCCACTAAAAAGTATTCAACAAAGAAAAAAAAGTATTCAACTCATACTTTTCAAAATACAATAATGAAAAAAAAAAAAAAAAAAAAAAACCATAGCAACAATACTTAAAACATTTCAAACCTTACGAAAGAAGCATATCGATGTTCTTATTAAATGGAAAATATATTTTGGTCATAAATATAAGCTCTCTCGCTATATTTTATCTTTTCTTTACGTAAAACAATGCCTTCAAGTAATTATTCAGTCATTACTATGATTAAAAAAAAAAGTTTTCAGAACGCAAACGATTTAAAATTTCTTGTTTTTTCTTCTTCTTTCTTTCAAGTTCTATGTCGTTTAGAAGGAAAGAAGTAAAATAAGAAACAGTAACATGATACCAGCCTAGCTATAAATTCTGGAATGCTGCGAAGAGATGACGCGTTGATTCATTACTTCGGAAAAATTATTCTCTGGAATCACAGCGGTATGTCTTTGAGATCAACGATTCTTTACAACATTGTTGAAAGTTGTAGTTATTTAAAAATACTCTGTAACCCTTTCTCGCTGGCGTGCTTTTTGAGGTTCTTGAACTCTGCTTAGTTAGATACTTCGTTCAAAAGCTTCAACACAAAATTGTTTTAACTATTTCGTTTGCTTTGAAGTTCGTGTATAATCGACAAAAGGCTTTTCATAAATCGTTTAGTTTAATTAAAGTAAAGTAGACGCATATTTAACATTGCCCGAGCAGCAATGATGCAGTCAGTATTCTTGATAATAATGAAAATAATTAACGAAGGCACACATATTGAATGATTTAGTTAGGGCAGCAACTGTTGTAAGAATAACTAAAAGACTGTTTTTAATTTAACTTAAATTTCAATGGTGGTCAAACTAATCTACGTATATATATTTTTTTATTGTTAAGAATGTGTTCAACTTTCCTTACGAAAAAAAACTAAAGATAAAAAAATCTGTAAAAATATCTTTGTTTGAATTTTTCAAATTTTAAGGACAGTATCAACATTTAAGTCATGAATGTACAGTCGAGTTTGCTTCAACGAGCTCTGGTTTAAAACGAGAACCTGGATTTAACGAGAAAATGAGAAATACTTGCACTGTAACAAATTTCGGAAACGTCTCTGGATATATCGGAAACGTTTCCGAAATAGTAGGAATCCTTCATCCAATAGCAAATACCTCAATATTCAGAAAGCTTTTTGTTATTTCAAGAAATCTAGAAGCGGAAGTGATGACGCAACGCTTCGAAACCTATTTCATCCTTCCAACCCGGGCGCCAATGAGTCGGAAATAACGAGAACTTATTTTTTTCTTATCTATGGTTGCTGCAGTCAGCAACTGTTTAGCATTGGATTACTTGTTATTTCATGTCTAGAGAGTAGTAAAATGTGTCGAAACTAATTTTACGCCTTTGCATTTTGGACTGCCCTTGATTTTTTAGACGATGTACGCAGCTATTAAGTTAGTTAATAACCATTTGCTTCTTTATAATTTCCAATGCGACCATAATTAGATATATATTGTGTGTTCAAGCGTGAATAGTTTCAACACCCGTGTTTATACTTAATGAAACGAAACCCTTTGGATTACTTATTCAGTTGTAATGGAGGTACTTAGATTTTCTTCCGCTCATGTTCACTTGTAAGTATTAATGAATATTTTAAAACATGTTGTTATATACATTTATAATTTTGTTGATTTGCATTTGATGAGGCTAAAATTGTAACTGTTTTTGGGTTTATCGAATTAATTTCAAGTTATCCTACATACCTATGTGCGCGGTGTACTATTTGTTGTAACCAACTGAAACTGATTAATTACGCAAAAGAAATAAGATGAGAGAAGCAATCACAGAAAAGTTATTTCGAAATACTTGGATGTACATACATTTTGGTTCAAAAAGAAAAAAAAATCAATTGTTTAATTCATTAAAAATATGGTAATGCAAATATTTTCTAGTATTGTAATATGCTTCACAAAAAATGTGCCAGTATTATCTTTTTTATTATAATTTATTCATTCATTTAAAAATATTTATACCATTAGAAAATGACCATATTATCTATTAGTAAGAACATAGTTATGCAATTAATTCATCTGCTTATTCATTTTGTTAAATGTGGTTAACAATAAAAAAATTCCTTGACATTAGTTGTTTCGAAAATAACATTTCCTTCGTGGATATACTAGTTTAATGTAGGACAGTCAGGAGGAATGAGTCAGTGGCAAAAATGGAACAGCTGCATTTACATGCCGAAATAAAAAGTAATATTATTTCATGTCATCGTTTTAAAAGTGATCATTTTTTAAATACTATGTTATTAATATGCAATGCACATATGGGGAGAAGACGAGGGGCGTTCACCACGCAGACTGTGCCATTGACATTTTCAAGGAGTTGCTTTTTTTAAGGGGGGGGGGCGCTTTATATCATTTTATGGGTGCACCATCACTCTTATGGTGTGGGGGGGGGACTCTCGTATATATGAAATGGAATAATCATGTAATAGAGTTCAACGTTTTAATAAATAAAATATATAATGCATTTTGCGCACACTCTAAAAATAAAATCAATAACCTATTTTGATTAAGTATCTATATTTGTGATAAACTGGAAAAGGGCAAGAACAGAAGAATAAACCCGAATGGTTCCAGCAGTGGGACTTTGGTGTCATATTTAAATTCATCAATTTCTCTGTTGGTACTTTTCGGTACACTTTGTTCGTCAAAGAAATTGACTTGACGTGAACGAATTTCGGAACGCAAAGTGTAGGTAAGTTCTGTCAAATTTTATCCAAAAATAAAAGCTATCAAGTTTGATACAAGATATGTTTTTAAGTTCTGCATTAAAAATACAATATGTTGATAATTTTGTCTTGAAAATATTGAGAGAAAAACTGAAGTTTAATATTGTTTAACAAACAATCCCACTTTTGAGAAAGTACTCCCCTTCCTTCCCCCGACGATTTTGTGACTTGATTATGAATGAAACTACTATATTATTTCATAAATTTTCAAAAATTTATAACTGTGCATATGTTATGCTGTTAACCATGCTATTTGTCATTAGAAATTCAGAAAAAAAAAAAAAAAATCCACGAATGATTCTAAAATTGCTTGTTTCATTGCTCTTAGATATGAAAGAATTGAAACTGATATGGCATGCAATACTATAGTAAAGAATTATTTTTTAGAAAAAGACACGGAAAAAGGATTCCGAAATTCTCAGAAACGTTTTTGAAAATTGTTTGGAGAATTCCGAAATACTCGGAAACGTTTTCGAAACTTTCATGAACCACAGCTGCACAGAATACTCAGAAACATTTCTGAAAATTACGGAAAGAGGATTCCGAAATACTCAGAAACGTTTCTGAAAATTACAGAAAGAGGATTCCGAAATACTCGGAAACATTTCTGGAAATTATAGGAAGAGGATTCCGAAATACTCAGACACGTTTCTGGACATTACAGAAAGAGGATTCCGAAATACTCAGACACGTTTCCGGACATTACAGAAAGAGAATTCCGAAAAATTCAGAAACGTTTTTGAAAATTTCATGAACCGCAGCTGCACGATATACTCAGAAACGTTTCCGAATTTTTTTTACAGTGTGGTTGTACAACGTTGTCTAAAGGAGTATCATTCGCTTTTAACGAGCAAATCCTGCTTAAGTTGAGCAATTTTTCGTGATTCATTAAATTTCTATTAACTTTCAGCTCAGGTTGTAATTTTTCTGGAAAAATTCCTTTCATTTTCCGAAGCCAATGGAAGGTTAGTGATGAGTCAGAAATCTTGAGAACAAGTGATGACGACCCTTATTTTTTACTTCCTTCTATGTCTAATAGAAAGAAGAATGTTGTGGTTAAAAAACAATCTAAGAAACGCACGAGCTTTGGAATGCAAGCGAAAACTGTTGGAATTTAACTTCTAGAATTTTTGTTAAAAAAAGTGTCTGGGCACTTGTAAGTGCAAAGACGAAGAAAAATGCCATTTTGAAACAGAGAAGAAAACCTGCATTTAAAACAAAAAAGGTTCATAGCTTTTGATCCCATTAGGAAGGGAACAGGATTAACAGTCCCTTCTTCAATATGATGAGTAAAAATAGTATCCTCATATATATAACAGCAAATTCACTGATCCATTAACGTTCTGACGTCATCATCAATGAAACTCGCGCCGCAGCATGATAATTTGATATTTTTTGGTAATGTTTGACATTCATGGAAATGCTTTATTTTGTCAAGCCTGAACAGGATCCGGTTACTTAACTCTTTTACTGGTAAGACTCATTTTAGGAGGTTGATGAAACGAAAAAGTGGTCAACAATGACCGCTATCTACTGAAGTTTGGGATTAATCCACTAGAGTTAGGGTTCAAATTTCAACTATCAAAGTATCACCAAACAGGCAATTGCTTCGTTCAAATATAGAAGCAATTTTTACCCGTCATACCTTAACGGGCGATTTTCTAGTTTTTAAATGAACGTGATTTTTCTGGTATGCCTAGTTACGTTGTGAATTCAGAGGGAAGTTTACAGATGTTTCCAATGCCTAATGCAAAATCTAATCAAGCATACGATTTTGATAAGTATATGATAATTTACTGTTTAATACGATTCTTTAGCTCCTTTGCTATTTTTTTTCTTCAATAAACTATAAACATCACTTTGAAAAGTTATAAAAATATTTTATCAAATTTTGATGCATTCAATTGGTGTTAGAGAATTTAGATTTTTGACTTTCACTACTAGAGAAGGAATTAAAAGTTTTCGGATAGAGTATTCTGCTCGGAGAGGATTATTATTCATTTGCTGTTTTAGTCTCATAAATTTATATTCCACATAGTTTTAATAAGTTCCTATTTTAATCCTGCATAACAAAATATCTTACCAAATAACTTACATTGTTTATCAGGTACGAAGTAAAAAAAAAAAAAAAAATAAAAATAAAAAATAAATAAATTGCCGCGTTCCATTTAAGTCATTTTGAAAAGAGGAAAGTAATTCTCAAGGAGGAATTCTCAAGAAATTAAAACAAAAATATTCTCGAAGGAGAAACATTTTGAATTAAATTTTGATACCAGGTTGTGCGTGGGAAGTGTAAAAGTATCTTAATTCAGTTCAAATATTTTAAAGAAGCATTAGACTTATCTTTCAATTTTTAAAATTATTCATTTGCATGATCACGCGAGGTGCTTCATTTTTGCCATTGGGTGATGAATCTGTAAAAATGAGTTTTATATTTTTTGAAACTTGAGCTTTGAAAATATTTCTTAAATAAATGTAACAAATGAGAGAGAGCGACTTAGAGTATTTAAAAATATATGCATATATATTAAAAAAAAAGAACTTTTTTCCCTTTAAAGTAAGATGGACACTGTTCGAAACCAGACTAAAATGTAAATAAATAACTAGTTATAAAAAAATATTTACTGCCACAATATGTGGTATAGACCGACCAGTGAGTAATAATACATAAATAAATAACTAGTAACTAGCTAACTAAAATATAAATAAATAACTAGTTATAAAAAATATTAAAAATATTAACTGCCACAATGTGTTGTATAGACCGACGAGGGAGGGAACTCTTTCGTGTAA
Organism: Uloborus diversus; assembly: GCF_026930045.1. Lineage (NCBI taxonomy): Eukaryota > Metazoa > Arthropoda > Arachnida > Araneae > Uloboridae > Uloborus > Uloborus diversus. The sequence continues at coordinate 52,746,126 of NC_072735.1, forward strand.
TTTCATTTTTAAAAATTCATAACATCATTAAAAGCTTACATTTGGAAAATGTGTGGCAACACTAAAATACAAATTTGTAGAAACATAATGGGGTCGTATCCAAAATTTTAAAAGTATTTTTTTCTGAAAGAGCATGTTTAAAAACATAGAATCTGACCATTTTTCAAATAATTTCTTTAAGTTTAATATTTTTAAAAAAATACTTAAATCTCTTTCATCGTTTAACGCTCCTGCGGATGACATCACAAATGACGAAATGCCATTGAGTCTTGCCATTCACGGTCCAAAATATTTAATTCGCATCTTTACTCACATGTATTGGCAACGATATATTTGATAGTAAGCGTAGAGCTCAATTGTAATTCGTTTCTTGATTATCATAGAGTGGAAACGCGATAGAAAGATGCGCCAAAGAGCATCATTTGTGATGTCATAAAGATCACGCCTTGTTTGAAGAATCGGACATTTAAAGAAATTAATTAAAAAATAACTGTTGGGAAAATGAAAGTATTTTCTGAGTCCATGTTATTTTTTTTGCTTATTCTATCAATTTCAGTGACAAAAAGTACTACTTTTGACTGAAGGAAACAACCCCATTGTGAATTAAAAAAGCTTGTTGCGATCTGTGCAAGCGAGTTGCTTGCTTCATTTTTAGCTTCTTTTATTGCTGTTTTGTTAAACGCTATGTAAATACAATATTTTAACCAGGCTGAAAGTTAAAGTTACAATTCTATTTTCAAGTAGGAACCTGTCCCTTTCAGCTTTTACATTAGGCTATTAAAAATGGACCACTACAAATGACAGAAAAGACATTTTAATTGACGCTTGTAATTATTTTTTAAACTTAGGAGCACTTTTACGTATGTGCCAGTACTTTTTTTTGGGGGGGGGGGGATGAGGGTGAGAAGAAAAGTGCAAAGATACACACTAAAATAAACATAAAGCAAATATTCTAGCCGTTTTCTTTTTGGAATTGTACAGAAGAAAGTTAATACTGCCAATTCATCTACGGAAAAAACTAAAAAAAAAAAAAAGTAAATAAATAAATAAAAAAATAAATAAATAAAGTAAAATAAAATAAAATAGAAAAAAAAAGCTAAAAATAATAATAAATAGACTAGGGGGAGGGGCAGGATCAGTAATTAGTTGGTATACTCTTGCACGTATTATTAAGAAAATGAAAGTTTGGTACACATATTGACATGTTAAACAAAACTGCAAGTGCCATGTAAATTGTAGTTCTTAGAATTTGAAAAGTAATGAACTAAGCATCTCGACCAAGTCTAAATAAATCAAAACTAAAAAAGAGGAGAAAATGTGAAAATCAATCGCATTATAGAGATTACTGACATAATTACTCTCATGATCCTATTTCCCAAAATAGAAAACTTTCTAGAAAATTAAATTAGCGGAAAACAACCACAAAACACTCCCTTTCATCTAACTTCGGAAACACGATGCGATAATATTAGGTTTCAAAGGAATACAATTCAGTTTTTCGGCGTTACGGAACAATCTTCAGGCAATCAAAAACAAACAGCCCGCGGAATCTCTAAAAATAAGTTCTGTAATTTCTCCGATGTACTTTTGTTGCATTCTTTAAGAAGTTTGATCTTTTCGAGTGGGTGTTGAACTACAATCGAGCGGTACCATACGTGGGAGTATTAACGAATTCCGGTTCATTGTCTTTCGCTCCGATGTCGCACTTTGATTGTTTTTAAAGAACATTTTATTTTCCAAAGTTGACACACTCTTGATCATTATAAAAAAACAACTGGGCGTTGTTGTTTTTTTGGATTTTTTTTTGCAAAGATAACTTTTTAACTTTCTTGTACTATCCGATCTGAAACTTTATCGATGAGCAATTGCAGCCTTAAATAGCCTGCTTATTAAAATTAAAATGGAATTAAGTAAGAAACTGAAATTGCAATCTAAAACCATGCAGTGATTTGTAGATACCGAAAATTGAGACTAAAAGTATCGTTGTTAAATATTTTAAATGTTTCTTTGGGAGGCCTAATTGAAATACAGTTATTCAGATTAATTTTGAGGCGCTATTTCTCTACTTTAAACTGCACCACTCATATTTCGATATTTATATTGTTTTTGTAGGTATAAACGAAAAACAAAAGCTCCTAAACGAGTCATCTAAAAAATCATTGAATCCGCTTAAAATGAGTTATGTATTTACCTGGTTCAAAGTCATCCAGCCCTTTAAGGTTTTTAAACATTCCAAATGTTTGAACTCCCACTGTGTGACGAGGGCTGGGGGGGGGGGGGAGATAAAAAAAGTGAAAAAAAAGTGTGCCGTTATTTGTAGACAGCCCCCTAAACAAAATATATTGTTGAAAGCACCGTGTACTATACATTATCTGACTCGAATACGGTAAAAAATATTGAGAAAAAACAATTTTAATGGTCTTAACTACAAATCCAGTGCATTTTTTTCATTTTTGCAAGTTCTTAATGAATGATAAATTGTACACGCAAACTTACACTGCGTTTAATAATAAATCATATTCCATGCACTAAATAGACAATAACAGGATAAGGAATTACTTCGCAAAACTAATTGATTGTTTATCAATTAAATTTACTCAGCTAAGAGACTAAAAGCCGCAACTGCACAAACAAATAGTCTAGGTAATGAGGGAATAGAATTACAAAACGCTATTCCATTTACAGCACTCTGTATTTATTACAATAATTGGAAGCTTACAATGAAAACACGTTTATATCTTGTTGGTTATGAATATTAAGAGCAATTTTTTTCTAATTATCAATTGTTACAATAATTGCATATGCTTACAATGAAAACACATTTTTATCTTATTGATAATGAATATAAAGAGTAATTTTTTTGTTAAAAAGTTACAGTTCAAACTCTTAAAAATAAAAACGTGTGCCTTTTCTTACAGGAACATATTTGAAAACCCTTAACTGTAATTCCATTATTTAAAATACTTTATATTTATATTTTCTTCTTTTCATTGTTCCATTTACTTAGTATACCATTTGACTAAAGAACTATCATCTATTTTTTTTAATTTTCGAATCGGTATATTATTAATTTTGAAAAAACAATTTTTATTCACAGTAAATTTTGATCGAAAAAAAAAAAAACTCTTTAATTTATAAATTGAGTATATTAGATTGAATGTAAACAAAAGAAAAAAAAACCTTCCTTAATTTCTTTTTATGAACGTAAACAAAATTGAATTTTATCCTTTGACTTTTTTCGAAATTCTTACCCAAAAATAAATCGAGGAGAAAAAACTTACTTTTTGTGATGGAAGAAATTTGAGCGAAAACGAAATTAGATATCATATCCCAAAGTGGTAGAAAAGCCTTGAGGCTAAAGCAAGTGAGAAAATTCGATATTTTTCTTCCAAGTTTTCTTCTTTTAAAGTAAGAAAATCATTTAAATACGAACATTAAACTTGTATTTTGTACCGTTTAGAACGTAAGAACAATTTTGTTTTGAATCATAGAGCTTATACGCATATTTAAAACTGAGAATAAGTAGGGTAAATACGAGCATTTTTTTCAATGAATTTTCCATTTTTTATGTTTTACCTTAGGAAATTTTAGAAATTGGTATATTCAGTTGTTGCTCAGCTTATGTTTTTAACCGTTAAAAAATATTTATAAGGCCAACTCGGTTGCGTACACTTGTCCCTGACACCCCGGGGCACGTTTACGCATATTTGTTTTGCCACCCAATGTGGTTCTGTTTGTGTTTTGAACATAATGTCTTACTATCGCTAAAATAAAGCAAATTTATTTCAGACTGAATAGTGTTTAATGTTAAAGCTGAAGGGGCAGAAGACAGCAACATATGATTGTAAGCTATAAGATACGAATGTGTAACTTAATTAAAAATTAAATGTAATTTTCAATTTCAAAATTAAATTGCCGGAAAATGCTAAAAATGTTGACAGTTTAGAGCGAGAAAAGTGTCAGTGGCAGGTTTAAGTAAGACACAGTAAGAACGTGCGTACATAAAGGTGTTCCGACGTTCAAAGCGTAATCTTGCCCTGTCGCCAAATTTTTAACGTGCAGAAAAAAAAAAAAAATTGAATTTTGACCTCCTGAATTCAAATTATGTTTTTCGCAATCACGAGTGTGTGTGTGTATGTAGGCGTGTGTGTGGGGGTATGTGTGTTTGTGTGTAGGGGTAGTGTATGTATATGTTGTGTCTGTGTGCAGGTATGAGTGTGTGCGTAGTTGTGTGTATGTGTAGGTGTCTGTATGTATGCGTGTGTGTGTAGGTGTTTGTGTGTACGTGCATGTATGTATGCGTGTAAGTGTAGGATATTGACGCAACCTGGAGACGGTTTTCGCTAGAGGAGCAGCTTCGTGAGGCGGCCGGTAAACGTAAACGGTGGTGCTGGCAGAGGGAGGTGGTGGGAAAATAAAATCATAGCATGCCAAAAACAGTCAAATGAAAACAATAAGCAATCGTGATTGCCCCCCCCCCCCAAAAAAAAAGAAAATTAATTTGAATTCTGAAATTTTGAATTCAAATTATGTTTTTTGCAATCACGAACTGAGACAGGACCCTACTCATTGGAGTTATTGTTTCTAGAAACGGCTCCTGTCACCCCCAAGCCTGCCTCTCCTCCTGGGCGGTTACGTGTGCATAGTTGTGTGTGTGCGTAGACCTGTGTGTATGCACGTAAGCGTGTGTGAGTATATGTGTGTGAAGTTGTGTGTGTGTATGTGTGTGAACGTGCGTGTGTGTAGATGTCTCCGACATGGACGCCTCCGACCAGCAGAAGCGGATAGCTCGAAACCAGAGCAGCCGCGCCGCGCCGCCAGCGGAGGACGGTGGGCGGTGGTGCTGCAATAGCCTTCTGGTCCAAGTTGAAAAAGGCACGGACACCAAAAACGGTCAAATGAGAACAATAAGCAATCGTGATTGCTCAAAAAAAAAAAATAATAATAATAATAATAATTGAATTTTTGGCATCTTGAATTCAAATTATGTTTTTCGCAATCACGAGCGTGTGTGTTTGTGCAGGCGCATGTGTGTGGGTGCGTGGGTGCGTAAGTGTATGTATGCATGTGTGTGAGTGAGTGTTGCGCACGTGCGTGTGCGTGTAGGTGTTCGTGTGTGTGTGTGTGTAGGCGTTCGTGTGTGTGTGTGTAGGCGTTCGTGTGTGTGTGTAGGCGTTCGTGTGTGTGTGTAGGCGTTCGTGTGTGTGTAGGCGTTCGTGTGTGTGTGTGTAGGCGTTCGTGTGTGTGTATGTGTAGGCGTTCGTGTGTGTGTGTGTAGGCGTTCGTGTGTGTGTGTGTAGGCGTTCGTGTGTGTGTGTAGGCGTTCGTGTGTGTGTGTGTAGGCGTTCGTGTGTGTGTGTGTGTGTGTAGGCGTTCGCGCGCGTGTGTGTGTGTGTGTGTAGGCGTTCGTGTGTGTGTGTGTAGGCGTTCGTGTGTGTGTGTGTAGGCGTTCGTGTGTGTGTGTGTAGGCGTTCGTGTGTGTGTGTAGGCGTTCGTGTGTGTGTGTAGGCGTTCGTGTGTGTGTGTGTGTAGGCGTTCGCGCGTGTGTGTGTGTGTAGGCGTTCGTGTGTGTGTGTAGGCGTTCGTGTGTGTGTGTAGGCGTTCGTGTGTGTGTAGGCGTTCGTGTGTGTGTGTGTGTAGGCGTTCGTGTGTGTGTGTGTGTAGGCGTTCGTGTGTGTGTGTGTGTAGGCGTTCGTGTGAGTGTGTAGGCGTTCGTGTGTGTGTGTGTAGGCGTTCGTGTGTGTGTGTGTAGGCGTTCGTGTGTGTGTGTGTAGGCGTTCGTGTGTGTGTGTGTGTAGGCGTTCGTGTGTGTGTGTGTGTAGGCGTTCGTGTGTGTGTGTGTAGGCGTTCGTGTGTGTGTGTGTAGGCGTTCGTGTGTGTGTGTAGGCGTTCGTGTTTGTGTGTAGGCGTTCGTGTGTGTGTGTGTAGGCGTTCGTGTGTGTGTGTGTGTAGGCGTTCGCGCGTGTGTGTGTGTGTAGGCGTTCGTGTGTGTGTGTGTGTGTGTAGGCGTTCGTGTGTGTGTGTGTGTAGGCGTTCGTGTGTGTGGGACATAGATGCCACCGCCCAGCAAAAGTGGATTCCGGGGGACAGTGCTCAGGACCAGCCGCGCCGCCGCCGGTGGACGGTGGTGCTGCAGCCCTGGTCCAAGCTGAAAAAGGTACGGACGCCAAAAACGGTCAAGTAAGAACAATAAGCAATCGTGATTGCTCAAAGAAAAAAAAAAATAATAATTGAATTTTTGGCATCTTGAATTCAAATTATGTTTTTCGCAATCACGAGCGTGTGTGTTTGTGTAGGCGCATGTGTGTGGGTGCGTGGGTACGTAAGTGTATGTATGCATGTGTGTGAGTGAGTGTTGTGTACGTGCGTGTGCGTGTAGGTGTTCGTGTGTGTGTGTGTGTGTGTGTAGGCGTTCGTGTGTGTGTGTAGGCGTTCGTGTGTGTGTGTGTAGGCGTTCGTGTGTGTGTGTGTTTAGGCGTTCGTGTGTGTGTGTGTGTGTGTAGGCGTTCGTGTGTGTGTGTGTGTGTAGGCGTTCGTGTGTGTGTGTGTAGGCGTTCGTGTGTGTGTGTGTAGGCGTTCGTGTGTGTGTGTGTGTGTAGGCGTTCGTGTGTGTGTGTGTGTGTAGGCATTCGTGTGTGTGGGACATGGACGCCACCGCCCAGCAAAAGTGGATTCCGGGGGACAGTGCTCAGGACCAGCCGCGCCGCCGCCGGTGGACGGTGGTGCTGCAGGCCTGGTCCAAGCTGAAAAAGGTACGGACGCCAAAAACGGTCAAGTGAGAACAATAAGCAATCGTGATTGCTCAAAAAAAAAAAAAAAAATTTGTATTTTGACATCTTGAATTCAAATTATGTTTTTCGCAATCACGAGTGTGTGTATGTAGGCATGTGTGTTTATGTCTGTGTGCTGGCATAAGTGTGTGGGGGGGGGGGGGGGTCATGTGTATGGGTGTGTGGGGGGGTATGTGTATGTGTGTGTAGGCATATGTGTTTGTGTCTGTGTGCAGGCATGAATGTGTGGGTAGTTGTGTGTATGTGTGTGTATGTATGCGTGTGTGTTTGTGTGTGTATGTGTTTGTGTGTGTAGGTGTATGTGTGTATAGGTGTATGTGTGTATGTGGTTGTGTGTATGTGCGCGTGTGTGTGTAGTTGTGTATGTATGCGCGTGTGTGTAGGACATGGAATCAACCTGGAGACGGCTTTCGCTATAGGTGCAGCATCGTGAGGAGCCAGCCTGTCCACGGTGACGGTGCAGAGGGTGGCGGTGGGAAAAATCAAAGGAACGTCAGAAACAGTCAAATGAAAGCAATAAGCAATCGTGATTGCTGAAAAAAAGAAAATTAATTTGAATTCTGAAATTTTGAATCCAAATTATGTTTTTCGCAATTATGAACTGAGACAGGACCCTACTCTGGATTATTGTTTCTAGAAACGGCTCCTGTCCCCCTCCCCCCCGCAAGCCTGTCTCTCCTCCTAGGCGGTTACGTGTGCATAGTTGTGTGTGTGCGTAGACCTGTGTGTATGCACGTAGGCGTGTGTGAGTGTATGTGTGTGAAGTCGTGTGTGTGTATGTGTGTGAACGTGCGTGTGTGTAGGACATGGACGCCTCCGACCAGGAGATCGGAAAGCTCAAAACCGGAGCAGCCGCGCCGCGCCGTGCCGCCAGCAGAGGATGGTGGGCGGTGGTGCTGCAAAGACTTCTGGTCCAAGTTGAAAAAGGCACGGACACCAAAAACGGTCAAATGAGAACAATAAGCAATCGTGATTGCTCAAAAAAAAAAAAAAAAAAAAAAAAAAAAACACTTCAGTTTATACAAATGCAATTCTCAAAAAAGAATAAAATTCTGCTAATTTTTATATATTATTTATCCAAAATGAGCTTCCAAACGTTCAACTCAAAATGTACTCGATTTGGTAGAAAACAGATTATTCTTTCTGCATGCTAGACCGACGCTCGACTAATGCTCAAAAACTTGTGAGGATATTTTCTAGGGGGCATCATCAATTTTCCGGCAAGCCGGATAATTCGAGGTTTATTTTGCAACAAAAGAAAAGCAAATTTCCCCATTCAGTTCCATTCAGAAAGCAAACCATTGTTACCTGCGATTCGTTCATAATCTTTTTACATAAATTATTTTTGGTTCCTTTAAGAGAGGTAAGTTTAATTTTTATTTATTGAATAGCTATGGTAAATTCTTTAACCTTGGCTTAGGGGCGCTAACGTACTGCTTAAATGTTTGCGTAGTTTTAATTTAATGTTTATAAAATTATTAGTTATTTAATAACATTTTCTTGTTAAAATAACAAATAACATTGTTAGTTAATATTTTTACAAAATTCTTTTCTTAACCTCGACTTTTCAGGCATGCCATAAAGGACCAGGCAAGTGTTATTGAAAAAGTGGTGACCCCTGAATTTTGCGGCAAGCCGGCTAATGCGGGGTAGTACGGTATCACTCGAATAATCTCTATTGTCATTATTTTTATCTTTACTAATAATAAAGCTGAAAGTCTGGATCTCTGGATCTCTGTCTGGATGTCTCTTACGTGCATAGCGCCTAGACCATTCGGCCGATTTTCATGAAATTTGGCGCACAATTAGTTAGTAGCATAGGAGTGAGCACCTCGAAACGATTTTTCGAAAATTCTATTTTGTTCTTTTTCTATTCGAATTTTAAGAACATATTACCGAGGAAATTTTAACGTGGACTAGCAAATTACCATAACAAGGGCGAGCAAATGAACATAGCAAATTGGCGAGAAATTCATCATCCATTATTTGTAAAGATACAGGTGAGCCAAATGATCTTTTAATTTTCTACTACGGGCAAAGCCGTGCGCGTACCACTAATGGTCAAATAAAGGGAAAACCAACATGATGTAATTCAGTGTTGAAATGTTTAGAAAAAGCAAACTTGGTGTTGTTCAAATGTAGAAACATAGTTAATGAATGTTGCCAGAGAACAACAAAAATTAAATTCTTAGGAACTGGGAAAGTTTTTTTAATCTTATGCAATTTATAGGCAAATTCAGTAATTTATAGGCAAATTCAGTATAACATGGCTACTGAAAGGATCTTGTTCTGAAAAACTAGTTCGTCTGGTAGTTTTGGTAGTCCTTTTGGTAGTCCCCCCCCCCCCCGTTTTTAGCTTTCCAAGCAACCTGGAATCCGGGGACTCTGGCTTTGTCCACACCCCATGTGGCATAACGATAGTGAAAACTGTATTCAGAAAAAGGCGACATAGACATAGTCAAAAGTAGTAACATATTTTTGACTATGCTCAGATTTTGGAAAGACACGAAGTAAAAGCCCAAATATTTGATTTATTTATAAAAATAACAACTTTTGTTAAACTTACTTAAAGTTGAATACATTTTAAGTTACTTGAGGAAAATATTATTTTTCTTCTTACCTTTTTACTTTCTTCTATATCTTTAATATATAGAAGAAAGTACTGGTTTCGCGCAAGTTTCCAAATTTCGAATTTTGACGGATTTGAACATTTTGAGGTGTAATGAGCCCATTTCGACCATTTTTGGAAAATGTCTGTCTGTCTCCAAGTGTGAGTTAAAAATGTATGTGTGTGTTCGTGTGTGTGTGTGTGTGTGTTCGTGTGTGTGTGTGTGTGTTCGTGTGTGTGTGTGGTTGGCGGTGTGTGTGTGTGTATGCGTGTGTCCGTTTTATTGTGGCTGCTCTACAGCAAAAACTACCGCATAAAATAAAGCGAAATTTTGTACACACATGTACCTTTATGTGAATTTGTGCCCATTGGTTTTTGGCGGGAATTCCTCCAAGGGGGGAGGAGCAATGCAACGTTTCTCGAGTTATGCGTGCCTGCTATTCCCCAGGAAGTAATTGGCAGAATCAATCAAAATTTGGTCCATATGTTGCCCTTAACGTGTACAGGTGCTGATTCAATTTTCGTTTCAATAGCTCAACCAGAGACTGACTTATAGAACGTTTTTTATCGTCACTTGCGTCTGCTATATCACAAGCAATAATTGACGGAATCAAGCAAAAATTTAACGACAAGTAGACCTTAGAGGGTGCAATAGCTGATTCGATTTTGGCGTCAAGAGCTGAAAAGGGGGTGGTGCAATCGAACGTTCTTTCTTTTTCATTGCGAATGCTATATGTCTTGAAAAGTAATGCTACGTTCTAGATGAAATTTGGAATAAATGTGAACCTATATGTATACAAGCGTTGGTTCGATTTTGACGCCAATCGTTCCAAGAGGTGCTGATTTTTTTTTTTTTGCAAATAAAAATAGCTTTATTAATGCAACAATAAGGAAGATAAATCATAATGGCTGCCGTTTGCGTATTTCTCGGGATTTTTACTTTCTTCTATAATCTAATATATAGAAAAAAATATTGGTTTCGTGAAAATTTTCAAATTTCGAATTTTGATGGGTTCGAACATTTTGAGGTGTGCTGAGTCCATTACGACCATTTTTAGAAAATGTGTCTTTAGAGGGTACAAGAACTGATTCTCTATTTTCACGTCAATAGCTGAAAAGGAGTGGTACAATCGAACGTTCTCTCGTTTTCATTGCGAGTTCTATATCTCAAGAAGTAATGCTTCGTTCTGGATGAAATTTGGACTAAATGTGAACCTACATGTAATAGGCGTTGGTATAACTTTGACGCCAATCGCTCCAAGAGGGGCTGATTTGTTTTGTGCGAACAAAAATAATTTTATTAATGCAAGAATATGAAAGATAAATCGGAATAGACTGTCGTCTGCGTATTTCGCGTGATTTTAATTGCTGGGAAATGATCGGAAATATTATTTCACTGATTTAAAATGTTTAACTGTTGCCATCTTATGTTTGTTATCAAATAAAATATTTGTAATTAATGCAAGCAAGGGTTTTGAAATAACTTTCAATTTTCGCTCTTCGCTTTGTTTTCGTGATAATTCGGAAATTGGGACAGTCGTTAAGTTTTTTGTGGGCGTAATTTTATTTTTTCTGGGAATATTGATTTCTCCTCAAGCGTGCGGAGGGGTCGGAATTCATATCAAAGATATAGTGAGTGATGGCCACAACATACTAGTTATTGTATGGAAATGATCGGAAATATTATCGCAATGATTTGAAATTTTTAACTGTTGCCATCTTATGAATGTTATAAAATAAAATCGTAATTAATTCAAGCAAGGCTTTTAAAATAACTTTCAATTTTTGCTCTTTGCTTTGCTTTTGCGATAATTTGGAAATTCGCAATTCCAGAGCTCGAATACGCTACCTTGTGGTGATTAACAATACTGCAGAAAAAGGTAAAATTTCCATTCCACGTTCTTGCTTTGGGGTAAATTACAGGCTTCAGACAGTTTGTGGTGTTATGTGATTTCAGAAGAAACGAAAAGACAACTTCCTACAAACACGATAAAAAAAATTACTGTCATTCACTAAGATTCTAAGCAAGCTATAAGTTATGGCATTTGTTTGTGTTACCTTTTTCATCCACCATTGGACAGTGGCTGCAGCCCCCCCTATACTTTATTGGAGTTGCGAATTGGGACGGTCTTCAAGTTGTTTGTGTGCGTAATTTTATTTTTTTCTGGAAATATAATTTTCTCCTCAAGCGTGGGGGGGGGGGGGGGGTCAGAATTCATAAGAAATATATAGAAGAAAGTTTCATGATGGCCACAACATACTAGTTTTTTTCTGTGTTTGTGATTTTTTTTCAATGACATTTTTTCAGTATGTAAAGATAGAAATCGTGCTCGTGCAGCTCCCAAGTATTAAAAGGTGGACTTTCTTTCTCTATCTCGTACTAGATACTTATTATATTTTCCATTTGTATCGTTTTACGTGAACTGTTTTGTTGATGCAAAAGTAGAAACTAGTTTTATGCAAAATACACCCACAGACAATAAAGAGGATTGCCGACTTTCTTTAAGATAGATCCACTTTAACTCCATCCTTCAAACATCAGAGAATATTTTCTCAGAAAAAATATCCTACTGGTAAAAGATGTATTGAAAAGAAATCGGCATTCGCGTTTGGAATGATGTGATTCGGAAAGAATCGTCTTCGAATGGACCAGGCCATCACCCCCCCCCTTCTTTGATATCAGTAGGCGTTGAAATACATCTGTGACAGTCGCAACAAAAGACATTCGTGGGAGTAAACTTATATTCTCATCCTAACGTCACGATTTTTTGCTTTATATAAAGTCTTCAGTTTTTTCGGAAATCTTGTGACATTTGAGGTTGTGGCGCTTTACTGACAGATGAAGTGGGATTGTGCCATAAGTTTAACTTTCCCTTTCGCTCTTTAAATATTTACTTTTTTCGGCTACACGATTGTAAAAGAGAAACTATGACCCAGTTAAGAAGAGAGGAGAGTTTCGAAAGGGCGTGGAAAACTAATGTGTGGTAAGAAAGGTAATACATTCACGATGGAAAAAAATAAAATGCAACGTTAATACGAGCGTAAAAAATGAAAACTTAATTTAATCTTATCATAGTTAGCGTATACTGTGCTTGACCATTTACTTTTTGTGAAAAACATGACACATACATTTCTTTTAAATTAAATTAAATTATGATATAATATAGTATAATATAATACAACATAATATAATATAATGTAATATAAAATAATATAATATAATATAATAAATTATAATATAACATAACATAACATAATATAATGTAATATAATATAATATAATTTATACTTGTATTTTAAATGAAAATGCAGAAATTATTAAGTGAAAGTAAATAATTTTTTGGGCTTATAATATTCTGAAGAATAAATTTGTTGAAATATATTCGGCTTTGATTCCGAAGACGAATGAATTTCGTGGCAAGATTTCCTATTAGTTTAATGACCACTTTGCTTTAATTTTTTGAAATTAATTCAAAGCAAACTTTCTTGTTTTTGTAGACTCGCCCTAATATACCTCGTGTGTGACATTGTTTTCTATTTTTTTTCGAAAAAAATTCAAGAGACAGTGTTCAAAATTTTAGAACCAAAATACTTTTTTTTCCTGACTCAAACCTTTTTTTTTTCAACTGCTAAGAACACATGACTTTTAACAAAATTAGCTGCCATTTTAAAATGCAAAACTTGTCTAGAGTTTTATAAAATGCCAAGCATTTCCTTCTCTATTATCTAAAGCAACTTTCGAAACCAACTCCCACACTCTTTGGGTGATGTTGTTTTGAGTTAATTAAGACAAATTTTGGCAAAATAATGCATTGTTCTTTTCTTAAAGCGTTGTTATTTTAACGTGTCTTTATTCTTAACTGGCGAAACTTTGTATTTTCTTAATCTAACAACGTTAAGAAAGAGTGAAGCATAAAATTCAAACATTGTTTTTTGACAAGCTAGGAGTATTTTTTATAAAAGTTTTTAAAAGTGTCAGTGTGATTGTGATAGAGTTACAAGTTTATGGATAATACGTATTTTGACTTATCGTTATTTGTATTATTTTTTAACTGAATTAATTTGATTGTGTGCAGAAAAAGTTTTCTGTGAGCGAGTCAATTAGTTATATCTAAATAAAAAATTCTACCAGAAGAAATCCAGACTATTTTCATGCAACCCCAATTCGTTTCTCATTGTATCATGTCCAGTTGTGTTACGCTCAAGTATTGAATTCGTACTATTTCATGTGTTAATTTCAGCAAATTAAAATGAACACATGACTTAACGAGGATAAGACATGAACTAATTAAGAATAGAGTTAATAAGCTTTAAAAAAGAGCAATTCTGTACTATACTTGACAAGCTATATGTAACAGAGTACTTATTGTATAACTTATCGAGCTCACTCTTTCAAAATATACTCAAACTTAAGTAAATTATCTGAAATCAAAGTCAAAGAAATACATTGGTCATTATTAAAAGAATAAAAATAACAATAATAATTAGAAATAAGCGATTGTGAGCCGTAATATTCGTAGCGTCATAATCAAGTAACACTGGCATTGTTACTTTATTACGAGCGAGTATTGATTTCCTTTATTTTCATTTTTTCATTTTCAAACGAATTAAAACGATCCATGAAATAATATGGGTATACGACATGAAATAATAAAAAGTAAGCTTGATAAGCTATACAAGAGCTATTTTGTTCTGCACTTCGTGAGCTATATACAAGAAAATGATCCTTATATAGCCTATTAAGTTCATTCCCTCAAAACGTACTTAACTGTAGTAAATTTCCTGAAATTAATGCCAAGAAATTACATCGATGATGATTAAAAAATAATAGCATTACGAATTAGAAATAAACAACTCTTGGTCGTACAAATTGCGGAATCGGTCGTTATCACGTGGTCGGAATAAAGTAACACTGGCATTGTTACTTTATTACGGCTGAGTATCGTCTTCATATTATTTCATGTTTTAATTTTCAACAATTAAAGCGAGCACAGGAAATCATACCAGTATACGACATTAAAAAATAAAGAGCAAACTTGATACCTAAGCTTTAAATGTGGCATTTTGTTCGATACTTAATACCTTAAAAAAGCCATTTTAATCGCTAAAATAGCTCTTTATAGCTTATCAAGTTATTCCTCTCAAAATTTTAAAATTATCTTCAATTGATGTCAAGAAATTATGTTGGTGATGATAAAAAATAATTGCAATGATTACAATAAACACAAAAGATTTACATTAACATCAAAAAGAAAGAAGTTCTTCAAGTTTCTTCAGTCGTGAAATCAAGTTTTCCAATGAATTCACTCCGCATTTTTAGCTAAGATTAAATTTTTTTTCTCTCTAGCGTTTCTATCACTATGGTTTTTCAGAAAAATTTTCTTTCAGATAAATTGAGGTTAAATACTTATAGCTGTTCTAAAATCTATTTTAATGTGACAAGTTTAAAATATTGTATTCAATTCATGTATGAGTTATCGGAACGTATGAGTCATGTATGAGTTATCCGGAAACGTTCGATCAATGATCAACAAGTGATTTGCTATGCCATCCCTCTTCAGTCACTTAGGTCTATGATCCATGGAATGCTGTTGAAGCTGTATGGAATGCTATACCAATACATACCATCCGGTTTGTATTTGATTTGATGACCAGGCGAACACGTACAACTACTCTGCCGTAAGCAGGTGAAGGGTAGTAACTAAAAAATTTTCATTTCCCTTTTTGTTTTTTGCATTTTTGTCATCGATTGTACGTTAGCTTTATAGTACAAGCTTGCTTATTTGATTTGGCTGAAAAAAAGGTGTGAAAGAAAAACGTCCAATACCAACATTTCCCTATCATTAGTATTGAATACAACACACAATGGGGTTGTTTCCTTCAGTCAAAAGTACTACTTCTAGTCACTGAAATTGATAGAATGAGTAAAAAAAGTAGCATGAACCCAGAAAATACTTTCATTTTCCCAACAGTTATTTTTTAATTAATTTTTTTAAATGTCCGATTTTGAAAACGAGGCGTGGTCTTTATGACGTCACAAATGATGCAATTTGGTGCATCTTTCTACCACGTTTCCACGCTATGATAATCAAGAAGCGAATTAAATATTGCGCTCTGCGCTGGCTATGAACCATATCGTTGCCAATGCAAGTGAGTAAAGATGCGAATTAAATATTTTTCTCCGTGAATGGCAACACTGAATGGCTTTTCATCATTTGTGATTTCACACGACAGAAACGTAAACAATAAAAGCGCACCGATTTAAATAATTTTTTAAAAATATTAAACTTGAACAAATTACTTAAAGATTGGTCAGATCTTATATTTTTAAGCATACTCTTTCAGAAAAAAATACTTTTAAAATTCTGAAAACGACTCAATTCTTCAAATATCTTGAAATTTCATTTTTGCCGTTTGCCTGCCCTCGGCAGTACTGCTGGCAGAGGGGCTGTTCTGCGTATTCCCATGATCCGCTAAATCTTCAGAAACTTTAATCACGTGCTTTTCCCGCCATAATATATGTTTTCAATGAATATCATTTTTTGCTTGTGTTCCCTTTCCAGTAGTAATTTTAGTGACCAGTAGAGTAGCGTATATTAAAATAAAAATAAAAATAAAGTGTAGGGGAAAAACGGAGTTTCTATCACTTCAAAAACAAGCACTTCATTGTAAAAAAGATTAATAAGAAAAACATTAAGCAAGAGAAAGACTAAAAATGTATCTAAACCCACGAAATTAAAACAAAGTCTTCTTTTAAGATTACGAAGAGATCAGGGTTACTTACGAATGCTCAAGAGGGGGACATAATCAATGTTGTTAATTTGTTCAAGGCAGCCTTAGGGAACGCAAAAAAGAGAAGACTTTATCAAAGAGGTTACTTGCGAATGAGTCTAGACGGCTGTTAATGATTCGTTCTCATTTTGTTACTTACAATCAGGTTTTCATTAACGTTTGCTAAAATGTGCGTTAGTAATATCCTTGTTCGGTAAGTGTACATGCTCAAGGAAATTGTTTCTAACTTCAGTATATATTGTTGAACTGTTAAGAGTAACCTTACTTATTGAAAGCTAGGAAGGCGGTGAAATAGGAAACGAAATTTGGATGTGTTTATCTAGTAACATTGAATATGTATGTATTTGCTTAAGGGATTCAAGGCTGAATTGCGATCATCATTAAAATACTAACAACAAAAATTTCGAGTACATGCGGAGTACGTGTTTGTTAAATCTGTGGGTCCGAAAATCCAGTGGTCGGTCATTAGCAGTTACCGTAGTAGCAGAATTGCTGAAGACATTCCTTCCCCTTCAGAACTATGTCTAAATTGTGGAAGTGGTATTGTTATCTTTTGAGAAAAAAGTCGGACTATCCCTTATTTGGAGGTCTTACTCTCTCATAAGCCGCTCGCTTCTGCTTAAACCCTTATCCGCTACGATAGGCTTGGGTTTCTCTCAAATGGCATTTATAAAAACAATATTGAAACTCAGTTAAATATGCTATATGTAGATTTGCGTAAGAAACTTGATTGAAGGCAGCACTGTCATGATTTCAACTGTGGAATCGTCCATCACAAGGTTGTTTTCGAATGTTAAAAAATTAAATTTCGACATGAATGGCCGAATTCCGTATATTTTCTAGTTTCAATGAATTTTCTGATCATTCTCGATTTCCTCATTATATGATTTCTGTATATACTCTACTAAAGATTCAAGTCTCTCATTCCATATGATGTTCGTACTAAAATCATAATAAAATGAATAAGAAAAATTCCACTGTTCCTTACTGATCAATACATTACAAGTAATAAAACAAACTTACCACAAGTATGGAAGTAAAGAACTAATTAACCGGAATATTTTGAATAAAGTAGAGTCATTTTTAAAATATCAGTAAATATTTCATATAGTTTAAGGGCGCATGCAACGTTGTGTATAATTGCAAATTGTATACTTGTTATATTATTTTCTGTGGCCGCCTGCCTTGTCTAGTGGTCAGACAAGTCTGACCGTGACGGGAAGGTCCGGGTTCGAATCCCGGCTCGGGCATGGACGTATTTTCTCTCTCCTGTCCTTGTCCTTTCTTTGTGTGAATGTGTTGTTATGATGTGAATGGTTGCCTGCCTACTCTATAAACGGGTCCTTATGGCATGTGTGTACTGTAGAAGTCGGACTTCACACCAAGTTACGGTACAGTTCGAAAAGTGAAGCAGCGCAGCGCACCCCAAATTGCCAGCCTAGCTGGCACACGACAACAACAACATTATTTTCTGTATATTTGTTATTGTGTAAAGTAGTATTTTTTCCCTCCTTAGCTAAGCTATGACAAAAAAAAAAAAAAAAAAAAGATTAACTTTAATGCTTTGAGTGACAGCAAGTATTCACAAAATCTCTAGAAAGAAAAAACTTACTTCAATTCGTCAGATCTTATATGCATTATATATTGCACAAGGTTTTGAACTGTTATGGGCAATGAAAGATAAAAACCTAACACTGTAATAATTTTACAAATAAATTGAAAATTTTAGGATGGAAACAACAATATAAACAACGATGAATATTGCAAATGAAGCGCTAACAAAATAACGAGAAAAAGACGCATATTAAATTTCCAATTTCTAAGTCAAATTAACAAAAACAGTTTTGGAAATATGGAAAAATAACTATTAATTCGAAATCACCGATGTTTCTTTAAATAAACACCAAATAACACTCATTTCAATTTTCAGCTACAAGATTACAAGATTGCATTTGGACTATAAATTTCATGATAACGAAAGTTGAATTACTCTCTTTAGGTATTTTAGAACAGAACAGCACAACAAACATGAAAAATTAATCAGTAACGCATCAAGTAAATCAACATTTTTTTAAATGGCGAAACAAAAAAAAAAAAAAAAACCAGAATTGCTTGAAAAATGAAGATAAATAAATAGTAAATGTAGGAAACCTCAGATATATCACTATTTTAATCCCGAGGGTAGAAAAAGCAAATAAATATCATATGAAGCAACAATGATCCAAATCCATTCATTCGTTTCAAAATGTAGGGAATTTTCAAGATTAAATTAAAAAGTAAGAAACTGCTGAAAGCTTTTAAAAAACACATTTGCATTATTATTAGACACATTTCTTATTAGATGCCATTTATGGTCCTTAAAAGTGCAAACTGGGTGTAGTATAAAATAACTGACACTAAAAATAACAGCACGCAGAGGAAGTAATAAAAAAAAAATGTAGGTTTATAAGCTGAAATTTCTCTTTTAAAGGAAATGTACCAGGTATTTAAAGAAATAAAAAGAAGAAAAAGGAACTCATGGATTTGAAGGCGCAAAAACGTGCTTTAAAGAATAAAAGATACCAATTGAGAATGTTCATTTTGCAAGCATATTATAGAATTTTCAAATAAATTAAAATGAGGAAAATTGGGCAATTTACTCGATTTTTCTAAACTGCTGGGAAGAGCTGAAGGTTTATGCATTTACAATCAACATGAATACCTTGAAGATTTAGCTCCTGTTGCTAATATTTTTTTATTAACAGCACAGAAATCCTCAAGAAGGGTTGCCTATGATATTAGAATCAGCGCAAAAGCTTCAAAACAGGGAGAATAAAAATTAATTATGGTAATTAAGCTTATTGTTTTTTGGGACGTCAAAACCTAACGTTGCGTTTCTAAGGAGTGTGAAATGTCATTAGTGGTGAAATGTCATTACAATTTTGAATACAAATAGTTGTCACAAATCATTTTGATGGCAGTTAGACAAATGCAAATGACGGATGTTTTCGAGAACTGCAGCAATATCGTGCTGCACATAGGTTAATTATTTTTTAAATGAAAAAAAGTCAGCAATGCACGTAAAACACGTCGTCTCACAAAATAATCTGAATCTGTTTATTTCACATCAGACTATGTCAAAAACTTCCCTAAGTCGAAAATTTTCTATTTCCTTGCATTTGTAGCACAACTTCAACGATTTTCCCGTGCTTAGTATTTTTTTTCCCAAAAATCTCTATTCCTCGAATTTTCCTTACACTGTCATTTTTGGATCGAATTTTCAACGATCTTTATCTGCAGCAGAAGCTGGAGGCAAAAAACATTTCTTCTCATATCAGCAGTTACATATGTCTTTTGGGGACAATGTAGCCCAAGGAAACCAAGGAAACCTATGTAAGAGGAACAGATTTTCTAGGAATTCTATCCTTTCGTAAACTGAGGGAACTATTGAACAGTGGTGGATATTTTTGAGTTTTACATTTTGAATTCGGAAGAACAATTAATTTTTTGAGTTCTCTGGGTTCACGCCATTCCTGTGTTTAAATAGTTTTCATTGAGGAATAAGTAAAAATCTCAATACTTTATGAACGATTGACATTGAAAGATAATTTTTATCCCAAGAGATATGCATACATTTTTATCAATATGTTTACTAAAAGTACTAAAACTTTTTAAAGCATTATATCATACAAGGTTAATCAAGCAAAGGAATCCATAATTCTTTGTTTTTGCTCCAATTTTCATTTGATAATTTAATCAATACCTCTGTGTCTCAAAACCTCTTTATTTCCAATAGTCCTCCTTCCCCTACATTCCGAGATATTCGAGATAGATAGGTTCGATTAGTTGCGTTGTGGAGAAGAAATATTAAAATGGGTCCTCAATAAAGTTGAAATGGAGAATTCCCATGACTTTGATGATCTTATTGACATCGGTTGGTGTTCAACAATTTCGGAGAGACCAGGTCGGGAAACGATACACTTAACCTTCGCAGGAAAAATTAATTATATAACTTTATATTATTTTATTTGAATGAAATAAATAATAGAACGTTGCTGAAGCAAAGACAGCCGAATGAATCATCAACACAGTTATTGATCACCAATCACGCTGCACAACATGAAAAATGTCGTTTAGATAAAAATATGTGTCTCTTGTACATTTGTGTCTTTAAATAAGGAATATGTAATTATTCTTTGCGTACTGCTAACTATTTTCACAAAAATCCAGACTACAAATTTCTTGATAAATTTGTAGTTACCTTTAAGAAAAGTGGCCCCCAAGAAAAAACTTCATTCCTACCCCAAAAATTGAGTCACATAAACTACTTGTGAATCCGAAATTTGGTTTTTCCATCATACCATTTGTCTAAAGCACAAGAGAAAAATTCAGGTTTGATATGCAGTGTATTTAAGGATTGTGAATCAATTTGTTGATCAAATTTTATGCAAAAAGAAAGAACGAAAAGAAAATGCTAGATTTGTGAAAAAGAATGTTCTTTTTTGTCGAAAAACCTTGCGTTTTATTGTTATGAGCTATTTATAAATGTACATGTTTTAAAACTTCATCAAATTATTCAAAAACGTTTCTGAAACGTCCACTTTCTAAAAAAGTTCAATAGTAAAGAAAAATAGCGAGGTTATTTTAATCTTTCGCCTACGCAAATAGGAAAAATTACACAAGCGAAGAATTTTCTTTCACTTCAAACAAAACTCATTCAATTCAAAATCTTCTCTCAATTTCAAATTCTAATTAAGTATTTTGGAGGGTTTTTCATACATTAGAATGTTTCAGTAAGTATATTCATTAATAGTATGTTCTTTACTGTTAGAGAAATAATGTCATATTTTTTACCTCACCTGCTGAAACAATATAACAATTCATGATTATTGTTTTTTTAAAAGTAGTTATTATTTTGAGAGTAAACATTTTACAAGATTTATTGCATCGCCTTTGGAATCGTATCGACGCTTACTTAAAGTGACATTGAAATATTCGAACGACTTAGCGAAATTTTGGTAGCAATTTCTTACTCTGATTTTATGACGCGTATTGCTATTCCCAAGTAGTTTATAGCCAATCATTAATGGAAGTTTTATTAACATGACTTAGAGATGCATTAGCGGCTCTTCAAAGATATGAGCTTCAAAACTTCGACTAAGTAGTAATCGATGTCAAAACATCGATGTCAAAACATCGATGTCAAAACATCGATGTTGGAAAATAAAACATCGATGGATTCAAACACCGATGTTTAACAACATCAATCTCTTAAAAAATATATTAAGAGTATATTCGAATATATTACAAACATTCATGCGTAATCACATATACTAGTCGACCCGTGCGGAACTCCGCACTGTGCTTCGAATCGTTTCATAAGGTATTTCGCTCTTTAAGAATTTCAAAGGAAGAACATTATGAAGAAGAACCGAAAAAAAAGTAGGCGCAGAAAAGAAGGCATGTAATTTAAAGACATCAGTAACAAAACCTCGTTAAATACAACGTTGTGATAATTTGATCATCGCTCACCTTTTGGTTGTACGTATTTTCAATGCAAACATAAATATCATTAAAAGTGTGGCTGAGTAGTGACTCGTGAAAAAGCAATAATTGTGCATGTAAAAAAACAGGTTGTGGCAAATAGTCCTGCCCATGTGAGCATATGACGGGAAAAAAAGAAATATTAAAGAGATATTTATTGGCACGGATTCGAATTGGCGCCATTCTGATTAACAGCCCGACACCCCAACAAAACTTCATTTTCGAAAGCTATTCATTGAAGGAATGCGTAGTAAAAAACAGCAAAAAAGCTTTTTGCCAAAAAAAAAAAATAATAATAATAATAATAATAACATCATGCTTCTATGTTTTGTCATTAACCAGCATGATACGATTTAAAATTATTCGAAAAGCATGGAATTTGATTAAAGAATGACGAAGATCTCATGTAGCGATTGAAACGAACATTCTAGAGAAGTAATAAATTAGATTGAAAATAAGTGTTTTTATCTTTGAATATTGAACTATTTCACATAGAAGGTTGCTTTATGAGTTACGGCTTAAATGCCCGCGCATGTTTCTCTTTTAATCGAACACTTAAAATTCAAAACCAAAACCAGTTGAACTGAGTCCGTTTTTTAAGTGTAATTTTTCGAACGTAGACAAAATGTATTTTTTTTTCAGCAGAAAGCAGAGGAGTAGAAAATGATTTCTTGCTAATGAAGTTGATAATAATTTTAATGCTTTCTATCGTATTCGCGCGAATAAAAAATTAAAGGTTTGCTGAATGAAACTCGTAGTTTTAATTTGGCGTAGTATTTTTTCATTTGTGCAACAGGTCGAACACTGCTATTAGAAACATCTACATTTCAGCATACAATGAAAATGTTTTTCTACACAAAAAGGATTTCCTTTAGGTAAATCTAATACTTTTTATGCTTACATTAAGCTGAGTAGTCTGGATGTAGTCAAAGCTTTAAAAAAAGGAAGAACACTCTTCGATTAACAGTCAACTAATCCGAATGATAACTGTAGCCTGCATAAAGGAGTCATAACACCGAATAGTATTCCCACTGCATTTATTTTCTTACGTTTGTATGTTATGAGTACATGTAATGCGTAATACTAATATAAATTTGATATTCTTTCAGACAGCCCAAACTTGCCCGAAGTTCAGATAGTTTATAGCCGAACGCTCTACCGAAAAAAACTTATCAATTTAACCGAACAACTAAGTCCAGTGCTTTTAAGCTTTATTTAAATATTAACACACACACAGGCTATTTTTTTTTTTTTTTTTTTTGCCGAAAGCGACGTAAAAAATGGAAAACTGCATTAGAACTTTGCTTTTAAAAAATGCATAAGAACTACAGGCAGCATCAAGGTTTTGAAACAGCAAGGGGCGCTTTCGAAAACTTGATTTTTTGACCGTAAGTCTATTTTTCTTCATTAGCTAGCCTGATAAGTTTTAAAATGAGAAGGAAATAATATATAAGATAAGATATTGAAGAAACATTTTTTTATTCTTGAAAATGTTTACAATTTGTTACCGCAGGCTGCTTGAACCGTTATGACTTAGGTGGCAACGCGTGTTCATCATTTAACAGCACGGTTAAAATACAAAATAAATTGAACTATGCTCTTTTTTAAGCGTAGCTTTTTGAATGTAGTAAAAATGTGATAAGCTATTTGTTTTTTTGCAAAAAGAAGAAAATATATATACTTTACCCTTCAAATTGAGGTACTAATTTTTTTATTTGGACAAAGAGTCAAAAACTCATTAGAAGAATATATATTTCAATGTACGATTTATTATTTTTTTCAGAACAAAAAACAATTCTATTGTAGTCTGAAATCTTAAACCTGTTACTTATATTTTCGCTTACGTTATGCTTTAATTTTCTTACCAGAGCCAAAGCTTAAAAAGAAGAAAAAAACGTACAATTCCGGAGTAATTTAGCACAAAGTCACTTCAAGTTCTCATATCAGCAAGGAGCATTTCCATCCCATTTATTCTATTCCTTCATAATTGTTATTCACTTAATTAAGTGTTCATGTAATGCGCGATATTTCTCTAATTTTTTGTTGCAGATTGTCCGGACGTGGGCCCGAACTCGCATTCTCCTGGTTAAGAAGAGAACGCTCTGCCGATCAAGCTATTCAGCTCTGTCGATCATAGCGCAAATTAAAGTTATAAGTTTAACCGAAAACCTCATTCTGGTTCTTTAAAACAGGTTTTTCAGCTGAAAAAAACAATTTTTAGACCGTGGGTCTATTTTTCGTCAGTAGCCAGCATCATAAGCTTTAAAATAAGGCGTAAATCAAAGAAATCGATCAAGAATTGAGGAAAATCTGGCGTAGAAACTAAAAACAGGCTACAGAAATAATATATAAGGATTATTTCTCAAAGGTGTTTTTTGTGACAACGCCATAACCCCCTCAGTACTTTATCAAACTTCATAAGTAAGGCATCATTTCAGAGATTTTTTTTCTCCCCGCTTTCAACAAAAAATAAACAGAACAGAAGTTTTATCAAAATATGTTTAAAAAAAAAATAATTATTTGAATTTTTACATCTTGAATTCAAATTACTTCTTTCGCAATCACGTGCGTCTTGTGTGCGTATGTGTATGTAGGCGCGTGTATATATGTGTGTGTATGTATGTATGTGTAAGTATGTGTGTATGGATGTGTGTGTATGTGTGTGTGTAGGTGAGTGTGTAGGTGTGTGTGTGTGTGTGCGTGTGTGTAGTTGTGTGTAAGCAAGTGTGTGTGTAGTTGTGTATGTATGTGTGTGTGTAGGTGTGTGTGTGTATGTGTGTGTAGTTGTGTATGTATCTGTTTATGTGTGTGTAGTTGTGTATGTATGTGTGTATGTGTGTGTAAGTGTGTGTATGTGTGTGTAAGTGTGTGTATGTGTGTATGTGTGTGTAAGTGTGTGTATGTGTGTGTAAGTGTGTGTAGGTGTGTGTAGGTGTTTGTATGTGTGTGTAGGATATGGACGCAACCTGGAGACGGTTTTCACTAGAGGAGCAGCATCGTGAGGCCGGTCGACGGTCGTGCTGCAGAGAGGCGGGGGGAAAATAAAATCATAGAACATCAAAACTGTCAAATGAAAGCAAGAAGCAATTTGTGATTACTCAAAAAAGAAAAAAAATTGAGACATCAAGCACTCAAAATGAAAAATAGACTTCTGAGAAACAAAGGTTTAAACAGTTGCTGTTAACAGAAATCTCTACGGGGATAGTTTACGAGTCTTTCTGAAAACTCGAAAAGTGATTTGTGTATATAGTATTTAATAATGTACTAAACTGTTCAAAATTAAATTATGTACAACACATATTATCCCCAGAAAAACGAAAATTTTGAAACGAAAATTTAAAAACTCTGCACGAACAATAATTAATTGTGGCCCGTTGGTCTCATATTACCCACTAAATTTTTCAAACGTAATCTGATGTCATTTTAAACGAAAAATCGTACTAAGAGTTTCATTATGCGTTGAATCAATTTAAAGTACACACAAAGGTGCAACTATCATCGAAATTTGATCTCCCTAAAAGTTAAAAGAACGAAAAACTTATCTCTTGTCATTTACTTAATTTACAATTTATGGAGTAAAAAGAAACGCCTTAACTGTATTAAAAATAGTTGGGAAGGTGAAATTTACAAAGAACGTTTTCAATAACCTTCCAAATCACAAGTAGCATTGGTTGAAAATAGTTACTTCATATGGTAGACCTGCTGGAGAGGAAAATGTAAAGTCTCTAAATTTTAAAACAACTTATTTAAAATGAAAAGTGTCAAGCGCTTTAAATGTTAAAATACTCATTTTTAGAAAGTTACTCTTTATGAAATTGATTACTATTATGGTTTTTCAAATTTTCCAATATTTCTTTCCTCTAAAATAAATTTTACTCGACTAAAAAATGTCAAGCAGCATTTCTTTAAAAGAACAGCACCTAGCATTATCACTGATTGTCGTACATATTTATACTATAATGTTATATTGTTCACTAAAAAATACAAAAGAAAAAAATAATACTGATAAGTAGAAAACATTTTTTTGATATGTTGTGTATATTTCTTTTTTTAGAAGAAAACTCAGTGTCATGTTTTTCATCTCGACTTTTTACTGTTTAATCATAGTCAAGTTATTTAAACTATCAAGACAGCAGTAAGCTAACATGTTAAATGCTAGTTAACGGGCAAAAAACGAAAAATCATTAACGTTACACCTGGAATTTCTGCTCTGTCGGTTCCTTTAAGGCAAACTGAGCAATGATAAGATGTTTAATCCCATTTCTGTAGGCATTGAATAGAGCGAAGAGAAGTGGGTAACGGGAGCTATTTTTAGAAACAGGCATCTTTCCTTCTATTGGCTCGGCCGTAGTTCGGCCTTAGCAATCAATGGATAGTACGACCATTTTTAGAAACTCTTGCCAAACGAAACCTTCGGGCGGACAGATTTAAATTTCGGGTGGAGTTCATACCTTGGAATCCAACTTGTAAATGTCAGGGGTCGTTTGAAGGATATTTATTGTTCAACTAATGAACAATTTATCAAAATAGTGTAGAGATAGAAAGTATTTAGACACTCATTTCATGCAAATCGATTTTGTTAATATAAAATTGTAGGTTTCACATTTTGAATGATTAAATCATTTCTTTAAAAATCAGAAAATTGTTCATATGTTTTAATTAAAAAAATATTTTTTAAAAAAGAAACAATATAATGAAATCCAATAAAAGAATCAAATGAAGTAAAATGAAGCCATTAAAAAAATTATACAAAATTTTTGTCTTTTGTTACTTAAGTCACTTGGCATGTGTAAAATGTAATATGATAAACTGTTTAAAATGTTTTTTTGAAAGAAGAATTTATTTTAAACATAAGCTTTAGTGAAATACACCGCCAGCTCAGTCATTTCCAGCCGAGGACTGCAGTTTCGTGCTTATTACTCGCGTTCAATCTTCGAGTTGAACCGAACTATTGCTTCGGTCACTCGTCTGGTCTGCTAATTCTATATTAGCTACCAGTTTGTTTCGCACTCTTGGCTTCCTTATGAGGTTTTCCATCTCCAGCTCAGTCACTTTCCTATGCCGGGCTGATGAGTGCTAATAAGCACGAAACTGCAGTCCTCGGCTGGAAAGGACTGAGCTGGCGGTGTATTTCACGTATTTTTGCTTTAGCCTTGGCGAATGGGCGGTACTTTACTGAATATAAGCTTTAGTGTTCAGAAAGTTGTTTAGTGGATCAACTGACTTTGAACAAATTATTCTTGCAGTCATTGTCCATTTTTATAAGGCTTCTGAACACTTGTAGAAAACCTTGTTCGTTTTAAATCAATAACTCCATTACAAAATTAACACTATATTTCACTCAACTAGACCGTATTATTTGACCGTATTGGGTACCTTGTATACGTGTAATTTTGAATTGGTAAACTTTATTTTCCTTTTTCTCAAAAAGTTATAATGATAGAAATTTAATGTGCTTTCAAGAGATATCTTAAAGTCTACAGAAGTGATATTTTAAGGCTGTTTATTTCCTAATTTATTACATTTCGACCAATAAGTTACTTATAAATGAAAGAAAAGACCGTTTTGGGCCATAGAAACAGCTGTGTAAGAAAAAGTGTGAGTCATGAAGCAAAAAATTCCTTTTAATATAATTACGAACATAGAAGTAAAACATGGTGGAAAATTTAAAGTAATATGTTAAGTAGTTTTCTCTAGAAAGAGGAAAATGAGTTTTTAAAATCGACGTTTTGAGAAAATCCTGTTTGAAAGTAAAATTAAGCGTACATTTTAATACATTCTTTCTCCATTAACATTTAAACTGAGTAACTTTTAATGTACATAGAAACATGAATTTGGTGTTTCTTGCAAGTTCTTGATTCGAATGCTTTGAATATTAAAAAACTGAAAAATTACTATTTTTAAGGTTTTATGGTACCTACTCCCCTTAAATTTTCTTTTCAAATCTGCTGTTTTAATTCGACCTTTCTACTGAAAATCTTATCCCACATGTATTACTTCTAATTCAATGCTTTATTGCAAACTGTTTCAAGGACTTGTATTATTTCCAACCGAATCGTTTTAATTTAATGGTTCAACTGCAGTTTCTAATCCCGTGCGAAATCTTTTTTGGAATTAGCTCTTCTGACTCGTCAGCTTCAATACAAATGCAAATGAGAGAAAAAATCAGCATAAATCGTTCTTTGAAGACTCAATTTCGTTGAATTTAATAACTGAAAACTTTACTGTCGCTAATAATAGACTTCTGGCTACTGCATGTAAGGATAGTAAAACCAATTTAGTAATTATGTGCGCTTCTCCTGTCGTATTCTTCAATTTGAAAATTAATTATCTACCTGAGGTAAAAAAGAAAGGAAGTTCTAAATTTAGGTCGAAAATTTAAACAGAGGGAGATGGGGCATGTTGGTCCGGTTATCTACTTTTCGTTTTTTATCTTTAAAAAAAAATAAATAAGCAGTTTAATTTTCTACAATGAGTTTCACTAAATATTTCTCGTAATCCCAGATTTTTTTTTTGAAAAAGTTAAATTCTATAACTTTTTTATTTTAATTTTCTAATCGAACTCTGTGAAACAAGCAAATGTGCCCCAATCATGGGGTACGTTGGTCCGTATCAAGAAATCGACTTCTATAACAGTTGTAATGATAAATATTGTCCAATATTGTAACTAACTAATGTTCTTCTGTGTTTAGCGTGGAAAAAAAAAGATCAACATAACATGTTAAAACGTTAAAACGATCGATTTCTAACTTTTGTGTTTTTTATGCTAGAGCCATCTACATTTTTTTTTCAAGATCAGCTCAGCTTAGGTCCTCAACTTCAGTGTTGTTGATACTAGAATTTTGCTTGTCTAATTCATTTTAAAAGTTTTCGTTTTTTTCGTGGGTTTTCTAAAAGTATATCAACGTGCCACGCGTTCTGGTTCAGAAAAAATGCTGTCATATTTTTTTATTAATGATAAGAGATAAAAAAAAATATATGTATAGTTTCAGACTTACGAAAATTATTCAGCGCTAAACAAAATTGCAATAAAATTTGTTTCTGAAATAAAATTTATTCAATATAACTGTACCATGTGATTTTGTAATATGATTTGTAGAACTATGTAGGTTATAAATTAAAATAAAAGGTATTAATAATATTAAAATTATTGAGACCGGTCTAACGTGCCCTCGTATTCTCATACTATGTGCTGCTCCAAGAAATACGTGTAATATTTATTTTAAACTAACTGACCCATGCGGAGCATTCCTACGGAATTTTGTATTGTCGGATGCATTGCCTGAACTTCTCACAAACTAATAGCGATAATGAATTAAAACTGCAATGTTTCATAGTTTTGTGTGCTTAACGGGCGTATGAAGTTTTAGGAAGTTATCTGTGTAATTAAAAATCTGAGTAATTAAAAATTTCTTTCTGTCAACTAGGACGTGAGAAAATCCTAACGTAAGAAGCATTTAACGATTAAAAATTGAGCAGTTCAGAAATCAACACGAAACATTGTTCTACGGATCACATATTTACATTTTTAAAAATTGATAAAATTTCTCTGAAAGATATTATTTTTTACCATTATTTCTTCTCTCAAGATGGAAGCATAAGTTTTCCCATTGAATTTCGCACTACTAGT
The DNA here is from genome assembly GCF_026930045.1 of Uloborus diversus. Lineage (NCBI taxonomy): Eukaryota > Metazoa > Arthropoda > Arachnida > Araneae > Uloboridae > Uloborus > Uloborus diversus. Next base: position 52,775,470 of record NC_072735.1, read on the forward strand.
TATGGTTTAACCACAAATAATAATAAAAAAAAGAACGAAAGAAAGAAGAAAAAACACTTGAATATTAATGTATAGGATCAGTGGAAAATGATGAGAAATTTAGTTTAAAATTTCTTAATCGGACCAACACTGTACCTGTTTGGCAAATATTAATACTAAAGCTTAAAGGCATTTTTTAGCATGCATATTTTGTTTAATGCTCTTCGCTTATTTCATTCTAAGACGGTAATTAATATAGCATAATAGCCAAGATAGAGAAGATTTTGGCATGCAGTTGTACAAAAAAAAAAAAAAAAAAAAAAAAAAAAAAAACGCATCGCTATTGACGATTCCTGTCAATAAAATTATTGACGAAAGTATAAAAAGAAATTCCATTGCAAACAATTCATTATCATTTCAATAGTTTTTGAGCAATCACGATTGCTTATTGTTCTCACTTGACAGTTTTGAATTCCTATAAATTGTATTTTCCCCCGCCTCACTATGCTGCTCCTCTAGCGAAAACCGTCTCCAGGTTGCCTAGACTTACACATACACCTACACAAACACACACACATACATACACACACGTGCACACACATACACCTACACACAAACACATACACCTACACACAAACACATACACGCACATACACACACGCATACATACAGACATCTACACACACACCTACATATACACACAACTACCCACACACACAAACAAACACACATGCCTACACACATACATATACTCCTACACACAAACAAATATACCCCCTCACACACACACGCCTACATACACACACACACACTCTTTATTGCGAAAAACATAATTTGAATTCAAGATGTTAAAGTTCAAATTAACTTTTTTACTGCAATTCTGATTTTAATGTTTTAGAGTTTTGCATTCTTCTGCGTACCCTTCACAATGCTGCCAGTTTGTAGGTTTTCCCCTACTATAACTTACTTTTTTAGGATCCATTGCTTCAACTCTAAGTTAAGGATGAACTGAACATGAATGACACCTTTATGCAAAGTAAAATGATCATTTTCAAAGTTTGATGAGCATTATAAATTTAAAAAAAAAGTAATTAATTCAACTAGTTTTTGACTAAACCCATTTGAAAAAATAGCAGTTATTTTTGAAAATATTCTTCTTATTGCACTTTGGTGGTGGGAGTGAAAAATGCGCTCTACCTGTTATCTTCAATGCTCATGCGCGAAGCCGCTGTGGAGCAATCGGCTAGCGCGTTCGGCTGTAAACTGAAAGGTTGGTGATTCAAACCCACCCGAGAGAGGGAGATGTTTTTTCTTCCCTTTTACATAGTCAAGGAAGCATTGTAATCGTGAATACTTTTCAAATTTCAGCCTAAATTTACATTTTGCTCACCCCCGAAGCATTGTTGAGTGGTGTTTTCGGCCCACACGCACGTGCATATGTGCCTAAAAGCGTATGGACAGCCAAAATATCCATTTTAACAAAATCTGAGTTAATTTATATGATTATTCTATTTGCGATATTTAGCCAGAAATCCATTGAATCATGTAAAAATTGTCGATATTTGGGAAATGAATCTCTGCAAAACTATTTTTTGAATCGATTCGCGACAAACTAGAGGTGTGAGTAGTTAAAGTGCTTTCTTGCTCACTATATATAATGTAGGGTAGACCGGGGCACGTTTACACATGGGGCACGTTTTTGCAGAGCCCTTTTTTCAAAACGAATTATAACTGGAGAGCCAACTGTCATAACAGTTTGATGCTGTTCTCTAGCACATATTCTCACAAGGTTTTGAGCATCAGTCGAGCTTCGGTCTAGCATGCAGAAATAATAATCTGTTTTCTACCAAGTTGAGTAAGTTTTGTGTTGAACGTTTTGAAGCTTATTGTGAATAAATAATACTTAGTTAAAAAAGAACAAATATATAAAAAATAGCAGAATTTTATCCTTTTTTGAGAATTGTACTTGTATGAATTGAAATGTTTTTTTTTTTAATGTTAAAAATAAATCCAAACTTTGCGACGGGCAAGTTTACGCGTTGACGTCGGAGCACCTTTACGCACGTTCTTATGGTGTCTTACTTCGAAACGTGCCCTGACGCTTTTTCGCTCCGAACTGTCTCAAACCTTTCTGATATTTTTAGGCTATTTAGTTTTGAAAATTACCATTTATTTTTTAATTGAGTTACAGATTCGTATCTTATAGGTTACAATCATATAGTGCTGTCCTCATTCCTATTCAGCGTTTACTTTATACACTATTCAGTCTGTAATAAATTTGTTTTATTTTAACGATGGTGAGGCATTACGTTCAAAAGACTAACAGAACCACGTTAGGTGTCAAAATAAATATGCGTAAACGTGCCCTGTGTCCGGGGCAAGTTTACGCAACCGACTTGGATTCAAAAATATCATTACTATTATTATTATTTTTTATTTTTTTTGACTGTTAAAAACTCAAACTGAGCAACAAATGGATATACCAATTCTGACTCCATTAAGTGCTTCATAATATCTAAATTGAAAAAAATCCCCTTAAACGTTCTCTGGTCTACCCTACTATTATGTACTTAACATTTAACATTTGCTGTGCGTACCTGACTTACAAAAATATTCATTAGCATTTTCCATGGGAAAACTCCTTAGTTTTAAAACTGCTTCACTCAGTACCATATTTTAAAAGTAATGGAATAAAATTAGTGCTATTATTATTTTTCCGAAGACAAAATATTGAATGATTCAAACACGTAGCTTTCATTAATTAAACTTAACAGAAAAATTCATTTTTAATGAGTTGTCTTTGAAAACAAGACAAAGAATTGCTATTTGTGTAAAATTATCGACTAACATTTACAGATATCTTAATTAATGTAAACAAACGAATTTTTTGCTTTCATATTCTTAGAATCGTACGAGAGGGTTTGTGAACATAAGACGAAAATATTTCTTGCTCTGATGCAAAATGTCATTTTTAAAAGAAAGGGGTCATACTTTCAGAAAAACAACGCGTTTAATTAAAGGACAAAACTAGCGGTAGCCACCGGCCACAATGGAAACTAAATAAAAAACAAAGGCAATTAAAACTCATCAGATCGGTACCTCAAAAAATAAAAAAAATGACTTTAAAGTGTAGAAAAGGCATTAAGTCATTGATAAAATCGTTTCCGTCACAATCAAAATGCAGACTTTATGAGCTTATTTATGAAAAATACAGTAAAATCTCATTAGAGCTAATATCAAAACTACGAAATATCCGTTTCAACGAAATAAATGATCAGTATCATTTTGATTGCTATCACCTGGCTTTCATGAAAATGAAATTTCCGTTACAGCAAACAGAATTTGTGATCCCTTGAAGTTTGTTGTAACGGGATTTCACTGTATATGAATTATATAAACAAATGTATTTATAATTAACTTTAAGACCTTAAAATTTTTTGAATCACTTAGCAATTTGAGAGAAAAAAGTGGGCACTCTTACAAAAAAGTAGCTTTTAGTGAAATTCTTACTACTGGCCAAGGGTGTCCCCATAGGGTTATACTCCATGTACGCCGTATACTCTCAAACATTTTTTTTAAAGATATATAGCGTTTATATGATCGCATGCACATATTGTGCACGAGGGGGGGGGGGTGAGAGAAGGGACACCTGGTCGGCCCGAGCCTGAAGGGGGCCCACTATTTTTAAAACTAGGCGTGAAATATAGGGATAAACAATATGGAGGGGGACACTGAAAAGTCACTTGTGACGGGCCCCAAAATTTATGTGCAAGCCCCTGATTTTGCATAATTGATTGCTGTAAGTATACCCTTGGAAGAATCGATGGCAGCATCACTGCTTCTGGCCAATGATGACTAAACAATTTCCCCAGTTTTGATTTTCACATTTAAGCAAAAAAACATATTTTTTTCTAAAATGTATACTAATCGCGATCTATATTCTAAATGTCCGACTCAGATGAATCACATTTCTCTTGTCTACTTTGTTCATTGACTAAAGTTGCTTGAAAAGATAACTAAAAAAGTTTCAGAACCACATTGCTCTTTAGAATGTGTTCACTTTTAAAAACTCCAACCGATATAGCTTAGCTTTTCAATTGCTGGGTTTAATTTATTTATTATAAATGTCTTTTTACTCATTTTTCAAAGTATCGTATTTGTCTACAATTTAAATACGTAATATTATCACTGAGGTTTTAAAAGTGTAATAAGCTAGCAGTTATGCCATCGCTTGAGTCGATGAAAATCTCCCATATAAGCAAGTTACGAAAATCTATCAAGGTTTAGTACATGTCCTTCATATAGACATCTAGAAAATATACTTTCAAAGAAATTTTCCCGCATGGCTGAAATCAATTTTCTTTCTAGTGCGAGAACGAAAAAATAAGTACTTTTTCCGAAGAGATCAGTTTTACGTATTTCAGTTAATATATATATATATTTTTTAACTCGTGAAGAATAGCTCAAGCTCAAAGTCGAGTCAGCTCACCACCTCCTACATAGAAAGCCCCAATCACTGGTTTCGTCACGTGACCGAAAAGGCTGACGCAGAGGAAATTTCCCGATTAAAATCGCTTTAATTTATGTTTCTTAACATACTAAAGCTATTATTTTGAGAACAGTAGTTCACCAAACATATTAATATTGATCAATGGAGAAATCAAAAGTTTATTTTCCAAGTTAACGCTCTTTTTTTCTTTAAATTGAGCAAATAATAAGAAAGAACGCAAGGAATAACAAGATTACAGTAACAAAAATTTTCAATACAGTGTATCATATCCACATGAATTTTAAAGACTATTATTAGGTTCAAAAAATAATGTCTTAATTATCAATATCATAACGAAGTAAACATAAATGAAAAATTTAAATTTTAACAATATCATAGACTCATATTTAGACAAGAACGATACTTTAAATTTTCCCATCCACTATCTTAGAAACATTCACGTACTTAGTAACGCAATCGATATCACAATAAAGTATTCTAAAAAGATGTATCATTGAATATGAAATGCGTTCTGCATAAATATGAAAATATGCATATATATTATGTAAATCATGCGTCACTATCTGCAACACAAAGTAATGAATATTTTGCGAAACAGAATGCAACATTGAAAAAAAAAAAAAAAACGTCAGTTGTGAGGGAAATATTTTCTTCCTGTTTACGTTCCTTGGTGACATAAGTTTCATCTCTCCCAATCAATTAAAACAAATTTTTAGCTTTATTCTTACAAATTTTCGTGAAACTAGTAGTTGCATTTTATTAAAATTATTGAAAAGATGACAAAAGATTTAGTGATCAGAATTTCTTTTATAAATATTTCTTTCATTGCAAAAATGCAATTTGCGAGATAGAACGAGCCATTGAGAGAGATGGCTTGAAAAAGAAAACAAAATTTCTTACCTGTTTTTATGTTGTAAATTATATCCATTATAAATTATTGAAGTTCTAAGATTTTCATTTCTTTTTTATTCTTCATTACAGTGTAATAGTGCAAAAATGATTTTATGTTTGCATAATTAATTTTTACTATAAAAAGGAGTTTAACTAAATTCAGAGTGAACTCAACTGTCCATGCATTAGTGAAAAAAGATGGCTTAGAATTCGAAACTTAATTTGAAATTGGCACTCGCGTTGGCTAGTGCTGAGAGCGCTAAACAGCCAAATAAGGATTTTTGAGTCAGCCGGTTTCTAGTACGTCATTGCTCATTTAAGGTAACCACTGAAGAGGCCTTCTTGTAGGTAGTGATGGTCAGCCCTGGGTTTATTTTGTAAAAAAATGGCGTAAATGTAAACACTTTATTCTTTTAAATAAGTGATGATACACAAATATAGACCTAATGAAGAAATTTTCTTTAAATTTGTTCTACAGCTTGAGTTTGACTTTCTGGCAAAAGTAAAACGGAAGTGTAAATTTTTACTTATCAATTTTCCTTCCAGTTCGAGAGAGATAAGATGCATTATTTTTGCTAACAGCTGGAAACGAAATGACGTGTACGGGAAAATCCCGAACTTGTTAAAACAAAGTCAGATCTATATTTTCTTAAAACTTGAATGTAACAATAGACCAAAATTTCGCAATTTGTTTTTGAGTCATTGCATATTATTAGATGGTTAGATGGTTAAAAGATATATTATGGAAAGTTTACCTTTCTAAGAACAGTAGCGTTGTAGATGTGGCGCAATTTTTTGTGTCAAATGGATGTAGTTTTACTTCCTTAAAGATCCTTAAAAATCTTGATGGAATTCGAAAAAATCATAATTATTAGATCAAAAAATAGAGCTGAATTTCCGATAGATTTATACTAGAAATCAAGTTTGTACAGTTACTATTGCAGAAATTATTCAATAAAATTAAAAACGAGAAAAATGGCGGAGTTGAATTTTTAAATTGATCGACGCATTACTCCTACCATTCAGTTATTTTTTTTTAGAGGGATAAGTATGTAGAATTTATTCGATGAAGTTAAAACAGAAGAAAAAGACGGAGATTTCGATAGATTGATTGTGGGATAGTCGACGCATTAATCCCACCATTAACTTTTTTTAGAAGTAGGGTTGATAACTCACGACTGATAGTTTAATGCCTCACTTACCTAATCGATTAACACCTTTTACCTTTAAACAAAAAGAAAAGAAAAAAGATGAAAAGATGGAGCTGTCCATGGAACTAATTGGACACTAGCGTTGCAAGAGAAATCAATAGCTGGTCAAAGTGAAATAGTGCAATATTTTCAGTTTGAAGTGCAACTTATGTAGTAATATTTAAACTATATTCTTAAACATTCAGCTGATTCTAGTCAAAAATACATATAGCTCTAAAGATCGAGGTATATAATAATATAAATCTTTTTTCAATGTAATACATATTTTGATATATTGTAGAAAGCAAAAATAATTTCTCTTATTATAAAATGATAAAGCTGTTGCAATTAATCTTTTAAATCTAGATCTACTGATATCTAGTGCAGTACTTATGAAGTTAATATTAGGCATTTTTCGATTTTAAACATTTAATGTTATTTGTCAAGTGCACGCGGGGCAAAGTGAATAGAGCCATTTGAACTAGTTCATTTATTTTCATGAGTTTCTTAAATCATTTACGTACTCATTCATTTACATTCCTTCGTTTGTTCATTCCCTTATTCATTCATTGATTTATTTATTTTCTTATTCATTACCGCTTTTTTATTCATTCATTAGTTTATTTATTCATTCATTCATTTGTGGAAAAATATTCTAAACAATTAAATAAACACTATTTTATTTAAAAAAAAAAGATCACTTTCTCCTTTACATGGGCGAAAGTGAGCATTTCCCACTATTTTTTAAGGCACGAATTTACTGCCAAAAAGGCAAAATAATGTTTCAAAGTAAGTGTAATCATAGAACACCTTATTCTTTTTTACTTATTGCAATTTTCAAAACAAATTTCCAGGTTATTTATTTTGAAAACTGCTTACTTTATGCATTCCACTTTTCCCCACATTTCCCTACTGCTCGTCCATTAGCTCTTTTGGAGTTCCCAAGAAGAAAATTTTTAAAAAGTAGAGTCAATCCTTTTGATAAATGAGGTACACAGTTCCCAAAACTCTTTCTACTTAATCGTACAGTGCAGAATTCGAATGAATGGTTAGACTTGCAAAAATACCCCATCCTAGACGGATGACAATGTCAAATTAATCGTCATACTTTAACTTTAAGGAACGCAATTATTTATGAGATGCAAGATGGCAGCTTGTCAACCACGTTTATTTTTCAAACATTTCAAAGTACTGAATACTTTCGTTAAAGCTAGAGTCGTAAATATTATGCCAAGGTATCTTGAAACTCTATCCAATGTTATCATAATATTTTGCCATCTATATTTTGAACGTGCCTTGAATATCATATTTTTACTTAAAAATTATGATGCGTGAACCCTCTTAAATTAATCTCAGTAACTCTAATAAAGTGCTTAATTTTCTACTCATATTTATCAATCTAATTTTTCAAAGTCCAAAAGAATATAATTTTTTCTAAGAGCCAGAGATATTTCCCAGTGTGAACGTGAGTAATTTTAAGGTTAACAATTGCGTACCACTGTATTTATTTATAGCTTCTCGATCAGCACGGTTACTATAAGTGGTATTGTAATTCTGGAAGTTATTCCTCATGACTGAACTTTATCAGATTAGAAAAATTACGATTTGCCTTAGATAGGAAGAAGGTTACGATGCTTTAATAAATAATGCCTCAAGTAGAAAGAACGATTGCATGCATTTGTTAAAAGTTTGTCTCAATTTCAGATATGATTCATTGTTTCATGAAGGCAGAAAAAAGGTGCTTTAATTTATAACTGATTTCAAAAGAGTCAAAAAGAATGCTTTACTTTAAAAAAAAAAGTCTGATGTAGAAAGAATGGTTTGGGGTCAAAATGTCGCCACCGAAATGTCGCGGGACAAAATGTCGCGGCCAAAATGTCGCCGGTCCAAAATGTCGCTTGTCCAAAATGTCGCCAGGCCAAAATGTCGCCGGGCCGAAATGTCGCCGGCCCAAAATGTCGCCGGGCCGAAATGTCGCCGGTCCAAAATGTCGCCGGTCCAAAATGTCGCCGGTCCAAAATGTCGCCTGTCCAAAATGTCGCCTGTCCAAAATGTCGCCTGTCCAAAATGTCGTCGGCCCAAAATGTCGCCGGTTCAAAATGTCGCCTGTTCAAAATGTCGCCGGGCCAAAATGTCGCCGATCCAAAATGTCGCCGGGCCAAAATGTCGCCTGTCCAAAATGTCGTAGATCCAAAATTCGCTCATTCAGTTGGTAAGAAAAATGCAAATGTACAAAAATGCTGTTTAACACCAAATTTGCAGAATAAATGATTACTGCCTTTAATGAATGTCTCCGTTAAAAATGTGACTGGACTAACTGAGTTTCTTGATAAATTCTAAAAAGATTATTCCGTTTTGATTCGCAACTCTCGGCTGTTTTTCAGCAAGCAGATAGAATACAAGCGTTACGTTATCTTATTTCTTGTGACTCGCTATCTACCAACTGTAAAACGTTCTGACGGCGTTCAGTTCTGACGTTCGATAAATTATTTTAAACTTTTCTTCAAGAATAGTGTGCGTTTGTATGTGACCGATTTTTTGGGGCCATTCTACGTCAAAACCTGTAGTAAGAATTCGAACGATACCCGCAAGTACCCATATATGATTTAGGGCTGCGTGGTTTCTTTGCGTCAATTCGTTCAAGATAGTGGAGTAACTGAACGTTTTCATCGATATGCGTGACTGTCATTGCTCAAAAAATGATGAACGGAATCAAATAAAATGTTAGGAAGCAGCAGGGGGACAGATTTTGGGGCCAATAACACCAGAGGGTGGAGCAATCGAATGTTTTCTTTCCTTTCTTTTTTATTATCTGTGACTGATATGTCTCAAAAAGTAATACAGTAGACCCTCGTTTTCAGCGGGTTTATTTTACGCGGTTTCGATTATACGCGGTTGAAGATTTGACACCTTTATTTTATTTAAGCAGATGAGTTGCGGTTTTACGCTGATGCGGCAATGCAAACAGGTAACATTTTCCTCTCTTTCAAAACCCAAGCTCCTATAGATTGCAGATTACTCGTAACTAACGCATTTTGGCGTGCTAATAATCGAACTTGGGGCCTTGGAGACATTTTATGCGATTGGTTCCAGAGCTTTTTCCATCAGAAGTAAAGTGATTAAACTCACACAGTTTAGAACTCACTGGAAGAAGAGCTTTTAGGAGTGACAAAGGAGGTCAAAACCAACGAGGATACCGACTCCGGTGACACACAACCAAAAACGCTCACATTGAAGATTTTGAACCATTCGTAGACAATAGAAATGACCTTTTTTTCTGATTTGTTAGTAAAGGAAGATTTTATCAAGGAAATGACGCAAGTGATCATGGATGCGTTAATGTTCCGCAAAGAATTAGAGGAAAAATTCTTAATGACTACCAAAAGACTATCATAGCCAGCTCTTCTTCATAAACAGAACACGAAATTAGTTTGTTTTCTTTATGCATATTATGCATAAAAATCGATATAAGTACACATTAAACTTATTATACAATTAGTCATCACTAGAATGAAGTATTTTTTATCTACGGAACCTAATCCCTATTTTGACACTAATATTAGGTCTCAATTTACGCGGTTTTGATTTACGCAGCATTTCCGTGGAACATTACACCCGCGTAAAACGAGGGTCTACTGTACAGGGGTTAAGACAAAATTTGGTCTACAGGTATATCTTAAAGGGAGATACAGGTACATCTTAAAGAGTTGCTCATTTATTTTTGGCTTTAGTCATCCCAAAAGGATGGATCACCGAATATTTTTTATCGTTTTATGTGACTGCTATATCTCAAGAAGTAATGCGAGAATTCATACAAAAATGTAGTATGCAAGTGAAATCAAACGAAAACAAACCTTATTTTCCTTCTAAGTTGAGTTTCGCAATCGTTTACGTGAGTCAGTGTAATCAAATAAACAATGAAAAATATACTGAATTTAAATATTAGAGGTTGAGCAAGATATCAATAAAATCTAAATTAGCCGTGTATTCCTCTCATTTTTGTAGCACTTTAACTAGCGTGGGTGTTAAATAAAAACTGAGTTTGCATTCTTATACAATTTGCGTAGTAAAAATTCACTAATTAAAACAGCAATTTTTTCTGAGAGGGAAAACTTATTTGTTTATTATTATTATTATCAATATTCTTTTCTTTCTGACTTACCAAGCTATATTGAGCTGGAACTATTACTTTTTGAAACTCATTTTAAAAATAAGTCTAGGTTAAAATTGATCTGAATAATCTCATTGATATCAGTAATTTCACCCTACATTATGAAATTTTTTCTTTTCTATTTAAAATTGGAAAATGTGATTCAGCTGACAAGCGCTACTTCGCAAGCATGAAAGTATCCTCTTGAAAACCTCTAATAAAATAGCTGTTCTGAAATTGTCCCCCTTGATGTTCTATCGAATATATAAATTTCATGAATGTTGAGAATTGAAAATATTTGTCATTGCGTAGAGTCGTTTTTCAAAAATCTGAGTGAAAGACATCTGTTTTAGCAGTTGCGGGTTTCATTGATTTCAAAATATTTCACAGTGAACATTTCGACGTAATTTCAGAATTTTACTCATAAGACATGGGAGTTCCCACGACAATAATCTGTCATCTCTGTTAAACATTTGTTTTGCTGTCCCCAAATCCCGATCGCAAAGGACATACAAATGTCCTCTCAGAGGAAGGTCTCGAGCAGTCTTGTTAAACTTCTTCAGTTTCATTTCCAGAAAAAGTCTCAGAACAGTTTTGATCTTACTTTAACCAACGTATATCTCACTGAAAACGTACAGGTTTTTTTTTACAGTTCTTAGGGTGATGTTAAAAAATCTATGAGAAAATTAAATTTCATTAAGATACTTTTCTGCTTTATTTCCACCCTGGCCCGTGATTTCGAATTTTTCCAGTGAAAGAGGAGAGGGAGGATAACGGGCGTATAACCAATGCAAATTTCATAGGATTGCTATAAAAACCACTTCCACTTGTATATAAAAAAAAAATTCAAAGTCGGGGATCATTCCGCCTGATCCCCTAAATGACTGACCTGTCGCTACCGTAATAATATGCTAGAGTGAAGGAGTTATTTGTTTTTACTTCATTACGCCAAAAAATACAAACCGCCTATTCTCTTGTCATATTCACATTGCGCCTCACTATTCTTTATACCAATTTTTTGTCTGAATCCTTGCGTTACGTCTTGATCCTTTGCGTTACATCTTAAATATTATTAATCAGATTAAACGAGAAAGAGAATTCCGATGCAGCAGCCTTTCGCATGTTTACCTTTGTACATGTAGAAAAACGTAGAAAACATGCAGAAAAACGTATGTTATTCTGAAAACTATTAATTTTCTGGAATTAATCTGATGTTTACGAATTAAGACAGGAGAAAACGTTTGGAATTTTTGAAGGAACTTACTTTGAAAGGCAATTAATATTCTTTCGCAACTTTTATGCTGAAAAGCATCGACGTCCATTTAAATTTTTCTTACCAATTGAACTAGCGAATTTTGGGCCGACGAAATTTTGGACCGGCTACATTTTGGACTGGCGAAATTTTGGGCCGGCGATATTTTGGACTGGTGACATTTTGGGCCGGCGACATTTTGGGCCGGCGACATTTCGGCTCGGCGACATTTTGGGCCGGCGACATTTTGGACTGGCGACATTTTGGACTGGCGAAATTTTGGGCCGGCGACATTTTGGACCGGCGACATTTTGGACTGGCGAAATTTTGGGCCGGCGACATTTTGGACTGGTGAAATTTTGGACCGGCGACATTTTGGACCGGCGACATTTTGGGCCGGCGACATTTTGGGCCGGCGACATTTCGGTCCAGCGACATTTTGGGCCGGCGAAATTTTGGGCCGGCGACATTTTGGACTGGCGAAATTTTGGGCCGGCGACATTTTGGACCGGCGACATTTTGGGCCGGCGAATTGTGGACGGGCAACATTTTGAACCGGCGACATTTTAGGCCGGCGACATTTTGGACCAGCGACATTTTGGGACGGCGACATTTTGAACTGGCGACATTTTAGGCCGGCGACATTTTGGGACGGCGACATTTTGGGACGGCGACATTTTGGACCGGCGACATTTTGGGACGGCGACATTTTGGACCGGCGACATTTTGGACCGGCGACATTTTGGGACGGCGACATTTTGGACCGGCGACATTTTGGACCGGCGACATTTTGGGACGGCGACATTTTGGACCGGCGACATTTTGGCCGCGACATTTTGTCCCGCGACATTTTGGCCGCGACATTTTGGGCGTATACTAGAAAGGTTGACCCATTATGTTAGAAGAAAGGTGTCTAATGTTTTTAAACGGTGCACTGCATTAGGAATCTCATTAGAATGATCTCAAGAAAGAAGTTAAATATTATCCAAAAGTGTATTGTGTTCCTAATTTTTTCTTTCTTTTTTTGTGCATGATAACTTTCTTTCCGCTATTTATTTTACTTCTGAAAGTGTAAATTATTTTACTTTTGAACAAATATTATGAGGTAATCAGGTCATTAACTAGCGTTTAAACAGCTGAAATATTTACAATAGCACTTAATTACTACTAGATACATTCAGTATAAAAATTCATGAAAATTATGTGCATTTACCTTTTTGGTCAAAATCTTTACGGTGAGGTCCACTGTAGGGTCCACCATATCTTTAGCCTAAAAGGATTTCAAATGTTAATTGTTTGCTAGGCATAAAATGGTTACTATCAAATTACATATTTTCTTTTAAGCCTACTTTACGAGTTAACATTTTAACAATCTAATAGCACAAGTTTTAAACCGTGAATCAATTATGTGTTTTACATTATTTTCAAAAACCATTACTTCTGTATTTTATATTCTAAAAATTAAGCTATAGTTTTAAATTGAATATTATTTTCCTGTAGCCTGAATAGAAAATACTCGAGCATTTTCTTGAGTAAAGACAGTGCCAGCAGAATACGTCAGAATCCTCATAGAAATAATAGCCGATGATCGAGTAACCCGCGTGTTTCAACAATGAAACTCGCGCCACGGAATGATAATTTGATCATTTGTTTTGGTAATGTTTAACATGCAGGGAAATGCTTTATTGTGACAAGGCTGGACTCGATCCGGTAGCTTAACTGTTTTACTGGTAAGACTGTGTCATTTCAGGGGAATGAAGAAACGAAAAAGCGGTCAACTATGAACGTTATCTACTGGAGTTAGGGTTAATTCAATATAAATAGGGTTACAATTTCAGCTATCGAAATATCACCAAACAGGCAATTGCTTCGTTAAAATGCAGAAGAAGCGAAGCAATTTACACCCGTCATACCTTGACGGGTGACTTTCTAGTATAGAAATAATGCTTAAAGATCATAAAAATATTTTGAGTATGTATTTCTGATTTTTTTTCCATCTATAAACAAATGACTTGTCTTGATTATTAAAGCACTTGCTAAATTTTTGTCAACAACATCCCCCCCCCAAAAAAAAATAAATAATGGCATGATATTTAAATAAATACAGTGAAATCCCGTTACAACAAACTTCAAGGGATCTCCAAATTTGCTTTTTTGTAACGGGAACTTCGTTGTAATGGAATTTAAATAATGTAGTAGAAATTGTTTTGGAACTGAAAATTTATTTCAGTGAAACAGATGTTTCATTGTTTTGGTATTCGTCCTAAAAGGATTTCAATGTATCGACCTTTTTTGGGGCCATTAACGTATTTTATGCTGAAAATCAGATAGTTTTGATATATATATATATATATATATATATATATATATATATATATATATATATATATATATATATATATATATATATATATATATATATTAATAAAAAAATAATCTGAAGAGAATCTTTTTTTTTTTTTGATTTTGCTTACTTCTATTATTGTAGCAAAGTATACCTACAAACTGGTAGCTAAAGTAAATTTAGTTCACCAGCAGAAGTCCGCAGCCATGGTGCAGCACAACTCACCAATTGAAGGCAGAGCTTGGGCATATAGCAGTAAGTTACACTCTTAAGTCAGGGCTAAGGCAGAACTACATGCAATATACCGACAGCCTACCTCCAACTCGGTTATTCATTGATAAGTTCATAACAAGGATGAAACTGCAGTCTCTGGATGTGGTAACCGGGCTGTCTGTATATTGCATGCAGTTCTGCTTTAGCCCATGTCTTAAGGGCGGCAACTTACTCTCTGCTGCAATATAGTAATACTGTGTCCACATTTTCCGAATCATGGGACAAAATTTGCCGAATAAGGACTTTTTGGGAGGTCACAGCCCCCCCCCCCCAATGACCTTGGATCGGAGTACATTTGGTTTTACAGGTGTTTTTACCTATATACGTAAAATATTCAAAAGAGGCAAACTAATAATTAGGATGATGTAACGTCAGAAATGTTATTTCTGCCAAATTTTTAACTATGACTGATGACTTCCAACGTTTATTGTTTTTATAATTTGACATACTGTCAACTCCACCCTGTAATTAGTATGTAATTAGTAGTAATCGCTCCACCCTATTTGAGGACAGAAATATTAATATCTTATTGATTCCTAACGTCTTACACATTTTAAGAGAGTTGAACAAGGAGAGTGGATTATAACCAAACTCATGGTGTCGTTGAACTCTTTAAGGATTGGCAGTGGTGGCTTATCTTCATGAATTAAACAACGAATAGTACGCAATAAGAGTCTAACCTTTAGATTAGGTTGGTGAAAGTATAATCCCACCTGACTGAAACAAACTCAAGGAGTGAAGTATTGACATTATTTTCATACACTTCACAGGATGTTGATTTCATGATACAAATAATTGATGGTTTGTCACTGGAAAAAAAAAAACGACAAGGAAAACAATCTGGATTAGCCTTAAGACGCTGCTTGATAGAACATTTCAAACTTAAGTCTGATGTTCAGTTTTTCACACTCCCGTTCGCTATTTATTTCAATAAGCCGCAATATCACTTTCTTGCTTTTTCTCCCGTTTTTTTTTTCTTCTTTTGGTAGGGGGTAGATTACATCCAAGAATATTTCCATTTCAATATTTGACAGTGAACTATTTTTTCATGGCGAAAAATGATTCTAGATAAAAAATTTTGCGTAAAGAAATTTAAAAGTTCGCGGATGTCTTTTTTATACGAACTAAAGCTTCTTTTAATTGAAACGCTTTTGAAGCTTTAGTTTTTTTTATATGCTCAAGCAACTAAAATAAATGTAATCATTTATAAACAGCCAAAAGAAGTAACATAGCGTAGTTTATTAAACATAAATATAAATTATTTGATCTCTATGAATTTTTGCATGAAACCGTTCAGTAGCCGTATATTCGTTTTGCATACTTAGAAAAAATTCACGTATTTAAATGGTAATAAACGAACTAACAGTCAAGCAATTATTATCCCCCTTACTATTGTTCTCACTTGGTAAACTGCAAACACCAGTCATTTTATATACAAGCCAGTTGCAAAAAAGGTCAACAGGAAACGACGCTTTACGAAGTAAACTTGATTCGACAATGTTTGATTTTTCAAACTGATTTTTGCTGTCAATTGATTTTGAAGTAAACTCACCAGAAGACGCCAACTACCGTGCGATTGACTATATAACGAGCAGCGATTTAAAACCTCAAAAGAGTTGTTTCTAATGCAATGTTTTTGCAAATGGGACCTTATATATGTTATTGGTTATTGATGTTTTAGCTTAAGTTTGTCTAGATATTTTTTATGCATTACAGTAAAATCTGTCTACAACGATGCTGTTGGATCTAAAAAAATATCGTAATAGACAGGTTATCGTTATAGAAAGTTTGATTATTCATGCTGACATTTTGCTGGGGCCAAAAAAAAAATATTGTTATATAGAGGTTATCGTTATAGACAGTATTGTTATACACAGGTTTCACTGTATAGTTTCATCATCTAACACACTACATGTGCACAAAGAGCAACAACCTCGGCAGATTGCGTATTTAAATTCCATCTTAAGGTTCAACCCACAATATTTTGTCAAAAGTGACTAACTTTGGATCGCTAACAAAATCGCTACTCTGAGCGGATTATGTGTCAAAATATTATGGCCATACAATCCATCAAGTAGTCTCAACAAGGCACTGACTATGCAATGCTTCGAAACTATTGCAAACAATTGAAAGTTTTCCTTGTTTCACTTGCGTATCAATCTGTCAGCATTTTCACGAAAGTCACTAGGCAATGATGGAACAAGTAACAAACAGTATGGAAAATTTGAACTTGACATTGCAACTAATGAAATATTTCTCCGAGTTATCTTCAAAATGTTATTGCTTCCTGGCTTAGTTCGGACTTGATGCAGTACCATGCCTTTTAACAGTAGTAGATATTGAAAGCGTCGTCTATGTTTACTTTGGAGAGGAATTTTATTGTATCAGAATGTGGTTTTTGTTGAAATAACTGGGGTTGTAGGAGCAGAACAATTTTATAAGAGATGAAAAATTAAAACTTTAACGGTAAGATCTTGCGATGTAAGTAAGTTATATAAGATAGTTTGAGGTTTTTCTGATTTTTTGTCAAAATATTTTTTTTTTCATGTGCTTTGCTGTGATGAAGGGCATTGGATCGTTTATTTAAGAATTGCAGTAAGATACAAATGTACAGTAATGTAAATTATCGGATGGTTTTAACAAAACTTGATCTTTTCCATATGAGCAAAATAAAATTATGTGCATTACAAAAGTTAACACTTAAAAAGTTTTTGAATATATATTTTATATAGACTACATCTTATCGTGACCGAGTGAAGTTTTACATTAGTATATGATGTGTATAAGTTAAAATAAAAATGGATATTCCATAAAAGAACTTGAAATAAAAAATTAAAAAAAAAATCCTTCTCTCCAGGAAATTGTAATATGAATAATATGGTATTATATTTTTGCATTTCGTTCGCAATAAATGTATTAGAAGAGTCTGAACTTGACACTGACATTACACTACAGCTCTGATTTATTATTATTTTTTAAAATTTAAGCATTTTCTTAAAGAAATCAGATATTTTAGAATAGCACAAAATGAATAAAATTTATATATTTTCAATTTTTACAGCGAGTTGAAGTTAATTTTATGTCTTAGTTTATGTTTTAGTGTGAGTACTTATTTTTGTATTTAAAAAAGAAAAGTACAGCTCGTCTGAAGTAGAATAAATTGCATAACGCAATAACGGAAAAATAAACTAGATGCACGGCAAGATCTTTGTCCAAGAGGGAAAAAGAGAGAGGGGGGGATAAATAAGTAAATATACTTTTTACACATAATGATAATAATAGTAATAATAATAAAAATACTGAAAACTATTAAAGAAATAAAGTAAATAGTAAATGCAAATATTAATAAAAAAATATATAAGTAAAATATTGAATAAATTAATAAAACACTAAAATAAATAAACTAGTACTAGAAATATAATTAATTTGTAATGTGATATTATATTCGGCAATCTTTTAGTAAGAGATGGTTGATAAATGTGAAATGGGGACTATACGGGATGTTAGTTGCATTTACAAATATTCTTATAAACCGATCCTTTTTGGTGTCAACAGAAGGACTTAATCAACCAAGTGCACCGACAAAATGTTTGTTATTTTACACTTCGATTGAGTTTAGTATTTTAAGCTCTTTCTTCGGATCTTTGAAGCAAAAAGAAAAAAAAAAAGAGAGAGGAGTGTTTATGATGAAAATTTACTGAACGTGTATTGCAAATCTAACTAGTATTAAAAAAAATAAAAAAATGTCCCGTTGACATTTTAATTAATTTTACAATTGTTATCATAATAATATATTAATAACAATAGTTAATATTTTAACGGTTTCGTCTACTTTTTACTGACTAGAAATTTTATTCTTCCTTGCTTTTCAGTTTCAACCTTACATTTTGACATATTTAAGGATGGGGGGGGGGGGGATTTTAAGTGTCGGCGAAAGGTAGGGTAGATTATATTTTATTGTTATTAAAAACTAATGTTTTAATAAATTAATATATTAAAATATTTTGATTTGTTGCTTTAAAATTTACAATAATACAGCAGTAAAAATTATTTTTTAAGGAGTATTTTTGTTAAATTTGTTCAATCCCTCTTTACTCTTTCCTATTTGTTTCTGTTACTACGTTATTCATTACATTGCATTAAAAAAATAATAAGTAAAATTTGAATCTTCTTTCTTCAGCAAAATTCCATCCATTACCTTTAATAAAGTAAAATAAAAAAAAAAAAAAACCACACACACACACCCTCAAAAAGAACCTCTAAAATAAAATACGACGAAAGAAAATGTAAACAATGTATAAACATCGTTAAATTTTGCAAATTTAACCCATGACGATATACCCCGTCCTTTAAACAAACGATAAAACTAAACTGTTGACGATTTTCGATGACTTCAAGGTTAGACAGAAACGAGATGTGTGGAATAAAACTTCGCTTTTCTTAAATGAGAAAACCGGTAAAAAAATCAATAAACTTCATTTTACGATAATCACGGAACTTTTTATGGTCTTGTTGTTACTAAATGTTGAACTTACAAAGTCATTCTTGAAATTATATAACAGTGTTATGCAGGGACTAATGTCTCCCAGCAGAAAAGTTTTTATAATGCCCGAAATTTCTAAACGATGAAAAGCTCATTTACTTTGCATAAAATAGTGAGTGATGTTTGGTTGAAATTCGAAGCTTGCTGACATCTGCAGAAGAAATTCTGAGAAGATAATACAAGTGAGCAAGCAGCATTAGTATGCAGCATAAGGGGTAAAGTGAAATAACGGGGCAAAGTGGAGTAGTGAAATATTTACTCTGTTTTTAGTTCCACCTTTATGATAATATTTCAACTATATAGTAACACATGTAGTCTGTTTCAGCCATGAAAACGTTTTGTCTGAAGATTAAAGTATGTAACACAAGCAATTTTCAAAAATTCACACTCATATTGTAATATTTTTTTCGTAAGTCAAAAATTATTTTTGTTATTATAAGATGATAAAGTTCTTGCTATTTACATTTAATTTATAAACTGCGACTTACTCATATTCGTTGCAGCATATTTACTTATCTTTACTAATAATAAAGCTGAAAGTCTCTCTGTCTGTCAGGATCTCTGTGACGCGCAAAGCGACTAGACCGTACGGCCAATTTTCATGAAATTTGGCACAGAATTAAGTTTGTAGCATGGGGGTGTGCACCTCAAAGCGACTTTTCGAAAATTCGATTTAGTTCTTTTTTTATTCCAATTTTAAGAACATTTTCCGGAGCAAAATTATCGTAAGATGGGCGAGTAAATTACAAAGTTATCACAACGTGGAACCGTAACATGGGTAAGCCAATTGGCGAAAAATTCATCATACATTATTTGTAAATATACAGGTGAACCAAAAGACCTTTTAGTTTTTCTATTACGGGCAAAGCCGTGCGGATGCCACTAGTTTACTATAAAGTTTATTTTCAATTTAAATGGTTTGCGTAATTAATCAAGTGCATGCGGGGCAGAGTGGATGAGGCAGAGTAAAACAGTTCATTTTGCAATGTGAAAAAAATGCGTAAGTTTACCAGTTTTTATGGGTGTAAAGTTACACGAATTCTGTAATGTGTATCATTATCGTTTTAAAAACTCATATTGTTGGAGGAAGCTTTACTATGGTTTCAGTAGAATCCAAAGCGCATGCGTAAAGATCAGAGTCGACACAAAGCAATTAAACTCTTATTAGCTCAACGAAAACCGTTCTTGGTGGCCGAGCGGAAAAAGCGGGCTTTTCTTCCACACTCGCGTCTCGTGTTCGGACTCCGCTCAGGTCATTTCCCCTCTTAGTGTAATAATAATATCTTGTTTCTATATTAAATTGAATGAATAATTGGTGTACATTGGTTGTTAAAAAGCATGAACTTTATGAATCGTTCAAGAAAGTCAGATTTAATTTTTACTAATACGCTTTCAAGCAATTTATCTGTAAGCATATAAAAATGTTATTGAAACTAGAAATGAGTGAGACGTTACGCTGTAGTTACATTACCATGGTGTAACCTTCCACGAGCCATGTGTAACTTTATACCAGTTATATCAGTTAAGTTAATCCAGAGCAGTGGAGGCAACTAAGCTGCCACCGGTTTTATCGAGTAAGGTTGCACAAAATTTTTACAGTGTGTTTACTTACCCAAACATTTATTAAATCACTTGATTCTTAACTTATTAATTAATTCATTTACATTCGAGCGTTATGTTTTCCTTATTTACTCATTCATTCACTCATTTTGTTATTCATGCAGGATTTTATTTTTTCTCATCCTAATTTATTTACTAGAAAAAGACTGATATCAAAATTATTAAGTCTGATACATTTTGCTGCTGTCACATAGGAGTGAATTACCATCACTCTTGCTAGCAAGAGAACCATTCCAGAACTGTCCATTGCTTATAACAGTGTGAGCAGAGTTGAAATATTGTAAATAACCAAAAACGTAATATGATAGAAATATTAAATACTATCGCATATTTTAAAAATTTCTTACTGAAACACTACCCTCTCATTCCAGGAGTATAATATTCATATATCGTTTAACTTCATCTTGAAGGAAATTATTCTCTTTAAAGAAACGGACTATCTTAATAAGGCCATGTAGATGCCTCATTTTACTTGGATTTTAATAAGTCGCGATAGTTGAATGCCAAATTACAAAAGACGTCACATACATTCATTAATGCATTATCGTTTTGAGATAATTTAAAAAAAGCTTCCATGTTTCGTTTCAGTAAATAGAATTATGAATTCAAACATTTTTTGGTTTTTGAAAAATGTTCGTTTAATTTTAGTCTGACTGCTGTAATGGTACTGTTTTACGACCATTTGGTAATTTAATTTGTCATACAGCTACATAGATCGTTATTTGAAGAAAATAATGAAAAATATCGGATTTTTAAAATTTAAATCAGATTGAAGAAAAATCAATAAGATTTTTCGAAGTTTTATTTAAAAACAATTTGCAAGAGTTTTAGATACTAATTGTGCTGCATTTATAAAAAATATATACCTTAAAAAATGAGGAAAATCATAAAGTTTGAAAAAAAAAACCCTACAGTAATTATATTTTAATAATGTAAAAACATAAACCAACTTTAATGTGAATACATGATTTAAATCACAGTTAACGATTAGGATACCAGGAATTTTTATACACTGAATAAACATTAATAATTTTTTTTTATATTTTACAATATGTTTTCCACTTTTCAGTTCAGTAAAATCATCTATAGTTTTCATTGTACAGTGATATTTTAGAGTTTCCGTTCACTGATGCTCGTGCTCAGTCTTTAGCGCTATAGCGCCCTACAGGTTGAGAATCGCTGGGACTAGCTTGAACTGTTGTTCAGGGAAGAAAAATACATTGAAACCACGATTTTATGTCCCCCGAATATATTTTTCCCCATACTAATGCGGTCGAACTCGTTTATAACAAGCGCGAAGGGACCGCGATATTTGCTTGTTTCAACCGAATGCTCGTAAAAACGAGGTTGTGCAAAAATAAAAAATTCATAAGATTATTAATATTTTTCTTTTCTAGTCAATTTGCTTTGAAATGCTTTATTGTCTCTTTTTTATTATATTCCGTTCGATGTTTCTCTTTTTTGTCATATGCATTATCTTGAGTTTGAACTACAGTACCGAAAGTGACAACATTGCCGACAACAAATGTAGAATTTTCTAATGCTTCTATACACCACAAATTAAATAAAAATTCTGACTTTCGTTTTTCTTCAGAGCATTCCCGGATTTTTCCCAAGAAAGATTGCACTGAGCTAGAAGTCAATAGAAATTTAATGAAATACAAAAACATTGCTCGCTTTAAGCAGTGTTTTTTCGTTAAAAGCGAGTTATGCTCCATAGACTTAACATTGCACTAACCAAAAGTTTCTGATTTCCTCGCGAAATCCGGGTTCTCGTTAAATCAGACCTCGTTATAAGCAAGTTCCACTGTAATGTTAATTTAACCTGTATAACTTACTAACCGAACTTAGCTTGTTATTTATGGAATTTCCCGCATTTTACGTTTGCCATAGAAAGTTGAATAATGAAAAAAAAAAAAAAAAAGTCTAAAATGAGCAATATTTTTCTTTTGTGTTATTTTAAAGCTAGTTGACGCTGTAGAAAGTAAATCTATGAAAAATGAAATGCACTCCACACTGTCTATGTAACTCGTTTCTTCCATTTTCTGTATGTTTCGTATTCTTCTATTGATCGAGGATACGTTTTTGGACATTTTAAAACCATTTGTTTTGTTCACAAATGGCACAAAAATGCATAAGAGCTTTTCTCTGCTGATGAAGATGAACAAGAAGGACCGGAAATCCCCCCCTTCTTTCAATATTGCATTGAAGAGCTTACAAATAGTGAAAGACTATTTCCTTTCTCAAAGAAACAAGGAAAGAACTTGCTTTATTTTTTCAATTCTGGAAGATACTGCAATCCCTTTGAGCTCACCGACTAAAAAACAATGCACAATAACGGAAATTTTCAACCTAAACGTCAGGATTCGCAACTAAATGTGCTAAAATGATTTTAAAATGGTACGTATAAAAAAAATTATTCGTAAAATACAGAGGTTATAACTTTTGAAAGAGTCATCTAAACTACGTTTAGATTTCTTTCTATTTGATGTTTGATGTTTATGTATTTCCCGTATTTTACGTTTTTTCGTATTTTATGTTTTATAAACTCAGTCCCTTGAGAAACGTAAAACCGGGGTTTCACTGCAGTTGTGAAAGTCAGTTTCAGCTATGCTGATTGGACCAGCAGCCGGCATTTTCAGCTTGATGAAAAATCTTTAAATAATTTATTGCAGTCCCTGAATGTATTAAACTTCTTTCAGTAAACTCAGCATAAATGTAGAATGAGGGTGATGTAAGTCATTAAAAGTTACTTTAAAACAAGTTACAAGTAACTTTTGACAACAGTTGATGCAAAATGAAACAAAGTACAGGTGTTTAATGCAAATCCTACTCTTAAAGTTAAAACTTACGCAGTTTTTATTTATTTATTTTTTTAAAGATGTTTTAACAAAATCTTTAATTACTCGAAACAAAGTTAGAATGACTTACACCAATATCATTCTATTCCGACAATTAAGCATTTTCTGCTAAAATGTTTGAAAAGAAAAACAAGTTTTCATCGTTAGTAGTTCCAAAAGGATTGCAAAGTTTAGAGTGAATCAAACGAAATGTTGCAAAAATGGTTCTTAACATATGCAAAATAAACGCGAGCAGCAGGAAAGATAATGATCAAAAGTTCTAGAAAGGATTTAAAAAGGAGAGATTAAAGGAATTCCGAAAATATTGATATGCAATCTGAATTAATCCTGGCTTAAACAAGTACACGCAGCTTTCTGCTAAAATTAGTATACTTTCTAGTAAGGATCTTTCGGTAAATTAATAGTGAACTATACGTTAAAGTGGTAGATGAATAAAACTTAGGTAATATGCTTTTATTAAGTAATTAAAACATTAGGTGCAAAGAAATTATCGGTGCGCCAGCACACCTGCATCGGGTCTTCAGGTAAAGATTGCCTCGCATAACCAGACTTGCGAGCTTTGCGCGCAACTGACAAATATTTTCGAGTTGAGACGCAACACTTTCTACATGCATTTCATAATGGGGTCATTTCCAAAAATTGTAAAGTATTTTTTTCTGAATGAGCCTGTTTAAAAACATAGGATCTGATCATTTTTTAAATAATTTATTTAAGTTTAATATTTTAAAAAAAAATACTTAAATCGGTGCGCTTTCATTGTTTACATTTCTGTCGTGAAACATCACAAACTAGGGGGCTATCGCCCTCTGCTCGCTATCGCTCGCCAACCCCCGGAACTGCTTACGCAGTTCCCTGTGGATCGCTTCGCGATCCATGCTCGCTTCGCTCGCTCGCTGTATGCCAATACATTAGCCTAGCTAAAATTTTCCGTAAAAATTAAAGTTGGTAATTGCATTTAGGTCACCATCCATTTAACCAATATGAAAATTACGTTCATAATGTTAATTTGTCTGCTTTAGCCAGATTTTCGACAGTTTAACTTTGCTGTATGTAAGATGACTGCCTTGGCAATGTGCACAACTTTACCATTATAGATACAAAAGTGTCTGTCATTGCTTTGGAGAGATTGCACTTCTACCTGTTGGTCCGCGGAAGGTATTTTATTTCCCTTCTACCACCCATTGGAAAACCAATGAAGGCATTCCCCTATCCGCCACCTGGGGACGCGCCCTCTAGGGGTTACAGGCTCCCCCGAGGGATGTATTTACATTATTTACACTCTTATATATTTACATATTTACACTCTTATATATTCTAATCTGAGAAAACTTCCTCATATACACAATTAAAAATGTCCCGTTTGGGAGCCACAACTGACACTGCTTCAAAAGATCTTGTTCTTGATAATGCCACATAGAGCTGGCCATGACTAAAAACAGGCTCAGAGAGCACCAAACATATTTTCTCAAACGTTTGTCCTTCTTGTTGTTATTCTGAATCCTTGCCACGTCACGAACAAAAAATGGTTTAACTAAAAACGCGAAAACTCGCCAAGGCTACTTTGCTTGCACAATACTAAAACTACTATAACCCTAAACAAATTTGGCGAAACCTTTCAGCTGAGAATAAAAGGAATAAAGTAAATTCTTTCTCGGTTATTCATTTTGAACTGAACTGTCGTACTGAAGCAGAGAATAGACGACGCTCAAAGCGCCTACGCGTTCAAAACAACATTGCCGATGAACATGATTGTGGAGCAATGTGTGAAGAATGCGAATTTTGTGGTGCTCTTTATTGGCAGAAAGAGCGTAATACTGCAAATAAATATACTAAATGTTGCCATGACGGAAAGGTGCGGTTACCGGCATTGTGTGACGCACCTGATCTGTTGAAGGAACTGCTGACTGAAAATTCCCCAGCCGCTAAAAATTATCGGCAGCGAATCAGAGAATACAACTCTGGAAATGGCTCGTCTTAAATTGGATTCAAGAACGGTTTCCTGCCTTCTTTGAGCTTTTCTTTGCTGATTAAGGTTGAAATGGGCCACAGCCCGACTCAAACTCATCTCAAAAAAAAAAAAAGTTCGTTGAGTATTCTGTGATTCAAGATTTCAAAACAACGTAGAAGTTTGTTTACATGATTTATCGGCGAAGTGTTGCCAACAGAGGTTTAGAAATTCACCCCTTCATTTGCCGGCACGTAAGAGAATTATATATATAGATGATGCAATGCCATTCAACGTTGCCATTCACAGAACAAAATATTTAATTCGCATCTTTAATCACGTGCATTGGTAACGATATGGTTGATAGCAAGCGTCGAGCTCAATTTTAATTCGCTGCTTGATTATCATAACGTGGAAACGCGGTACAAAGATGCGCCAAAGAGCATCATTTGTGACGTCATCGAGACCACGCCTTGTTTGAAAAATCGGACATTTAAAAAAATTAATTTTAAAAAAACTGTTGGGACAATGAAAGTATTTTCTGGGTCTATGTTATTTTTTTTGCTCATTCTATCAATTTCAATGACTAAAAGCAGTACTTTTGACTGAAGGAAACCACCCCATTATTAAAGTTCAGAAGCATGGTATGTTTTATGGTAAATTATAAGGTGGGGGGGGGGGAGTGATTCTGTTTTGAATACGCTGTCTTAAAATTTAAAGTTTATATTTTGTTCATGATCAGGTGTGTTTTTATGCTAAGAATTTAATATTGCACTATTATACTTTTCATAGCTATATTAGTGCGTAAAGAACTTCCATATTTTACTTAGTTCTTGATTTCGTTCGAGAAGAATAACAAGGTTCTGAAAAATCAGCACTAAAGTGCTTAACTTTATTATAGTGAGAAACAGAGAGACAAGAGAGCGCCCCCCCCCCTAAATTGAAAATGGGGTTGTTTTCTTGAGTCAAAAACACTACTTTTAGTCACTAAAGTCGATAGGAAAAAAAAAAAAAAACAGAAAATACTTTTATTTTCCCAACAGTTACTTTTTAATTATTTTATTTCACTGATCGATTTTTCAAACAAGGAGTAGTCTGTATGACGTCACGAATGATGCACGTTGGTGCGTCTTATTGGCGCGCTGAATGTTTACGCTTGCTGTCTATCGCATTTCCAGGTTATGATAATTCAGTAGCGAATTAAATATTGTGGTCTACGCTTGCTATCAAAAAAATCGTTGCCAGTACACATGAGTAAAGAAGCGAATTAAATACTGCGCTCTGCGCTAATGGCAACAGTGAATGACAGTTAATCATTTGTTATGTCATACGCAGAAGCGCAAAGAATAAAATTCACTTTGTGCACCAATTTAAATATTTTTAAAAAACTAATCAACTTTGTAACATTATTTAAAAAAAGGGTCAAATCCTATGTTTTTGAGAATGCTCTTTCAGAAAGAAAAACGTTTAATATTTCAGAAACGACCCCATTTTTAATTGGGCGTTACCGATTAAAAACTACTGATTCTTTGCAATTTAAATATATACTTTTAAATAATGAAAACGCTTTAGTTCGAGCTAATTCCAGGAAGAAATGTTTATTTTATGTTCTGTGTAGAGTTTATACAATTTACCGTTTTGTGTTAGCCGCAAGTAATTGATAGCATTTGCATTAAATGATACATTTCCTTATTACCGAACTATTCTAACGAAGTTGCATCAATAAAAAAAAAAAAAAAAAAACATTTTTGAAATTCACAAATCTTAAAGCCAAAGAAACTTGCAGTGCTAGTATAATCCCGGGAGTAATAGGGTAAAAGTGACATCACAAACTGGTTAGCGTTTGACGACAACTTAGTGATATTTCGCCAAGTTTGAAGTCAAAAACACGCCTCAGATGTTTGGCTTTTGTCAATGCTGCCAATCCTAATGCATTAATTAATACATGTGTTAAGGCTGTTGTGACCAAAAAACCCCTTCTAGAAGAAAGTTCTGGCTGTGCTAGTGCGGAACGTGCACGTTTAAGTAGTTACGTACGTTCGAAAAAACTTGGACAGATTAACTTTATTTTTATGCATTATTTATAGTGGTAAGTATAATAGTTTATGAAATAAAATTTTTTAAAACCGGGATATTCTTTAATGCTAGTCCTGCATAATCAATAAGAATAACGTCACGATATTCAAAGCAAACTGTACAAAATATCAAATCATAAGTAATTGTCAATGTCATTATTTTCGATACGCAATGATAAAGCAATGACGCACCTATTAAAGAAGATGATAACCATAAACAATAATACAGGCCTTTATGAACTTCAAAGAAGCTTTGATTTTCCTGATCATGCCCTACGCTTTTGAGAATCGTGATTATTTTTTCCCGCCAAGGAGCAGAAATATTGTAAAAAATAATCAATTTAGTTTAACTCCTTTGCTGGAGGGATGAAGAGAACAAAAAAATTTCTTCACAGACGTAATTAATTCTTTTCAAAGTAAGGTCTTGTTTTTATTAAAATATTAGCCGCCACACTTAATTATGCATTATGTTTCAAAGTAGGTTGATTTTATTGCTGATGAAATAATACTGTTAATACTTATTAACTTGTAGTTTATCCAGACGTTCTCCTACTTTCTAACTAGATATCGATTTCTGGAGCAGAAAATTAAACATTATATGAGCAATATTTATTTAGTTTTAATATTTTAAATTGTGTTTTTTCTTATTTTTTATGGAGCAGGGTTTTTGTTAAAAATTGTAATTAGACTATAATGTTATGGTAGGAGGAATACTATTAGGGAAGTTTTTTTTTAAATATCAGTTAGATTACATGTCGTGGTAGGAGGAATACTTTTAAGGAGCATTATTTTTTTCTTTTCAATTGTAGCTAGACTATATGTCGGGGTTGGATTGAAACTGACGTAGGTCATCCTAACGTATTTCGAGCAATTGAAGCTTTTGCAAATTGTCTAAAAAAATCAAGACAACATAATTTTTATTTTGTATTAAAAAAATAATGCTTCAGTTTTTATGAGCAGTTACTTGCAACATGTTTTGAAGTAACTTTGAATGACTCGCACCACTGTTACTCTACGTTTATGATTGGATTACCGAAATAAATTTAAATGCGTTCAAGAACTGTTATGAGTAAGTGATTGCTCCTCCTTGCAGAAAACTCTAACTACTGGTCCCATCAGCGGCGCGGAAATCAACGTACGCCACAGAAATTCTCAATATCCTCGAATGAACAGTAGTTCTGATTAGTGGACAATTTTCATGCGCACCTAGTGGGCAATACACGGTTTCCGAAAGGTCCTTGACACATTTTAAAAATTCATCCAAAAGCAACAAATAATCGAATGAATATGCGGTTTGCGCCGTAATACATCACTATGTAAGTAATCGCTGTATCGTAACAAATGTCGTGTGAGGTGTGAGGTGTTTATTCATTTTATGAATTGGACAGAAGATGAACTTGAGTACCGTTTAGATGTGGTTCGAGCAACATGCGGTGCACACATTGAACTCTAGTAATGAAAGGTGTTGCTTTCTGTTTAGTAAAATGATTAAGCGACTCGCATGACGTTTGTTTTTCTTATTGTGACGACTTGCAGTGACTACTTATAATTACTTTCTTCTTTTTCTTTTTTTCCTTTTACGATGTCATAAAAAAATTCTTGAACCAGTGAAGTATTTCGGCCCGAACCACATATTCATACGACAATTTGTTTTTTTTTTCTACGAATTTTTAAAATGTGTCAATTACTTTTCGGACATCCTGTAAATTTCATTATTTATTATTATTGCTTAGGGTAACCAGTTCACTTAATAGAGGAGCTAAAGAGGAACCCAAATCCATGCTTAACTCTAAAATTTGGGCTGATGCTAATGTCATTTTAACCCGTCCATAAGTGACAATTGCACTTCTAATCTCTTTTTTTTTAAATAAAAATCATCATAAAAAGTTTTTTTTTATCAGGTAGTTGTAAAAATAGAATCCCCCTTCAATACTAAATTTTTATTTCATTATACAAGTGCCAGGGTTTAACACTTAAATAATTTACCTTCGGGCTTTCCAATACTTCTGAACAATACAATTCCCGCACTAAATAACTGCAGACTATTCTTTATTGAATATGAAAGAACACATACTCCTAATTATTAAGTAAGTTAATAAGAAGTAAAACTAAGGCTGGAAATTTCTCAAAAGAGTTTGTAATTATCAGGTATTGTGTTTCGACTTTTTCCATAATAAATTAAAACATCGATTACGCAAGGCAAAATTATGCTCTTGGATACTTCCTTTGCTTTTTTTCTGATTGCATATTTTTCCTTCTTGTATTTTCCCAAAGTATCACTTTCAATCATTGTTGGGGAAAAACTAGTTATTTTCTGCACATTTCTTGTCATTTCAGTCAGTTTCTTGTGATTAATTTTAATACAGAAGTGTTTAGTGCTTTTCAAATGTATCGTTTCTTCTACAAATATATGCCCAAACTTTTCGATTGTTCTTTTCTTTCATGTTTATCTTCAATTTCAATTCATTTTTTTATGTCAAATTTTTTTTCGAAACAGAAAAGTTTCTTTCAATTAGCAACTACAAGTAGTTTAAATATGGTTATCCCTATTTCCTCGCGTAAATTGTTCGTGCATTACCCGTAAAGTAATCTTACTCAGGTGAAGATTATTTTTTCAAGTAGTTTATAGAAATATTTAAAGTTTTTAGAAATTGGTTGAAGAAAAATCTGTCATTTGAACTGCATGAGAGTTTAGTATTACAGTTTAACTATGCGATTTCTTTTTCATTTACACTTTTTCTGCAATGAAAAGGAACTAACGATGTTAAAATTAAGTCCCAACCGCAAGATATTTATTGGGTAAACATGATCGAGGCTAAAAGTAGAATTCCAAAAATATCTTAGTTTATACATTCCCTTTTTTCATCGAGGCAAAAGTAATAAACATAACAAAAAGCTATCGAGTTTCTGGGCAATGAGGAATTTTATACTCGATTCACAAGTAAAAACTATTCCATACATATAACAAGAAAAAAAAATGTGAATAGCACTCTTTTTCAAAAATATTTATAATTGCTAAATAAATCTTTTTTTATCAACAAATTTTTAATTAGGGAAATTCCAGTTATTTTCCCAATACATAAATAATCAAGAAATTCTACGCTGTTCATTTTGTGATGCGCTTGAATTGGTTGTCGTAAAACGAAACTTTTTTTTTGTTAAAAGCATAAGCAGCAAAGAATTTAATTACGAAATTATTTTTATATGATCTAAAGAAAACTTCAATTGTTATTTGTGTTTGGAGACATTTTAGACGCAGATTGAATTGAATCATTTAATTTAATGTTACTTTTAACTAAACATTTTTAATTAGATTTTTTTTGTTGGAGTAGCGTGTATTAAATCTCGGTAATAATTGAGGAAATATTGAGAAATATAGTCACCGAGTGCATGAAAATCTGACTAAACACAAATATAAAAACATTACAATGCGAACGAGATAAATGATTTCTTTTTTTCTTTTTCTTTATTTCTCTTTTCCAAGAACTGTGTAACCCAAAAATTATCACATCACTTTTATAGTTCTCACCATTGAGATAAAGCAGTATTTATACCTGAGAATCTGTAATTATTTTTGTAACTCAACGGTTCTCAACCTTCTAATACCCGCAACCATGTTTTTAATCATTTTTTTCATCGCCCATACCCCCTTTCCGCCTTGATAAAATAACAACATAAAATGATAATTATTTTGAGTACTAGAAAATAGCCCGTCAAGATATGAAGGGTGAAAATTGCTTCTCCATTTAAGCGAAGCAATTCCCTGTTGGTGATATTGTGATTTTTGACATTTTAACCCTTACTACAGTGGATTAACTCTAAGCTCCGGTGAATAGCGTTCATCGTTGACCACTTTTTTGTTTCTTCATTCCTTTGAAATGACAGTCTTACCAGTAAAACAGTTAAGTTACCGGATCCAGTTCAGCCTTGTCACAATAAAGCCTTTCCCTACGTAATTAAACATTACCAAAACATATTACTAAATTAGCATACCGTGGCACGAGTTTCATTGTTGATGACGTCAGGAATGTTACTCGATCATTGGCAATTATACAGTGCTAGCCAAATTATTAGACTAAGACTGTTTTAAAAGCAAATTCTTTATTGATTACATAACTATAGACACATTAACGAACAGTGAAATAATTATCTAATATTTAGTATGCATTCCCTTGTTCTTGATGAGCATTTTAAGTCTTTTTGGCATACTTTTCACAAGGTTTATACCATTTCTTATCTTTTTAAAAAAGGAGGTAAAACATCGTTTATACTCACTATTATATATACTCACATACACATACTCACTAATTACCTAAAACTAACTTTAAATATAACAAAACACACTAATAAAAAAAACAAGTGAACTGTTTAAGCTGATTGAGGTTATGTTCCTGGTAGGTAGATAAACAAAGAACATAAACAAAGCAGACAGTGCTGCCACCTGCAAACATTAAATTATGCTAAAATAACGTAATAATCAGTGTACAGTATGTACTGTACTTTAACAGTAAAATAAATAGTATTTTAGTACAAATAGTATACAAAAAAACAAAAACAAAAACAAACAAAAATCAAAAACAAAAAAAAAATCTCTTTAGTCTAATAATTTGGCCAGCGCTGTATGCATAAAGATTTTGATATTAAAGCCTAAACTAAAAATTTGAAACAAAAATCGATGCAAACTTTGTGTCACCGCTTTCACTTCTAGACTTTTTAAGTCAATACTCATTTACTCTATTATTTGACTAAATAACTGAACACGATGCCATAGTTATGACAAAAGGATCTCATAAAGTAGCTATAATGTTATATTTCTTGCTTTCTGTACATACTTACTGTCATTATACCTTGCATAAAATTGGTCAGTTATTTTAGTTTAACTTTACTGCTTTCATGCAAATAACAACTTGAAATCTACGAATGGAAAACCGAAATTTCACTCGTGCCAGCAATAATGCTATAAAAGTATAAAACAAAACACAACAAGCAAAACCTTTTTGTTCATAATGCTCGGAACTCACATTTATAGTATCGCGTCCGCTTATGGCGGGGAATGGGGGGAGGGCTACATTTGAAGACCGCTGGTGCAACTGAATATTTATTTCTTTGTGTATTGTTTACTTTTTCCTTTAAATCCCTTTCTGAACACCATCTTTAATGTGAAATAACAATTTAACTAGAGAGCGATCATAACATTTATGCATTGTTTGAGCTATCGTAAGTCATTTTAAAACAACCTCTTAAAACTAAATCCTTTATTTGACATTATATTTATTATGCAATTAATTTTAAAAAATTAATCGATTCCTGTTCTCAAGTACGAGTTGTTTGCTTTTCTTTGATTGTCTATTTTTCTTTCTTTTTCTTTTCTTTTCTTTTTTTTGAGAAAGACCGCGAGAAAAAAATCTCCTTTAACTTTCGGGTGAACTACTATTTGACGCTTATTTTATTGATAATGTTTTAAAGTTCGTTTTTTTTTTTACAAACTATAAGGTTTTCGGCAACTTTTGTTCTCGAGTACACTGAGGGGGAAAAAAAAACTACAATATTTTTCAACAGTTCTGTAATGGGGTGGTTTCCTTCAGTCAAAAGTACTACACTGTAAAAAAAATCCGGAAACGTTTCTGAGTATATCGTGCAGCTGTGGTTCATGAAAGTTTCAAAAACGTTTCTGAGTATTTCGGAATTCTCTTTCTGTAATGTCCAGAAACGTGTCTGAGTATTTCGGAATCCTCTTTCTGTAATGTCCAGAAACGTGTCTGAGTATTTCGGAATCCTCTTTCTGTAATTTTCAGAAACGTTTCTGAGTATTTCGGAATCCTCTTTCCGTAATTTCCAGAAATGTTTCTGAGTATTCTGTGCAGCTGTGGTTCATGAAAGTTTCGAAAACGTTTCCGAGTATTTCGGAATTCTCCAAACAATTTTCAAAAATGTTTCCGAGAATTTCGGAATCCTTTTTCCGTGATTTTTTCTAAAACATAATTCTTTATTATAGTATTGCATACCATATCAGTTTCAATTCTTTCATATCTAAGAGCAATAATACAAGCAATTTTAGAATTATTCGTGGATTTTTTTTTTTTTTTTTTTGGAATTTCTAATGACAAATAGCATGGTTAACAGCATAACATATGCACAGTTATAAATTTTTGAAAAATTATGAAATAATCTAGTAGTTTCATTCCTAATCACAAAATCGTCGGGGAATTGGAGTGGGGGTACCTTCTGAAAAGTGGGGATTGTTTGTTAAACAATCTTAAACTTCAGTTTTTCTCTCAATATTTTCAAGACAAAACTATCAACATATTGTATTTTTAATGCAGAACTTAAAAACATATCTTGTATCAAACTTGATAGCTTTTATCTTCGGATAAAATTTGACAGGACTTACCTACCCTTCGCGTTCCGGAATTCGTTCACCTCAAGTCAATTTCTCTGACGAACAAAGTGTACCGAAAAGTACCAACAGAGAAATTGATGAATTTAAATATGACACCAAGTCCCCCTGCTGGAACCATTCGGGTTGATTCTTCTGTTCTTGCCCTTTTCCAGCTCATCACAAATATAAATACTTATTCAAAATAGGTTACTGATTTTATTTTTACAGTCTGCGCAAAATGCATTATATATTTTATTTATTAAAACATTGAACTCTATTACATGATTATTCCATTTCATATATACACTGTAACAAATTTCGGAAACGTTTCTAGATATATCGGAAACGTTTCCGAAATAGTAGGAATCCTTCATCCAATAGCGAACTCCTCAATATTCAGAAAGCTTTTTGTTATTTCAAGATATCTAGAAGCGGAAGTGATGACGCAACGCTTCGAAACCTATTTCATCCTTCCAACACAGGCGCCAATGAGTCGGAAATAACGAGAACTTCTTTTTTTCTTATCTATGGTTGCTGCACTCAGCAACTGTTCAGCATTGGATTGCTTGTTATTTCATGTCTAGAGAGTATTAAAATGTGTCGAAACTAATTTTTCGCCTTTGCATTTTGGACTGCCTTTGATTTTTTAGACGATGTACGCAGCTATTAAGTTAGTTAATAACCATTTGCTTCTTTACAATTTCCAATGCGACCATAATTAGATATATATTGTGTGTTCAAGCGTGAATAGTTTCAACACCCGTGTTTATACTTAATGAAACGAAATCCTTTGGATTACTTATTCAGTTGTAATGGAGGTACTTACATTTTCTTCCGCTCATGTTCACTTGTAAGTATTAATGAATATTTTAAAACATGTTGTTATATACATTTATATTTTTGTTGATTTGCATTTGATGAGGCTCCAATTGTAACTGTTTTTGGGTTTATCGAATTAATTTAAAGTTATCCTACATACCTATGTGCGCGGTGTACTATTTGTTGTAACCAACTGAAACTGATTAATTACGCAAAAGAAGTAAGATTTATATTTGAGAAGCAATCACAGAAAAGTTATTTCGAAATACTTGGATGTACATACATTTTGGTTCAAAAAGAAAAAAAATCAATTGTTTAATTCATTAGAAATATGGTAATGCAAATATTTTCTAGTATTGTAATATGCTTCACAAAAAATGTGCCGGTATAATTTATCTTTTTTTATTATAATTTATTCATTCATTTAAAAATATTTATACCATTATAAAATGACCATGTTATCTATTAGTAAGAACATAGTTATGAAATTAATTCATCTGCTTATTCATTATGTTAAATGTGGTTAACAATAAAAAAATTCCTTGACATTAGTTCCGAAAATAACATTTCCTTCGTGGATATACTAGTTTAATGTAGGACACTCAGGAGGAATGAGTCAGTGGCAAAAATGGAACAGCTGCATTTACATGCTGAAATAAAAAGTAATATTATTTCATGTCATCGTTTTAAAAAGTGATCAGTTTTTAAATACTATGTTATTAATATGCAATGCACATATGGTGAGAAGACGAGGGGCGTTCACCACGCAGACTGTGCCATTGACATTTTCAAGGGGTTGCTTCTTTTAAGGTGAGGGGCGCTTTATATCATTTTATGGGTGCACCATCACTCTTATGGTGTGGGGGGGGGACTCTCGTATATATGAAATGGAATAATCATGTAATAGAGTTCAATGTTTTAATAAATAAAATATATAATGCATTTTGCGCACACTCTAAATCAGTAACCTATTTTGATTAAGTAACTATATTTGTGATAAACTGGAAAAGGGCAAGAACAGAAGAATAAACCCGAATGGTTCCAGCAGGGGAACTTTGGTGTCATATTTAAATTATCAATTTCTCTGTTGGTACTTTTCGGTACACTTTGTTCGTCAAAGAAATTGACTTGACTTGAACGAATTTCGGAACGCAAAGTGTAGGTAAGTTCTGTCAAATTTTATCCGAAAATAAAAGCTATCAAGTTTGATACAAGATATGTTTTTAAGTTCTGCATTAAAAATACAATATGTTGATAATTTTGTCTTGAAAATATTGAGAGAAAAACTGAAGTTTAATATTGTTTAACAAACAATCCCACTTTTGAGAAAGTACTCCCCTTCCCTCCCCCGACGATTTTGTGATTATGAATGAAACTACTATATTATTTCATAAATTTTCAAAAATTTATAACTGTGTATATGTTATGCTGTTAACCATGCTATTTGTCATTAGAAATTCAGAAAAAAAAATCCACGAATGATTCTAAAATTGCTTGTTTCATTGCTCTTAGATATGAAAGAATTGAAACTGATATGGCATGCAATACTATAGTAAAGAATTATTTTTTAGAAAAAATCACGGAAAAAGGATTCCGAAATTTTCAGAAACGTTTTTGGAAATTGTTTGGAGAATTCCGAAATACTCGGAAACGTTTTCGAAACTTTCATGAACCACAGCTGCACAGAATACTCAGAAACATTTCTGGAAATTACGGAAAGAGGATTCCGAAATACTCAGAAATGTTTCTGAAAATTACGGAAAGAGGATTCCAAAATATTCAGAAACATTTCTGGAAATTATAGAAAGAGGATTCCGAAATACTCAGACACGTTTCTGGACATTACAGAAAGAGGATTCCGAAATACTCAGACACGTTTCCGGACATTACAGAAAGAGAATTCCGAAATACTCAGAAACGTTTTTGAAAATTTCATGAACCGCAGCTGCACGATATATTCAGAAACGTTTCCGAATTTTATTTACAGTGTACGAGAATAACCCCTCCCCCACCATAAAAGTGATGGTGCACCCATAAAATGCTATGAAGCGCCCACCCCCCCTTGAAAAAGCAACATCATATACATTATAAATCAAAGTATCACATACATTATAAATCAAAGTATCATATAAATTATAAGTCGAATACTTTAATATGGTGTAAAAATACAAAATTATTTTATTAAGTCTTTTTTTTTTCTTTTTTTTTTGCTTTTGGTAAAATTGAGGCTCGTAAAACGAAAAAAATGAAGACACTTTTAAATACATATATGTATCTATTTGTTAAATAAATTAATACACATTTAACTAATTTAAAGCGTTTCGCTAATGCAAATATTTAAAGAGATATCGTCATTTAGATAATACTGAACCACTATGTTCCTAATTACAAGAGATAGTTTTTTTTTTTTTACTTCATACAATCTAGCTACACTGTTTACAAGAGAATGAAAACATGCAACCTTAAAGACGAACTATCAAACCTGACAATTTGCATATTATAACATTTAATTCATAATGCTTGATACATAGCCAAATATTAACTGAGATTGACACATAAAAACAAAGTACACAATAACACATATTTAAATTTTTTTATAATCTTCAATTCATAAATTTTACAGAATAAAACTAGACACACTTGCACTTTAAATATGTGTTCTATGTAATGTAAAATATTTTCAAATTGCAATAGTTCACAACGAAAAAATAATACTGAAGAAAATAGTTTTTTTTAACGAGATTTATATGAACTAAATCTCTTTAAAGTAATAGAGTTGCAAAGCGACTTACCTATTCGTCGGTGGTGGTCTTTTGCAGGCTTTGGTCACCAAAAAGGTGATTTTTATGACAGAATAAAATTCTGCCAACAAAAATTACCCATTTGGTAGAAAGAAGAAAAGTATCCAAGAAAAAAGTAAATTACCTACACAAGTTATGCGACGCAATGAATTTACATGGCGTCCTCTCGGTAGTTATTTGGTTTTCAATTTCAGTTTGTATTCCTTCCGCGAGCATGCGTCGAGAATTTGCACTTCGTACTTAAAAATAAGTGACATAGCTTCAAATTCAATCTTATGACGATACATATGCAAGAAAATATAAGACTTTAGAATTATCTTCAGTGAATTCATGCGAGGAACAAAACTTCTACTAATCCCCTTGATGAGTGTTACTTCGCATACATGAGTCAGCACTTGTTTTCATTGCGTGCTTTCGAAAGTTTCAGTTTAGATTTGCTGCTGGACTATAAAATTGTGAGCTGCGCATGCGTTGACTCTTACTTTCTTGCTATACGGGAAACGTTTTTGATTATAGCAGAAAACTGCGGAGGGCGTACGAATCTGTGTATTACGGAAAACTTTTTTATATATTCAGAGAGTTTTCCGAGATTTTTTACAGTGTACTTTTAGTCATTAAAATGGATAAAATAAGCAAAATAAATAAATAAATAAATAAATAAATAAATAAATAAATTAAAAAAAAAGAAATAACATAGGCCCAGAAAATACTTTGATTTTCCCAGTAGTTTTTTTTTTAAATTAATTTTTTAAAATGTCCGATTTTTCAAACAAGACGTGGTCAAAAGATGTTCTTTGGCGCATCTTTCTATCGCGTTTCCACATCATGATAATCAATAACCGAATTAAAATTGCGCTCTACGCTTGCTATCAACCATATCGTTGCCAATACACATGAGTAAAGATGCGAATTAAATAGTTAGCTCTGTGAGTGGCAACACAGAATGGCATTTCATCATTTGTGATGTCACACGACAGAAATGTAAACAATGAAAGCTCACCGATTTAAGTAATTTTTTAAAAATATTAAACTTAAACAAATTATTTAAAAAATGGTCAGATCCTATGTTTTTAAGAATGTTCTTTCAGAAAAAAATACTTTTGAAATTTTGGAAACGACTCCATTGGAAAGAAAAAATGTTTCTAGAAATTCACCTTGGGGTTTGGACGACACATCAAAAGAAAATGTAGTTTGAAACCAATGTACATTACATTTGCATTACTTTTCCAAAAAAAAAAAACATTTCAGAGGTTCCTGTACTTCCGCGTTCCACTCCCCCTCAACGTAACCTGCCTACTAAAAGAAAATTTCTAGGAAACTGAGATTCTGTAAAATTTTACAGTTACCGAAGCAGCTACTTCTGAAATAATGCGATAACTTAAGAAGTTATATCGGTTTAGAAACATTTAAGGAATCTCAGTTTCCTATGGGTTTCTCATAGAAATGCATTTTTTTCCTTTTCATTGCATTTTTCAGTGCAAACACTGACATCGCCTTCCATAAAAATAGATTTGCTAATTTTTTATGCTAACTAAATCATAACTTGAAAGATAATTTGCTTTTAAATGCTGCATAAGTTCAACAGTTTTCTTTATCTAATAAATTGCAAAATACTAACGAAATGTTCTTTTTAAAAAACCAATTTCCTTCGCTACGTGTTTATTTTATGTTTTCTTGCTCCGTTTTATAATTGATTGCAGCGAATTTCATAACTTTGTTGTTTCTAGTGAAATATTACCTCATCACTCCCCAATACTTGAAAATGGCTTCATCTGATGAAATCTGAAGTACCAATATATTTCGTTGTTTTCAAGGTCTAAATAGCTTTTTATTTTTTAACGTCTGTCGGACATGCGAAGAAAAACACTCTTCCTTCCCAAAAGCTTATTTCATGAAACAATAATATTTGGGAATGGAGATTATAAAAAAGCCCTTGGACAAGTCTCTTTCCAGAAAATGCGATTATTTATTTTTTGTCCGGAATTAAGAGGTTTGCAAAACATTTTGTTTGGGGGAAAATGAAATTAATCAAAATGCAATACTTTTAACAAGCTGCATGCTAATACTTTTTTTGAGCCTGAGAAATTGACATAGATTTTATAATAAAATGGGAAGTACTCAAAGTTTTATAGTACCATAATTATGGTTTTTGGAAACAAAAAATTCTTTCTCAATCTTTCAAAAATTACTTTATGTTTAGTACTGATTAATTAAACGTACCGTAATATGTACTCTAGAAAGTCTGAAGGTCTACAATTTCAAAAAAGGTGAAAATGAAATATGAGTTTTATTTTTTTAACACAACAATATCTTATTACAATAATTCAGATGAAAGGTTTTCAAAATTAATTTACACATCGGAAACACATGCAATACACCTACTTAAGATTTATGTTCCTATAATTTTTGTTCTTATTGTTACATTACCTGACAGAAAATGTATGTTTTTTTTTTGAACGATCACATTGCTTATTGTTTTCATTTGACTGTTTTTGGCGTCATATGATTTTATTTTTCCCCCGCCTCCCTCTGCAGCACCACTGTTCACCGGTCTCTCCCGATGCTGCTCCTCTAGCGAACACAGTCCCCAAGTTGCGTCCATATCATACACACATCTACACAAATACATACACACATCTCCACACACACACACCCACACACATACACCCACAAACACACATACCTGCACACGCACTCGTGATTGTGAAAAACATAATTTGAATTCAAGATGTCAAAATTCAAATTAATTATTTATTTATTTATTTTATTTATTTATTTATTTATTTTTTGAGAACTGAATAATAGCTGCTGGCATTCTTTAAAGATCTTGCCCTTTGAACTACAATCTGAAATGATATCACCGGAATTTTTTGCTATGCTTATTTCAAATTGTCAAGGGAACAAACCTCTAACTTTGGAGTGAATTCCCGAGATAAGGAGTCGGTCCCATATTAAAGTATATCCACAAGGGATCCCCCCCCCCAAGTTAAAGCTCAAAATCTTCAGAGTACCGCATAGGGTGATGCGACCAGTGAAAAAACACATCGCAGTGAATGAATACTTTGTCTTAGTTTTAAAGAGGCTTCAAAAGATTTTTTTTCCATAAATTGACAGCAGTAAACATTTAAAAAAAAGAAATGACTAGAAAACGTTATGTGCATTCAGTGGTCCGACGTTTTCCTTCAATGTGTTGCTGCTCCACTTTTCTAAGAAATCCTCAGATGAAACAATAAAAAAAAAAAAAAAAAAAAAAAAAAAAAAAAACCGAAGTAGATTAATAAAGTTTTTCTATTTTTTTGTTTTTCGTTTTTAAATTCACACAGCAATAAAAAGGTTTCTATACCATGTACCAGCTATTACACCATTTAACAATATTAGGAAAAGACTGAAAATGTCTTCGTTCTTCGGTGTTTATTTACCAGTTAAACTGAAACCGACTTCGTTCTTAGATGTTTATTTATCAGTCCGACTGAAAATGATTTCGTTCTTAGATGTTTATTTATCAGTCCGACTAAAAATGACTTCGTTCTTAAGTTTCTATTTATCAGTCCGACAGAAAATGACTTCGTTCATAGACGTTTATTTACCAGTAAGACTGAAAATGACTTCGTTCTTAGGTGTTACTTTACTGGTCCATTAGGGATAAAAGATCCCAGTATCAGTCATAATGTACGTCTAATATATACAGATGCTTTTAGATACTGGTGTGGCACTCGAGCTGAGCTGGGTTGCTTAATGTCAATTCTTTCCATTTAAACTTACAGATTCAAAACACTTGTTTCTAAAATCGTTCTACAAAAACATCTACATTTTCTAGAGCAATCTGTCCCTGTTTCCAATATTGATATGCTTTTTGTATGCTACTTTGTTGGTACTATCACAGTTGGTACTGTCCATTGAAAAAGATTCGGAATTGAAGAGCTAAAAATTAAATTCTATCTCGTTTAACGTTAGGGGAAGGGATGGAGTTCGGAACTAATCACCCTCCCCTCGATTAATTTCTGAATCTGTCCTTGTCCGTTTCACGTGTAAAACTAAACTAGGTGTTAAACTAATGTTTTGTAACTTGGATGAAGCCCCTGCTAGAGAAAATTTAATATAAAGAGGAAGGCTGGTGATGTGGGATGGCTTGCCTTATTGTTTCTAGAGAAAGAAAAACACATTGTGAAAAAAGTGAAGGTTACTTAGAACTTTTTCATGCGGATAACATCATTCCAATTTGACTTGACTTGTGTTAGAATAAAAGTATCAGCTCTGGATACTACTAAGTCAGTGTTACTCCCCCCCCCCCGGCTGGATCGAAAACCTTGCTGTATGCAGCCCACGTGTAGCAGGTTGAGGAACGCTGCTTTTAGTACATTGGCTATGTATGTTTCCTTTCACCTCAGTGACATGAAATTAGAAGTCAATTTCTTTTTCTTTGTTATATGGCATTAAGTAAAATTTTTTTGAGAATTTTAGTTCTAAGCCATATTTGCATTAATTATATTGTTTTCATAAGGAATTATCTAGTAAGGGTTATACGTAATAGGCGCAAACATAAAGGCATGTCTAAACATTTTTTGTTTTTCTGCTACGGCGACCTTTTGTTGTTTCTAATTAATAATATTACATGTTTTGTTCAAAATAACTATATTTATCTATTTCTGCCATCATTTGTAATATATTAAAAAAATGAATAGATATTTAAAGTTTTTTTGAAGTAGTTATGAAGTCCCTCCTCCCTTCCTGTGATTGTTAGTACGTTTCAATGGAATTGCCCGTATGTTATGTACATGAAAATAAAAATTGACAAATTAGTTAGTGGCTGATTAAAAACATAATCTGCATAGAAATTGAAATTGACAAATTAGCTTGTCAGCGCGGAAAAACAAAGTAAATGGATGTAATTAAATACTTTGTAAAATGCGGCTTCAAAAATGGATCGAATTGTTAGATCTGTAGGAAATGCCAATTTTAATCCTTGCTATGAATGAATTGTATCGCAATAGGGGAAGCGAAATAAAGGAAAAATAATTAAAAACAAAAAACATTTGTTGACTGCCAATCATTTTACTTAACTATAAAAATAGAAATTAATCCAGTCTAATTAGAACCTCAAGTTATTAGTTTCTGTTATTTACCATGGCTTTGTAGTTGTTAATATGGAAAAGAAATTTTATTTTTTAAGACACATCTAACCAACATCGAAAAATAGTTCCTTAGTTTAATTATTTTCTACTGCTCTATGATAATCAAAGACAAAAGATCAAAGCATTGGAAAGTTAGATTAATGAGCGAATTGATCGAAAGAAAATGATACGTGCTGATTTAAAATTTTCATTCAATTTACGTGGATATATTTATCTCGTAGTTGAATAATGACGTAAGCATACTCTGTACGGAATTAAACTATGTTTGTTTTTTAGTTCTATCTTTTTCTTAAGGACTAATCATAAATAGTATCCCGCTTTTCTCAACAAATTTGACACACTTCTTCCCAAAGTGTCATCCCTCACTTCCCCCTCCCCTGTCACATGTCAAGCTGTTTTTCCTAAACAAATTGTTCTAAAAATGTGCGATAACACACTTTTCGTTACCTCCTCCTCACTCCTTGTCACAAACTGTCACAATTTCACTAACCCTCCTCCTCCTCAAAGGGTGACACCATTTGTGGATGATCCCCAGGCATGAAAGTTAGGTTGTTTTTATAGCATAAAGAAAGATCATGCAAATTTTTATTGTTACAAGTAGCTATCAGAAGAATTTATCTGCCCAAAAGGACTTGTATCAGAACAAGCAAATTATTATTTTCAGTTATGTTTAGAGGAATAGGAATAACATAATAATTTATTTTGAACACATTAAATTTAGTTTTGAAAAGTGAGCTTAAGATAAATTCTATAACAAATACCTTAAGAGGAAACAATAACTCAAAACATTAAAAGCTGTAAAACTCATTTTTTTTTTTGAGACGGTTAGTATTTTATTCTAATAACAAGAAAATTTATCCAATTATTCAAATTAAAAAAAAAAAAAAAAAAGAATCACAGCAGATTTAAAAAGAAGTAATGACAAAAACTGCACGTTTGTTCTTCCTCTATATGCAAATAAACATAAACTATTGTAATGATGTATTGTATTGTAATTATTATGTGACTCCATTATGGGTCTTAACACATGTTTCAATTCTTGTTTTTTATTTTGTTCTGCAGATGAGTGAAAGATAATTTAAACTTCAATTGATCATTTTATAACTATAATTTAATTCGAAAGAATTTATCTTGAGTTATTATAAGAAGTCATTTCTTTCTTAACAAAATTAATATTATTTGTTTACAAGCTCTGCAACTTTTTAAGCAACTCATTTTAAGGAACGAATTACTCATTCTTAAAAATGAATCCCAACAGGGAATTCAGCTTTAGCAGCATCAAAAAAAAAAAAAAAAAGCTAAAAATCATCATATTATGCTTAAAATAATCAGAAATAAAGTACCACAGTATTATTCTCGAAATACAAAAAAAAAAAAAAAAAAGTTTAAATGAAAAAGTCTTAAGTCTACGCGAAGTATAGAGCGGAAATAACATTGATAACAAATTCTTTGAATTGTCACAAAATGTTCTACAAAACGCTTAAAAAAAAATACAAAATTTTTGTACAATTTCTTTTTAATCAATACGAAAAGTTTTATGAAGCAGTTAAAAGTCTAAAAGGTGGAAAACTATAATCGTGCATTTAAAGAAGTATTTAAATCATATTTTGCTCATTCGTGCGCGAAAAAGAAGCAATTATAAATGCAACGGAAATAGTAGTGTGAAACATAAATGCATCCTACTGTGTTAATATAAAGCGTTCCCCGTTTAAAATGCAAGAACTCTATTTTCGTAATGTTCGTTACATGAATTTAAGTAAAACTATTGGAAATTTTCCCCTTAGTATGAGAGATTATACCTTATTTTTCCCTTACATTCTTAGATGAAATTCGTCCCCATCTGCGTAAATGAAGATTCGTGAGCGAAATCCATTTCCCTCTTTCTTACTTCTGA
Organism: Uloborus diversus; assembly: GCF_026930045.1. Classification (NCBI taxonomy): domain Eukaryota; kingdom Metazoa; phylum Arthropoda; class Arachnida; order Araneae; family Uloboridae; genus Uloborus; species Uloborus diversus. The sequence goes on from NC_072735.1 coordinate 52,820,128, forward strand.
AATTGTGGTAGTGTGTCGCAACGTAGATAAGGTTGCTGAAGTAAATGTAAACATTACGATAATACTAATTTTAATCTTCAAAGAAATTTCCTCGTGTTTGTGTGAGGAATAATTTCGTCAATGTTTTAACGTGCAACATACTATTTACATGATGATAATTCATTGCGTAAATGTCCACATATGTATGGTATGGGTATATTATGTATAGCTAAAATGTCCATAGCATGAATCCACGGACTTTTTGAGACACCAACGTTTTTTGAAAAAAATGTACTCCAAATACTTAAAGATCAAAGGGGAAAAAACACAAGTAAATAAATTAGCAAATAAAATATTATTAAAAATGGAGATAGCATTTTAAGAATAAGATGCTTCCTTGCGCAGTAGAAGCTCAATTAATCGTGAAGTGATCGGTACAAGATCATCTGCTGGGGCGCCCCGATGGGAGGTCATTGTGACCTCCCAAAACTTTCCTTTTTCGGCAAATTTTGTCTGACGATTCGTTAAAATTATCATCATTCGGTGAAATTTGGAGTTCTATTCGGCGAAATTATCGTCATTCAGCGAAATTTGAAGATATCTTCTACAAAATTTGGAGTTCCATTCGGCAAGATTATCATTATTCTGAAAAATTTGGTGTTCCATTCGGCAAAATTATCATCATTCTGAAAACTTTGGAGTTCCATGGGGCAAATTGAAAATTTCTGCCCTCCCAAAAATGTAAGTTTGGGGCTTCCCTGACCACCTTAAACAGAAAATTTCGCAGAAAAATAAGACTACAAATGGCTATTTGGAGGCGCAAAGGCTTTGCCTCTAGATTTAAACACATGGATTCAGTTGAGGTAAAAGGAAACATGGGGTAAAGGAATAAAACTCTAATAATACCGACTTGGTAGTTTTGCTTTTCAAATTTTTTCCTCTCTTATTTTCTGACAGAAAAAAAAAAGAAAAACTAATTTGAATTTTGACATCTTGAATTCAAATTATGTTTTCGCAATCACGTGTGTGTGTGTGTGTAGGCGTGTGTGCTGGTGTGTGGGTGGTATGTGTGTTTGTGTGTAGGGGGTATGTGTATGTGTGTGTAGACATGTGTGTTTGTGCCTGTGTGCAGGCATGAGTTTGTGGGTAGTTGTGTGTATGAGTGTTTGTGTGCGTGGAGGCGGGGTATGTGTATGTGTGTGTAGGCATATGTGTTTGTGTCTGTGTGCATGCATGAATATGTGGGTAGTTGTAGTTGTGTGTATGTCTACGTGTCTGTATGTATGCGTGTGTGTATGTGTTTGTGTGTGTGTATGTATGCGCGTGTGTGTAGGATATGAACGCAACCTGGAGACGGTTTTCGCTAGAGGAGCAGCATCGTGAGGATCCGGTCGACGGTGATGCTGCAGATTGTGCTGGCGGGAAAATAAAATGATAGCACATCAAAACAGTCAAATGAAAGCAATAAGCAATCGTGATTGCTCAAAAAAAAAAAAAAAAAAAAAAAAAAAAAAAAAAAAAAAAAAAACGCTTTTGTTTGTTTTGATATTAGTAAGAAATAAAATTTTAACCTTAGAATAATCTTGTGTGCAGTCTGTAAACATTATTTATTAGCAATGATCAAGTTTACAACTTTTTCATTGATACTTTCTTGAAGTAATATCTGAGCCCTGTCTTGACAGTCAACAGAACATGCTTTTCTTTTAATTTACTTTACAAAATGGTCAGCGCCATTGTTCTTAAGTCTTACCCGTAAAGAGCAAGGTTTTTTGCTTAATTATAATTCTTAAAACTAGCTTTCCAGTAGTACCTACTCTCACAAGGAAAAGAAATCTTTAATTAAGGATTTCGTTTATGCTTTGTCACACCACTAATTCTCAACGTCAGCGGATAATTAAAATTTTACCTTTCACATTTCAGCAACAAAACCTGTTTTTAAACTCTCACAACGCAGTTTTTTATTCTATGTTCTAAACAAGATTTTAACAACATTTGTCCTTGTCTCTTTTTTGCAAGTTATGAAGTGGTCATTAGAATTATTATAATAATCACGATGGTATCTCATGCGTATATGACTCATTTCACACTTTTATATACAAGCAATTTTTTTGAAACAATTGTACGTTCTTTAAAATATTTTGCATTGTTCCAGATTGATTTTTTTTTTGCTAAATTTGAAAGTATTTGTTTATTAAAATAAAAAAACAATTACATTTCAGAAGATAATTTGTTTCTATTTGATTAAATAACACTGATGAAGACTTTTTTAAAAAACACAAACTATTTTTAAAATATCAGTTAGCGTTGATAGAAATATTGCGCGATGATGATTTCCGTAAAACAATTGTGTAAATAAAAATTATATCCGTTATTACAATTATATCCATTTTATGTACAAAATGCTTATGTTGCAAATACAAAATTTGATTTATTTTTAATGTTACTTATTAGTTGGAGTTAGGTAAATTGCTTTGAACTGTTTTATTGTCTCTCGCTTTAAATTTGTCGCTATCAGTGTATAGCTCTCATTATTTTTACCATCTGTGTTAACTTGAATTTGAGCTATATCTCGGAAGTGGGAGCAATGGTGTTAACTAATATATAATTTTTAAATGCTGTCTACTCCATAAATCGAAAAAGAATGGGTGGGAACGAGATTTTGTTCGCAAACTGGAACTGTCCCGGTCAAACCAGGACGTCTATCAAATCTTCTTTTAATTAAATGATGTGTGCATATATCAGTACAAAAGTAAAAAGCTAACATTAATTCTATTGAATGAAAACCTGACAGGTAACTTCTAGAAACACATTTTACGAAAAATAAGAGCAAAATTTGATTTTAAATTATTTTCGACATGAGCACATTGATTTCCTTAGATGACGTCGTACTTTCTGAGGCTTAGAATGTATTAAAGGCCATTCCACGGAAAATGGTCATTTTGTCCCGCACGTGACATCTCATATATGTCATTAAAAATAATACTTTAAAATATTATTGAACAATTTTTTTCCCTTAAAAAATTACAAACTTGTGTGTGATTTCCTTTGCAAAAAATTTCGTCATTACCCTTTAAAATTATTACTTTTTAATGAAATATATGAACCGTCACGTGCGGACAAAGGGTTACCTTTTCCTGGAATGGCTCATAATGTTCTTTCTGAATACAGTACATTTACCTCTTCTCCCGTCTAGTATAGCTTTCATTTGCTTAATTAAAAATATTCATTTCAATAGCTTAAAGGTTATGCGCTATTCTTTATTTTAAGTTTTTAGAACATCTTCTTTATCAGCATTAATAGATTTTGAATCCAAAATAGCACATTAATGTTGAGGTGCTTCATGTGATAACCTTAGACAACTTGTGTTCGAATATTTAATGATGCATTTTTATTCAAAGAATCATAAGTTAAAAATAGAAACTATTTAAAAAGAAACTGCTTATGATGAAGCGCCCTTACCTAGCAGGAAGTGAAAAACATTTTTACTCAAGAATTATTTTCAGCATACAGAGAAATTTTAAAAGATGTTGAATAAAAAACTTAATGTATGGCTTATTGAATTCAAAACCATCAATGAAGAAAAATGGATTCATTAACGTAGCATTTCGGCATTAAATATTTTGTTCATTTTCTAGACAGTAAAACTTTTTTCATTAAATCTTGCTGCCTGGTGGAATGGATGTGGGTAATTCTTCGTTCACTCGCATTCAATAATTGAAAGGTTTGGAAAAATTATTTCTTTAGAAGAATGTTTCGTATTGGAATAAGGAATAAAAGGAAAAAGAAAGGTATTTGCTCGAGTATTATTTCAAAAATATGTTAATAAATAAATAAAAAAAAGAAGAACCTTCACGAATATAAATTAAAGATTTTACTTTTATTAAAATAGTAAAAACAAAAATAAAGAAAGAAGCTTAAAAAACTAAAATAAAGAAAGAAGCTTGAAAAAAAAAGAAAAAACCGCAGATATACGTTTCATGGTTACAAGAAACTATTCGATCAAAGCAACGCAAAAAAAAAAAAAAAAAAAAAAAAATATCTGTTCAACGATTCCGAATCCTTCAGTCGGCTGCAGAAAGACAGGCAGGTCCTTTACGTGGTACCATTTAATTAGCCTTTACCTGGTACTATTTAATGAGTTTTTCAAAAAATAATTTAATAATAAAAACTGGAATAAAAATCCCTAGGATAAAATTATATGAAGTCAAATGCAAGTTAATCCGGATTATAAAGATAGAATAAGCAAAATCGAGCAATCAGGTAAACATTCGTGTGCTGTAATTTTTGAATAAGAATCAATGGGGGGGGGGGGGAGAATCACACGGCGAGGAGAGAAAATAAATGAAATATGTAAGAGGTAGTCACACAGAATGGTTATGTTGGTATACATAGAAAAGTAAAACCGGTTTCAGAAGTAACTTACTGTTTTTTCACTGAATCGTATTGATTAGCATTGAGTTGGAGGGATTGTTATAACTAAGATCATTTGTAATAAAGTGAATTTAATCGGAAATATTATAATCATATGAACCTGAATTTTCGTTTTGAAGTTCGTTGACAGTGTTTTAACATAACTTGCAATAGGTTCGATATCAAAGTCTCTATTCTGCGTACTGTTGCAGATATATTTAGCCACACCTGTGATTATCCTCGAAAGTTTATTATGATAAATATGTAACGCATTTATGCGACAACGCACAGCCCTACACTTCAACGACGTATAATAATTTCGATGTAGCTGTGAAAAGTAATTTATTTACTGATGGAAAGACATCTCACGGTAACAACCTAACTTATTGCTGCTATATACTGGTTATGTGGCAGAAATTGACGATTGTCCAATCATTAATGAGAGTACAGTAAGCCTCGTTGCCATTTTCATCTATAACGACGCGTCTTTCGCCGTGATAAGAATTTCTTTGTGGCCCTGAAACACGTGTCTGGATTTTCCATTGCTATTTTTTGCTCCTACAGTTGATTTTGATCTTTTACTCTTTTGAAGTAAATGAGGATATTATACGAGGATTGATCCAAAAGTGAGGTTTCATTCAATTTTACAAATATACAGCACTGTCTATTCTCATTGAAATTTACATCGTTGGAAAGAAAAAACGTTTCTCTATTCCTATACAACATTACCATCTTTTCCTTTGCATTATTGTCGACGGTGCCCTATCTTTTGTATCGAGTCACAGAATTCCACTGCCACTTCTTTGAGAAAGCGTTTAACCCCTTTTTTGACTTCGTCGTCGCTCCGGAAACGTTGGCCATCAAAGTGTTCCTAAAACTTAGGGAACAAGTGGTAATCACTAGACTCGAGCTCCGGACTGCATCAAGAACGGAGTGGTTTGTTGACTGTCATGTCCCACTCTGGTGGTGGAATTCTGTGACATTCCATGCAGAAGTTAGGCACCGTCGACAATAATGCACCAGAAAAAGATGGCAATTATGCATACAAATAGAGAAACGTTTTCCTTTCCCACGATGTAAATTTCAATGAGAATAAACAGTGTTGTACATTTATAAAATTGATGAGATCCTTGCCTTTGGATCGAGTTTCGTAGATACAAACACTAACATAAAACAACTCTTATTATATAAGTTTTCATAGCATATCGATTTCGAAAGGAGCTCCATAAATTTCAAACCTTTTCAACATTTTGGAACCCCTCCCCTCTTTGTAACAAAGTGTCACACTTCCCCCTATTCCCCCCTCCACGTTGTCACGCATCACACTCTTTTTCACAAATATAGCATTATAAGAAATGCGTGAAGTCACACTTCTTCTCACCCCCTCCCTCCCTCTTGTCACAAAATCACATAAATTTATCCTCTCCTCAACGCGTGACATCATTTGTGGACAGTCTCTAAAAGATTAAAAATTATGTGTTTGGACTAGTTTACTTTTTAAGAAGTTTCTTTATTTACTTATTATTACTGTATAAAGCGTAAATGAGTTTAAGAAAATCTTAGCATGTCATTAACAAGCTTGTATTATAAAATAAGAAAAAAAAAAAAAAATCAAAAAGCATGTACAGAAACCGTCAGCATATTTTCTGTAATTTTTTTTTCCAAATTGAAAACTATCGTTTGAAGAGGAACTGATTTTAATATTAATATTTAAGTTGAAAGACTTCAAATGTTTCATTAAATTAATCGCTTTTGATTTATATCGTAAACATACGCGGTTCATTGAGAAATATTTCATGTGAGGTAAACAACTTTAGCTACAAATATTCCTCTTTGAAAAACAAAACTATATTTTGAGACTTCTGTCCTTAATCATATTAGTTTAACTGCATCAACATTTGTTGATTTTGAAGAAAAATAATTTTATATACTAAAAGTTGAAAGAAGGAAATCAAATTTATTCACTGAGATGCAGTTTGAAATCACAGAAGGAAAATAAAACTTAATCGTCTTATAGTGGACCAAAACATAAAATTTGCATTTCCATCCGACATATTTTTTCTGAAAATAAATACAAAGAATGCAAAAAATGTTGTTTACGCATTCGTATCTCACGGTGACCTTGGCCTACTGGTAGTTTTATTGCAACCAAGTTCACGTGAGCATATAAATTTCCCAATGGTCCATCTCCTTTATGAGAGCTGTTTACCAACAATGAGGATGATTTTATTTCGCGTAATATTTCTCCAAGTAATTCTCTTTTATTATGGGCTTGATTTAAAGCCAATTAAGGTTATTTACTGGAAAATTGACTTACTGAGAATTTGAAGGACTGAAGTTAGGAACAAATAACTTTATGAGGGTACATGCATGTTAATGACGTATTTGAGTTTTATTAGCAAAACATCCAGGAATTTAAATCTAGAAAGGGGATATTCCTTACTACGAAGTAGTTATTAGGCTGATTTCGTACGAAATTATAACTAATGGGGTCGTTTCCAAAATTTTATAAGTATTTTTTTTTCTGAAAGAGCATGCTTAAAAACATAGGAATTGACCATTTTTTAAATAATTTGACAAAGTTTAATATTTTTAAAAACTATTTTAACCGATGAGCAGATTCAATTTATTTTTTACGCTTCTGCACATGACATCACATGTGATGAAATTGCACATGACATCACATGTGATGAAATGCCATTCACTGATGCCATTAGCGCTGAGTGCAATATTTAATTCGCATCTTTATTCACATGTACTGGCAACGATATGGTTAATAGCAAGTGTATAGCGCAATAGTTAATTCGGTTCTGAATTATCATAAGCTGGAAACGCGGTAGATAGCAAGCGTAAGCCTTCAGTGTGTCAGTGGAGTACGTGCCAAAGTTCATCACTTGTGACATCATAAAAACCACGCTTTGTTTGAAAAATCGGACAGTTTGAAATTTTTTTTAAAAAAATAAACGTTTTAAAAATAAAAGATCTTTCTCGTTCTTTTTTTTTTTTTGCTCATTCTATCAACTTCAGTGACTAAAAGTATTTTGACTGATGGAAACAACCCCTTTATTGTTTAAAATGCTAAGCACAACTATTTTTTTTCAAGATGAAACTTTTTTAAATTTATGAAATTTCGACTTTGATGAAAATAATTCAAATAAAATGCATACTATTTTGGTATTACTGGTATACTTTATTTCATGGCTTTTGGAGTTCAAACAAATATAGTGATGAGTAAGCTATGGAACGACGGTCAAAGAAGCGGTGAGCTAAAATTATGATAATAATATTGGTTTATAAATCTAAAATTTAGCGTTCAAATATCATTTAAGGTGATATTAAAACTTGGGAATACATTGGCAATTTATGACATTATTTTAGTCCGTATTGAGTTTAACTCCGATTTGCCGCAAGAACATGTAAACACCCATTTTGGAATGTCCCAATGCAGCCAAAGAGGGAGGTAAACAGCTAGACTCCACTTAGAGTCTACAAACAAAATTTCAATCTTCTACTCCATGCGATTTTTAGCCTATGCGAGATACATTGCACACATACGTATATACGTTCAAGCGCACATAGAGACGTCACGAATTTTCTCGTGATAATGAATTCAGGAATTGTCAAAATAGATATTTGAGGCTGTCCATATATAAATGATGACTCACTTTTTTCATCATATTCAACCCATCTTTCCATTTTGCCACAAAGTGTCAACCACTGTCTTACTCCCCCCCCTTCTTACCCTTTTCACATATCACGTTATATTACGTAAAAGATGCGTGATATCACACTTTATTTTGCCTCTTCCTTCCTCCTTGTTGCAAGCTGTCACCATTTCACAACCCCTTCCCCTTACTCAAAGCGTGGCATCATTTACGTACGACCTATTTTTACTATGTACGATCCTTGTATTTTTGAAGTTGTTGAAAGTAATCTGCCTACATTGCAATATTTTATACAAATTTATAAATGCCAAAAATATTGTGATGTTGAGAAGAACAAAAGAGGAGTTGTTAAATGTTCAGAAATGTTACTATGTTGCACAAAAGTTGCACTACGTTGATTAAAATAATTAATTTGCTCTGCTATGCGAGGGGAGCAGGGAGCAGTTCGCAGCGAGTGATGCTTTTCTGGTGGGAGACATCCATAAAGGATTTTAGAAATCATGAAAAATATAAATACTTCGACTCTTAAAATTCTTCAAAATTATATTATGTATTATATTTAAGGTATCAAAATTTCTTCGAAAATTTACCATAACATTAAGGGACCATAATTACATCATAATTTTAATTTTATTTTAATGTAAACTTTTGATATCTACATAAATAAAACTTTGTTCTTGAAAATTGGAATAAGTTTCATGTTTACATATAACCTATTGGGGGGGGGGGGGAGGGGAGACACTACAAATTACCACCACAGGTGACATCTAGGAGCGCCGCTGATTTTGCGTCCCACTCCCGACGTGACTCAAAGTATTCCTAAATGTCAGGATAGCTGATATCAAGCTTAATGATTAATTTCAAACGAATTAAATAATTATTCTTTCTCAACTTGGGGCAGCTGTTCAATAGTTTAGAAGTGTTTCTTCTGTTGTGTATCAAAAAATAAAATGAAATTATTAAAATAGAAGAGGGTTAGTTTGAAATTAAGAAATATTGACTCAAATTTGCTTCGAAGGGATATATTTACAGAGCCAAAATGTTTCCCATAACGTAAATATGTTAGACTTTTGGCTTTTTATAAGACATTTATTAGTAAATTAAATTTACTGCCCACGAAGAGTTAACAACGTTACGCTTAGATTTTTCGTACATCAAAAAAGCAGGAGATATTTTCTTTCTAAAACGAGTAATTACAATGTTTCCTCGCTTTTCAAACAAAAGCAGGTTGCGTTAGATGAAAAAAGTATCTTCTTGCTAGTCGGGGAGAAAAAAGGTGCGGGGGTGGGAAGAGCTGTTTCAAAAGAACTCTTTCTTGAACTGTATTGTTACCCAATGCCGTTCGTATACAGGAAGATTTCAGTCTAAGCGAGCTTTCTCGGAAAGTATTTTATTTCCCGAGAAAAGTTTCTAAAAGATTTTACGAAGAGAGTTTTGTGAGAAAATTCAGTTTTTTATATTTCGTTCGGTTGGGATTAGTGGATTTTTCGATAAGCCTTTTTACTGCTGTATGATTAAAGAAATTGCAATCAGAGCTTTGTAATAAATCTTAGTCAAGAGAAAGTACTACACGCTAAACGAAAAAAAATGTTTCTTGAGTTTTACATGCATTACAAATTATGTCTCTCACATTTGTTTCGGAATTAACGTGGCTAAGATTATCTATCGAAATGCATTCAGGATATATGATACTTTCAGATGCTATGCTTTTGATTGTACATAGAATGAGTTTTATGTCTATTGCAATTATATAGCAACTAGGTTACATGCAAACGCAACTATATAGCAAATGCAATATACCATTAGCCTGGTTATCCCATCTAGATCCCATCTATCATTCGTTCTTGTTATGGATTCGTCTGTCTGGCATAGGGAATAACCGAGCTGGAGTGAGATGCTCTCACTGAAGCTGAGATTTCTTACAAACTGGAGTTAAAGTAAATTTCACTCACTAGCGAGAGTCCGCGAACGTGATGCGGTTCAACATGTAAACTGAAAGCAAAGTTTGGGTATTATGCAGTAAGTTGAACCGCACTATGTCTGCGGACTATCACTGGTGAAATAAATTTACTTTATCTACCAGTTTGTTGGGAATCTCAGCTTCATTCAGATGACACCTGCCATCAAGTCTGTTACTTCCTATTTCGGTAATTTTTATTGTTGTAATTAAGTTTATTAAAGAAAATTTTTGGATTTATTTCATTTCACCAAATGTAAATGTTATGAAATTATTATTTCTAGGTCCACTTAGGATTCAGGCTTCGGAAGGGTATCAAGTGGTACTCAGTAGTAAAAAGGTAAAGAGCCACTGTCTTATATCATTTCATACCAGTAAAGATCAGTGTGTTTGTAAAAAAAATGATTGCTTACTTTTTCATATTTATCCTTAGATCTGAACATATCAAATATTTTGTACACAATGTATTCACCTCTAACTTGTTTTGCCCCTAATGCACATTGTTCACAAGTTCCTGATAAATATATATTGATAATTTGATTATTCTTAATTTTAACCACGTGGGTTTTCGGAATTTACAACGTAGTTCACAGATAAAACAGACAAAACCTATATCCTTAATACAATTAGCTGATATACGAAATTTACGCTTCAAATTCAGAGAGATTGAACCCAAGGGGACGGGGCAACAAAAGTAATGTTCGCCCGGGACTACACCTTGCTTCAGTAGGGATATGATGGTAGTTATTTAAAATATATGTCATTATGCTCCAGTATAAATTTTTTAAATATTAAGTTCAATATATTGGTACAAAAGTGCGTGCAAATGCACCATTAATTCGTAAGGTTCAGTTGCGTTTAAATAAAGCTAACTATAGTCTATAAAGAAATAACTAAAACCCTAACTCGAGCGGCAAAATGTAAATTAATTTTGAAATTAGCATCAGAGCATTTGAAATCAGTATCATTAACATTTCACATTTTAACATAGCATTTTGAAAACAGCATTATTAACATTAGTTGGGTACATATATTTTGGGCTGAGAAACAATTTGTTTCTCAGCGAGGAGTAACAAAACTACTGTACAAACTTTGAAAGCATGATACTAACACCGGTAATTAAAAGAATGTTTTTATTTATTGCCACGATAAGAATTTTAAAATTGAACGCAACAACCCACTGCTCCAAAATTGTACAAAAAGTATTTTGGTTCCTCGATGCATTTGCATACTTTTCGATTTCTACACATTAAGTTAAAGGAGCCAAGTACATGTCAGACATTTTCAACGAAAAGATACATATAAATTTCCCTATTGGTTTTTATTCTTAGACAGAAACTCATGATTCAACTTGTTTTACGTCGGTTATATTTATTTCGAAGGTGGAAATGTAAAATCTAAAGAATAATGTACATATTTTAAAGATTTCAATTAAAAATTGTATTTAAATTGAAAATTTAATAACTACACTTTAAACGGTTATTATTTTAGAAGATTCATGATTATATTCTTTTAGATTTATTTTTTAGATAGTCATTTTTTCATGATTAAACAATGTTAGGAGAAGGTATGGTAATGTATCAACTCTTCTCCGATTACAAATTTTATTTATTAATAATATAGGAACAGCAAAAGTTTATCATTATTTTGAAGAGTTTTTTCGCTTTAAAAAAATCTGCGTTTTCTGTGTTATCAGTTACTTTTAATTGTTTAAAATACGTGTCTCTTTAAGGACAATAAAATACAACCTTTATTTTTTAAATCACATTTTTTTATGGTTCCTGCAAAATAAAAAATCGTTGTTATGAATGGTTAAATGAATTTCCAAAATCAATGAAGTTTTTGTTGAATTTGTTGGAAATAAACATTATTTATAAATAATGGTAGCTCAAAATAGATTAAATGTAATACTTTATTTATTTTTGCAACCCTATCTTTATATTGTCAGCAATCTCCCAAGATTCCTACTAGAATACTGAAATGTATCTCTTAAAATTAATAAGGAGATAATTACATTTTTCAAAAAAAGTTCCTTGATCCGTTTAATTGATCGATCGTCTGCGTGTTAGAGAAAGCAAATATGTTAAAAAGAAGTAGCGTAAAATGGCACAAATTTGCAGGAAACTGCATTCACGTGTTTTAGGGTTCAAGGAATCTCTTTATGCAGTGAAAAAGGCAAGATGAATCAAAAGGAAAATTTTCAAAATCTTGTGAAGCTGTGCCATAGCCTCAGAATGGGTGTTAACTATATTTTTAGGAGCTTATTTATTAATTAATAGGCGCAGTAAATAAGTTTAAATCATCAAGTAGCAGGGTAAAGTAGCCATATTTCGTCCACGTGTCCTATTTCACCTTCCTGGGTATCACTAGTCTGGCACTATGTGTCTCCCCCGGTGATAGTTTCTCCTGTTGCAGTTAATAGCACTATTTGTTTGTGGAAGTTTCATGAGTCTACTCTCCTGCATTGCCTTTTGGGATTCTTTTTCTGATTTTTAAAAACTTGATTCAAAGAAATACTATTTGTGAATGCTCCTTTGGTGTTTGTTTTGTTGTATTCGACATATTTTATGAAGACAAACATGACAAAATACAGGTAAGCTGCCCTCAATGCAACTGTGGTTAACACAAAATGCGCTCCGGAGCAAAGAACAAGTAAAACATCCGCTGTGACGCTTGGTTGGACGCTTAAAAATCTATCTTTCATTTGTAAATGAAGTATTTTGCAAAAAAAAAAAAAAAAGATGTTTTTCTTTAATATAATTTTAATCCATATTTATTATTATTACCAGATTTTAACCTATTATCACCTCTTTTATTATGTGTGTTGGAGGGGGGACGAAAAGAGGTTGTGAAGTACAAAGGGGAAGTTTCTAAACCTTTAAAAAATTATTTTTCTGATTTAAAGTTGCACCATTATCTTTAATAAAGTGAAATTCCGATTTAACGTTTTTCAAGGGACTGGGTTCCTTTAAAAAAACGTAAAATACGGAAATACATAGCAATAAAATTGATGATGAGACCAGATAGTAAAACGTTAACTGCGGGAAGAACATAGATTCGAGGGACGTAAAATCGAGGTTTCATTATTAACCATTTTGAATACAATTTCATACGTGACTCAAAGTTATCCTAACTGGCAGGATAGCTTTGAACCGGGATGCAATTTCATTTCAAATGGGTTTAATAAGTAATTTTTTGAAGCTACTCCAACTAACTCCATTCGACTGAATTGAAAGACATAGCCTTAATATATACTTAACAGCAAAAGATGTTTCAAAGTGAAATGTAAAGAAAACAGATCAAAATAATAGCAATAAAAATAGTTTACTTATTCCCAAATATGTCTGCATTAAAAAAAAAAGAATACCAACAGATTGTTCATTAAAAAAGTATTTCCTTTAACATGTTTTTTCAGATAATACAAACTAAACGAATGGAAATAAATAAATATCGAATTGGTTTGAAAAATACTTAATTTTTTTATTTCATCCTAGAAGTAATTAAACAAAAGGAATGTCTGATGTTTTACGAAAAATTAGAAGTTTTACAATCTCTATAGCATTAAAAAAGCAAGCAAGAATAAAAAGGAAAGTAGGAATGATAAAAACAGGAGTTAAAATTCTCTTCGAATGTACTTTTACATTTGCAACATTCTTCCTCACATTTAAAAAAAGCAGATTAAATTTGATTGGGCATTTTTTTAAAAATATATTTAATTTCACACAGAATCATAGTCAATAAGAAGTGCAGAAATAAAACAATGAAAATAATACAAAAAATCTCAATAAAGAAATTATTTATTTTTTCCAAATATTTTTTAATTAAGAGTACTTGCGAAGTAATTTATTAGTTGCAGTTTAAATAATGAGAAAAATAATTTGAAACGAAAAATCCAGATGAAAACGTAAAAAAATGTTATCTTTACTAATAATAAAGCGGAAAGTCTCTCTGTCTGGATGTCTGTAGAATGTCTGTGACGCGCATAGCGCCAAGACCGTTCGGCCGATTTGCATGAAATTTGGCACAAAGTTAGTTTGTAGCATGGGGGTGTGCACCTCGAAGTGATTTTTCAAAAAATCGATTTTACTCTTTTTCTATTTCAATTTTAAGAACATTTTCTGGAGCATAATTATCATAAGATGGACGAGTAAATTACGAAATTATCTTGACATGGAATGGGAGTGCGAATGAACATAGCCAATTTGCGAGAAAATCGTCATCCATTATTTGTAAATATGCAAGCGATCCGAATGACCTTTTAATTTTCATCTACGGGCAAAGCCGTGCGAATACCGCTAGTTTAACATAAAAAAGAATGTCAGCTAAACTGTTTTCTCAAACACATCACTGTATTTATTAATCAATTGTTAGCTGTTAGAAAGAACTCATACATTATTTCATACATAATGGTTTTTTACTGGTATATTATCTTGTTCGAATTGGAACTGACAGCAGATAATTTTTGGTACGTTTTAGAATAATTTGCTGAGAATGATATTTTCTGGGGAAGGGAGGAGGTATACAAAGAAGCAAATTTGAAATATGTAGAAAATGTAGTTATTTTCCATGTAAAAGAAGGGAAAAGATTAAACACTCCTAAAATCTTTATGAGGAAAGAAAACAAAAGTCAGGGAAAAAACTGTGTCATTTTTTACTGAGAACTCTTATTGCTATTGTCATGTTAGTTAAGAGAAGTAAGAGGTTGTAATTAGATTAAGGTTTTATATCTGAGAAGGCTCGTTCTGAAGACCAAAAGGCAGTCTAGCGACATCAAATCACAAAAACAAAGTTAAACTTTTGCAAAACACACTTAAAATTTGCAATCATCACCTGATAAGGATAACGGAGTCTAATGGTCGCAGTCAAAAAGTTTTAGAGGCAAATGTGTCTGCGTAAATTGTACATATGATAAAGCTGGAATAAAATGCCTCTCGTACATTGAAGAACTGCTTATAACACTGACATTACCCGGGAGCAACTGTATTTCATCCTGTTTTGCATCAGTATTGATGGATTTGTAAAGGGTGTCCCAAAATTAACGCAAGATTTGAATTTGCCACAATTTTTGCTGTGAAGTGTTGGCAGCCACGGAAAAAGAACAATTTGACAGCTGGGAGTTTATTGTTAGTAAAAATGGAGTGTTATGCTATTATACAGCCAGCGAAACAATTCAATCACTGCATGAGGAATTTCCTGTTCGTGTACTCTCTCGTTTCGGTGATATGAATTGTACCCTAGGTCGTGTGATTTTACACCATTAGACTTCTCCCTATGGGGTTATTTGAAGTCAAACGTCTATGTCAGCAATCCCACAACCACCTGCGCATTACCTAATTGCGATATCGAGCGCCAATAACAGTAAACTGCTTGTCCCGCCCAAACTTTCATTATTTTTCAAATAATTGTTCAATAATGAAAACGCATTATAGAACCGAAAACGCTCCATTTGTAATAACCCTAGACCCTCAGCTGCCAAATTGTTCTTTTTTCAAGATTGCCCACAATTTATTGCAAAAATGGCGGCAAATTCAAATCTTGCTTTAATTTTGGGACACCCTTTATAAAAACATATACATCATACGAAAAAAAAAAACACTTCCATTTTTATGTTTTTGCATAAATTTTATTTTTCTTACAGAACTGCCTTGGTATGTTATTCAAATAAATTTTACAAGTGCGATCAAACAATGTACGAGTGGCAACTATTACTTATATATAACTCAGAGCTGACTGACTAGGTAAATGTCATACAATTGAATAACTATCACAGCATTCGTAGATTATAAAGAGTTAAGTAATGAAAGAAAACGCGTCCAAATTGTTGATGAATAAAACAAGTGTCAAGTGTGAGCTCAAAGCCGTTTAATTTTAAGTGATAGAAAATCGTAGTAACAGTCAAGTTGCTTCATAAAAGTGGGAAGTAGCTAAGTCATTAATGGAGTATTTAAGAAATAAAATCATTGTGTGATTTTTTAAAATCTATTAATGGGAATTTTTCCTGGAATTATCTTTTTTAGAAATAAAACTTTCTACATGTGATTAACAGCTGACAGTTCCAACTGTTTATACACCACTTTTTCAAAGTTAGGTTAAAAAAAATTTTTTTTTTGCTGTTTTATGCACAGACTTTGCTTTTTTTTACACATTTCCATTTTTTTCTTTCAAATGTATACTCAACTGACTGAATGCTCAAATGCTTCCAGCATCAGTTAATAAACGACCAACATTTAAGCAACGTAACTATCTACATATTATGATGCTTATGTGTATGAAAATTAATACTATAGAGCCTTTTAAACAATGGGGTCTTTTCCGAAATTTTAAAAGTATTTTTTTTCTGAAAGAGCATGCTTAAGAACATAGGATTTGACCCTGTTTTAAACAATTTAACAAAATTTAATATTTAAAAAGATATTTTAATCGGTGCGCAGATTCAATTTCCTCTTTTACGCTTTTGCACATGGCGTCACAAGTGATAAAGTGCCATTCACTGATGCCATTAGCGCTGAGAGCAATATTTAATTTGCATCTTTAGACGTAATAAAGACCACGCCTTATTTAAAAATCGGATAGTTAAAAAAAATATTCAAAAATTAAACGTTTTGAAAATAAAATATTTTCCTCGCTGAATATTATTATTATTATTACTATTTTTTGGTCATTCATTCAACTTCAGTGAGTAAAAGTAATACTTTTGACTGATGGAAACTACCCCATTGCTTCCAGTATCCGATAATATACAACCAACATTTAAACAACGTAACTATTCACATGTTATTATGCTTATACGTATGTATGAAAATGCGTACTATTGCGGCTTTTGAACAATTAACATTTGGAACGACATGGTCATCATAAGTAAACCAGAAGCAGCAATGTGCGGTATTCTAAAACGGAATGAGCTACTGAATGCTATTAATGCTTGAAAGGTCAGCGGCTTCAAAATCTAATAATAACGTCATCAATTCTATGAGCCTTCATTCTCCACAACTGTATTTGACGGGTAGTGTACCGTATTGGTTTGGATTGAATTGATTAGCATAATTCAACACCAGCCCAATGGAGCATGAATGATAAATGGCAGAGAAAGGAAATGGCGATTAAAATTTTCGCTTTTCAACTCTTAAAATAACTCCTACGTGAATCTCCCGCGATTTCGTTAAAAAGAGCTATTCAGAAGAAATAATGAAGGCGGTTTAGATTCTTGGAGTTCATTGAGATGATTGAATGTGACGTATTCTAAAGCAATTAGTTGGTATAAAAACTAAAATGAGTGCGCGATGAACTCGCCCACCCACTTAATGACAGGATTAGAGTTAATTTTGAAACCTCTTTGTGCAACATAATGATCTTATAAAACGGACTATGCTGAACTTTGCAAGAAATATTGAAAATTTATTTACTGAAGACAAAAGAAAAGAACCGATAAGCATAAAGAAAGCAATCAATCAAAGAAAGATCATGAAAGTTTGACGACACACACTTTTTCTTGCCAGTGCTTTTCACGACTACACCTTTTTTGTGTGACCACTAACCGCGGAATTCTATATTATTCTCCTACTGGAAATACACCGTTCATTTTTAAATTAAAATGAAATATTTTAATTCCAACAAATAATTATAAAAAAAGGGTCGAACCCTTGCTCACTTCGCTCGCCAACCCCCGTACGCCGCCTGCGGCGGCACCTTCAGGTGCTATGCGCATGAAATCCAAGGTTTGGAAAAAAAAAGTGTTATTTTCCATTCCAAACTTTTCCACTCTTCAACTTTTCACAAGTGGTGCAGTTTGGCTTTTTTTAGGAAGACAAGATATGAATTATTGTTAAACTGCAAAAGTTCACAAAACGTCTTCATTTATTTTCGAAGAGTTGAACGTTAAAGCTGTAAATTTTACAAAAACTGTCATTATGCAAATTTTTTTATTCTTAAATTTTTTATTCATGAACCAATTGATTAATTAATAATTCATTAAACAAGCAACTAAAATATTAGACGTACAATCGAATCTCAACTTACGTGAGGAATATGTTCCAAGACCCGTCGCGTAAGTCAAAATTTCGCGTTGTGGAAAAATGTTACTACACGAGTTTTTTTTATAAACATAATTAATTATTTTAGATGTTCATAAACACCCCTCAAAATGTTTTAATAGGTTCTTAGCTATATATTATCGTTTCTTACATGATTTTCAACTTAAGAGTTTAGATTAAAAACTGAATTTCTATTTAAAAAACTATCATTCAACATAAAATACTGTTACTTTGATCATAATCACTAATCAATGGGAGAGAGACATTTAAAAAAAAACAGTATTGTACGTAGCTTTGAAGTAACAATAAAATGCAGCACTATAGTAGTATTTTGCAATAGATACAATATTTATATTTATAATTTACTTATAAAGAAGGAGATTTATACTGTGTGATCCTATTCTTCTCTTGTCTTCTCTTGACAGCACATGCACCATTAATCAACTCGTCAGAAGAAGAGGAAGAATAAGAAAGTGGGATGAGTTGATCTGTGTTCTGTGCGAAAATTTTCATGTTGTGGGAGATGAATTCGCGTTAACACTAAAATTCGTTGCTCATGAAAAATTCGCGTTGTAACCATTTTGCGTAAGTCGAATCGCGTTGTAGAGCGAGTCGACTGTAATGCACTTAGTACAATTTTTTCCACTGTTTATCATTGCAACCAGATGTTTATAACTTTTGCGCTTGGTGGTAAAGACATTTTAACGCATTTCTCAGACACGACATAAAATATGGCTACCTTTGATTAAATGTTTCACATTTTGGATAAAGGTTTATTAAATATAAGCACAAAAAGAACAAAACTTCACAATGATATTAAAAGTAACTCATTACGAGAAAGAACGGTAATAATAGCAACATTTTTTTTTTTCTATTTCATTCAGTTACTTTGATATTATACTTTACTTACCTTCATATAAAATAATGTATTCCTAATAAGGAACCGTAGAAATAGCTACACATAAAATTATTATTTTTTAAACTAAGTTATGATGGCTACTACTAAAATGGAAAGCTATTTGAGCAGCCAGCAGCCAGATATACGTAGCGGTCATGAAAGCAGGAAGTGTGCAGAGAAATTTTGGGGCCCATCACAAATGACTTTTACGGCCCCCTCCATATAATTTACCCCTACATTCCTACATATATTTCAACCTTTTTTTTTTTTTAAAAAAAGGCTTCCTTCAGACTCCGGTCCCTGCTAACAAGTGTCCCCTCATCCCTGTGCAAGCACCAGCATGAAAGTCTGTAACAACTATCTATTTTGAAGGAAAATATCAGATTTTTTCCCCGTCTTGGCACACCATTAAAGACAAAAATTCTGACTAGAAACAGTGAATGACAATGACATTTTATATCTATGTGATATTAAGCCTCATCATAAGAAAGTATTATTTAGCATTGTTAAATACCTGTTACTCTGAGTTTTAGTTGGTGCAAATAAATAATAATTAAAAAAAAAATAAAGAAAAAAAGAAATAACCAGAAAACAGTTTTCTAAGGTTCCGAGTCTGCGACACGAAATTGCACCTTTCTAGTAACATTTCTTTGTCTGCGAAGAAAGTTTTTCACCGGGTACTAACTAGCCTTCTACTGGGATCGCGTGAGCCATTGAGCAACTTGAAACAAAAAGACAAGCGAAAAAAAAAAAAAAAAAAAACCCCGAAACATACTATGCGTATCAAATTGAATACGACTCAGGGAAGCGGGGCCCTAAGTGGGTAGATCGCACCAAAGCGGGTAGGCCTTCGTATGCCCCCATCCCCCATGGTGTGTTAGCGGCGCTGAATATGTATGCCGTGTTTACCAGAACACCCCCGAGTTATTATCAGCCTCAGAGAAGCAGCAGTGAAGCGGCATGGTGCAACCAGGCTTAAAAAAAAAAAAAAAAAAAAAAAAAAAAAGATACATTTTTTGAAAAAAATGAAGTTTTGTAATTTGTGATTAGTCGAAGACCAGCTTATTTTTTTGATTGTCATTAACGTATTCTGACACTATCCACCTATAAACTACGATGGTCATTTCTTTTTTTAAAATTATTACTTTGAGGTTATAATTATTGAGATGAAAACGTGCCTTTGGACAAAGCGGGTCAGGCAAAGCGGGGTATAGGATTTGATCACATATTTATTTAAAATTTCTTGACTCGTGTGCTGACTTAGATTTTCTCTTTCAGTAGGATAAGTATAACTTAAAAACTTTTTTTAGGATGGCACATTTAATTAGTCTATTAATTAACTCAGGGTATTTCTTTATGTTTTATAAACAAATATGCTGACTTTAAATTGAATAAGTACAACTGTTTTGTAATTTGTTATATAATGGCAGGTAGCTAGTCAACTATTTCAATGATTTATAACTTCATATTTGATTGGCAAATGTACCAAACCACAACTAGTTAAGTTTACCCGCTTTGGTAGGGAAAAGCGGGTTTTTCACATTTGGGTGAAAAACCAGCTTCGTCCACACCGTTCAACACCGCTCGTCCACGGTGACTGACGTTACAATTTGACTCTATTTTTAACATATAAATTCAGCAGTGTCCTGAAATTCAATTTGTTTCTTCTGAAATTGAACTAAAATATCATGATATGGTACACATCACTGCCCCCACACTTGTTTTCAGAATTGAGCAAAATTTTTTTTGTATGAAATTAGGGGGTATAAAAAAACGTGACTGATGTTACGCAGAAGAGACATTGAGAAAAGTGACTTATGTATGATTTGAAACTCTCTTCAAAATAATTACTTAAAATTTAAACAGATTTCTTCCCCTTAAAATAGATATTTTAGACTTAATGAAAACACTTTGTTTTATTGAAATAACTTAAAAACTAAAAGTATAAATAGTATTTAACACCCGTGACTGATAATACAAAGATTTTGTGACTGATGTTACATTTACAATGAATTGCTGCAATTAAAAATTATTTTTCCTTGAAAATAAAATAAGCATATGTTTTGTTTAAAGTTGTAAAAATTTATTTAAATTACAGGAAAAGTACATTTATAAAGTTTTAAAAGTTATATTTTTGATGTATTTCATAAAAGAAAAAGTCATCTTGCATTTCGTACATCTAGTGCGCTAAATATGTTATTCCTTTCTCATGTGAATAATAAATTTCATCCAAATTAACAGGTTATTTCCAATGTTTTACTGCTTGAATCTTGACAGTTACCAAATACTATTAGTTTTCAATTTCAATGTATCTAACTTCTCGTGATTCAATTGTTTGTCATATTCTTCAAGCACCCGTTCTGCAGTTGCAGTCAACAATTTTGTAACATATTCTGCTGGAAGTGATTTCTTCCTTTACTGTAAAGAAAAGGGGGTGTTGCTAAGCACCTGCTACAAATTCTGAATTTAAAAAAAAGTATTACTCAAATATAACTCTTTATAACATGACTGTGTGCAAGACGGATGGTGATAGCTCTGAAATTTGCATGAAGCTGTGACATTTAAAATTATTTCTGTATTTATGATGTAGCACTTTTATCCAAATGTAATACACGGAGAAGTAGGAGTTATCTTTTTGTCAAATTTCATGCCAGAAAATTTTTTACAACAGTTCTTTTGTGAAGATATTACAAAGAGCGCTTTGAATGACTAACAGATTTTAACAAGGTTTCACTATTTTAAAGAGGGACAATGCAGCTGCTAATTTAAATTTGGGACTTCAATACTTTAAATTTGTTCTATACTTGTTCAATGTCTTTACCTGATTTATCATTTTTAATTTTATTCTAAACTAATTTTGGTAGTTATGCTAGGTTTTTAAAAATTCTTTCATTTATTTTTTTGTCATTCGCTCTTTTCAGTTTCTACTTTATTTTATTTTTGTAAATTTCATGTTTTCCTTTATTTTTTAATTTATATCGCCTCCATTTTTGCCTTTCTGCAGCAGTCAATGCTATTTGTGCAATCTGTTTGAGGTTTATTAACGAAAAAAGAAATGTGACTGCTGTTACTGTGACTGATGTTACATGTTTCAAATAATGAAATTCAACTATTTCTAAGAATTTGAGGGATTAATATTAAAGATATTGTCATAAATGAAGAGAATATGACTTTTTATAAACTTGGGTTTTTTGCTTTTTTTTGTTTAAGCAAAGCAAACTTTTATACAGTTTTGTGACTTTTGTTACATTAGTATGAAGCCTAGTTTAAAAACAATCGCTACAGGACAATTATAAGAGTTTGAAGTTTCTTGATTGGTCTAATCTCTTCCTAGATAAACCACATTTCAATAAAAAATAATATTGTAGACATAGCAATTAATTTCTTAAGTGAAAAAAAAAAAGATTAACTTTTAGAATCGCTAATTCAACGACACGTGGGTACTGAGTAGTTTTGTCAAAATTTGCCGATAAAACTTACAATAAATTTGTTTACAACTTTTTTCGCATGATTTTATAAAATACATTCTTTTTTACCTCATATGAAAGAAAACAATTACTGATACAATGAAGTTTTTTTATTACTGTGATGTCCGTAGTTTCATGGACATGCCCATTTTTCTTAAATTCGATAATAAATAAATATGGAGATTTGAAATAATACAAAAATTACTTTTTATTTTGAAGTTGAAGAACCCTGCTAGGAAATAAAACCGAAATTATAGCGTTTAAAATCCAAAAAATACAATTATCGAGCGTTCTTCGAAAACCTACCCGCTTTGGGCCACCCTCCAATTTGCTTTGAAAATTATCACTTGTATTAGTTGTTCGATACAATCAGTAAAAAGTTTTTGAATCAAAAACCCATATACATTCGGAAGATTTAGTTTCAGCGTAATCCAGCTGTAGAAACAAAATATTATTTGTATTCCGAAAAAGAAAACAGCCATCATTTTAGGCATCTTCATTCAATATTCCAAAAGTGAAGAGAGTGCGTATTCAAAAGAAAGGAAACATAACTTACCAAATGTTGAGCTTTCCTTATTTATGAGTTTAGAACGCAATACGGTTGTTTTTATTAGTTTATAAAAAGATGTTTTCGATTTCGAATGAAATTCTTAAAATAATATGTAGAAACAGAAGTAGAAACATTTCGAAATTTTTATATATTCAGTCAGCGGACTATATTCCATTTATCAGATTGAAAAAAAAAAAAAAAAAAACTGTTCCAGAATCGGAACTTTTTTTGATGGAAAGTTGCTTTATGATTTTTTTTCGCTTGAGTTTTCTTTGAAACTGGTGAGATTTATTTATAGAATGTTGACGGAGAGAGAGAATTCGTCCTTTTAACAATACGTATTTTCAATCAGTACCAAAAAAAAAAAAAAATAATGAAAATTGATAGCTTTGATACATTTATTACTGGATGAAACAGCTGGAATTTGCTGGTATACTTGAAATTGAGAGTGTAGAGTAAAATTAGAACTCAGATGTTCTGAATGTTTTGATGCATTTCAAACTTTCTTTGTAAAATAGAAATATTTATATGGTGCTTGACATAAAAGTGCTTGACATTTAAAACGATTAACCTGTTTCACTTCAAGTGACTACGGTTAATTTAGGCAATATAGTTATGGCCATATTTGCTTTATGGTGCATATTTTATGTACATAAAATATCCATTAGCTTTTATGCATATAAGATATGTATACCACAAATATTACCACGTGGGAAATAAATGTAGTAAAATGATATTTTCCCTGTCTTTTTCCTAAAAATACACACTGTAAGTGGTTAGTCTCATTGTAAAACTTTTATGGTCAGAATTTTCTAGGCGTATTATTTTACACTTTATTATAAACTAGAAAATCGCCCGTCAGGGAATGACAGAATTGCTTCTACATTTGAACGAAGCAATTGCCTGTTTGGTGATGTTTTGATAGTTGAAATTTTAACCCTAACTTCAGTGGATTAACCCTAAATTCCAGTAGAAAGCGCTCATTGTTGACCAGTTTTTCGTTTTTTCATTCTCCTAAAACGAGTCTTAACGGTAATACAGTTAGGTTACCGGATCCAGTTCAGCCTTGTCAAAATAAAACATTCTTTGCATTTCAAACATTACCAAAAAATATTATCAATTTATCATGCTATGGTGCGAGTTTCCTTGTTGACGACGTCAGAGCGTTACTCGATCAATGTATTTTCTATTATTTACATATGAGGCTGGCCAATTTTAAGGAATAATGGATGAATTAGGAAACAAATTTAGTAAAACTAAAATGACATTTCAAATAGCGAGCTATAAAAAACATCTTGTTATAAATGATACGTATTATTATTTTAAAAAAAACATGACACAAATTATCTTAAAAATTTAACTTTCACTATGTTCTTATATATTTCAAGAATATATAAGAAGCTATGTATATCTTCTTCACTATACAACATAGCAATAATGAAACAAAATCCAGGTAAGTTCTTTTATGCATGTAATTACTTGCAGTACATTTGAAAAGGGTAAAAGAAATTTCTCAAATGTATGACACTGATATCAAACAAGCATTGCAAACATTGATTTGGAAGGCTTCAAATTATGGAACAGTTCATATTGAATAGTAGGAAGCATGCATGAAAAACGTAAATTTTTTTTGAAGTTTAAAAAATTTGTTATTTTTACTTCAATGCTGTAATACGTATTTAGCAGAAAAAAATTTTGAAAACAGGAAATTTTGCTTCTACATTCATTAAAAATTACCGACTTAGGATTATCTCAAAAATAAACAAAAAAGAAGGTGATGTCTATGTATTTTCTTAGTTCACTTGTGAAAAATAAAAAAATGAATTTCTTTTTTCGATAAACATAACTCATAAATTTTTTTATAAAAATGGAAATAGCTAACATAGGTATAAAATACAATATTATTAACTATAAACTACCTTAATGATAATAATTACATTTTCTAAAATAGTTCTATTAAATTCAAATGAAAGTATTTCTAATATGCAGTAAAGATAATGCGAATGCTAATTCATTTATCAGTTTCATAAATTAAAATTTTTAGTTACGTTGTTTTGAAGCATGACTTTTTTTTGTTATAAATATACCATGATTAGTTACTTGTTTCATCAGGAAAAATCTTAATTGCAATATTTTTATAACCTGTGACAATAATAGTTAGAATCATTACAGAGGAGCACACATTTTAGTGCAGGAGTACATTAAAATGATTTTATGTTTACTTCATGTGCATAAAACGAACCTGATTTGGGCTTGTCCATGAAACTAGGGACATCACAGTAAAATAGAAATTGTATCAGCATTCCTTTTTTTTCATATAAGGAAAAAAAGACTATTTTTATAAAACTATGCGAAAAAAGTTATAAATACACTTTTTGTAAGTTCTATAGGCGAATTTTGACAACAATACTGAGTGCCCGTGTGTATTGCTTAAACAAAAACAAACCCAAGTTAATGAAAAATCATATTATCTTCATTTATGATGATATTTTTAGTATTAATCACTTAAATATTTGGAAATAGTTGAATTATTTAAAACTTATTTAAATTATGTAACATCAGTCACAGTAATATCAGTTACATTTCTCTTTTCGTTAATAAACTTCAAACAAATTGTACAAATAGCATTGACTGCTGCAGAAAGGAAAAAACGGAAGCAAGATAAATTAAGAAATAAAGGAAAACATGAAAATTAGAAACAGTAAAACAGAGTAGAAGCTAAAAAGAGCGGATGATAAAAAATAAATTTAATAATTTTAAAAACCTAGCATAATTACCAAAGTGAGTGCAAAATAAAATTAAAAAGAGAAATTAGGTGAAGAAGTAGAACAAGAGTAGAACAAATTCAAAGTATTGAAGTTCCAGGATAAAACTAGTAGCTGCACTATCCCTCTTAAAATAAGAAAACCGTGTTAAAATCTGTTAGTCATGCAAAGCGCTCTTTGTTATGTCTTTACAAAAGAAAACTGCAGCTGTAAAAAAATGTTCTAGCATGAAGTTTGACAAATAGATACTCCTACTTCTTCATGTATTGCATTTGAATAAAAATGCTACATCATCGATACGGAAATACTTCTAAATGTCACAGCTCCATGCAAATTGCAGAGCTATCGCCACCTGACTTGCAGTCATGTTATAAAGAGTAATATTTGAAAAATACTTTTTTTTTTAATTTCAGAAGCTGTAGCAGGCGTTTAGCAACAACCCTTTTTTTACAGCAAAGGAGGGAATGACTTCCAGCAGAACATATTCTAAAATTGTTAGCTGCAACTGGAGAGCGGGTTCTTGAAGAATATGACAAACAATTGTGTCACGAGAAGTTAGATGCATTGAAATTGAAAACTACGAGTATTTAGTAAGTGTCAAGATTCAAGCAGTAAAACATTGGAAATAGCCTGCCAATGTGAATGAAATTTATTATTAACATAAGAAAAGAATAAAATATTTAGCGCACTAGATGTAGTAAATGCAAGATGACTTTTTCTTTTATGAAATGCATCAAAAATATAACTTTAAAAACTTTATAAATGTAATTTTCCTGTAATTTAGATACAATTTTACAATTTTAAACAGAACATGAGCTCATTTTATTTTCAAAGAGAAATAATTTATAATTGCAGCAATTTATTGTAAATGTAACATCAGTCTCAAAATCTTTGTATCATCCGTCACGGATGTAAATAATTTTTATACTTTCAGTTTTTAATTGTTTTCAGTGCAACAAAGTGTTTTCATCAAGTCTAAAATCTCTATTTTAAAAGGAAGAAATCTGTCTAGATTATACGTTATTAGTTTGAAGATAATTTCAAGTTATTTATTTTTCACTTTTTCCAATGTCTCTTATTCGTAACATCGGTCACGTTTTTTTTATTCCCCTTAAATTTGTACAAAAATTTTTCCTCAAGTCTGAAATCGAGGGTGATTGCAATAACCATATCATGATATTTTAGATCCATGTCAGAAGAAACAAAATTTAATATCCAGACAGTACTGAATTTATAAGTTAAAAATTGAGTCGAATTATTACATGAGTCATCGTGGACAGACCCATTTTAATTTTGGGACTTGTAAAGTATGACTGTTACGTGTTTCAAGTTAGCATGTTCAGTTTGACTCAAACTATGGTATACATTATAAATAGTTTATAAATGCACTTTTGTGATACGAATTAATTTATTGACGAAAGTCAGTCTACAGTAGTTGTATTTCAAACAACTATTTTGTTTCACTCAGTTTTCTTTAACGGGCATTTAGTCTCTTTAAAGATTTCAACAAAAATGTCATCATAAACTAAGTACAGGGGGATCCCTCGTATAACACGGTTAATTCGTTCCGTCTAGTATCAAAACCGTGTTATACGAGTTTTTTTTATAAATGTTTTTTTAACTTATTTTTTAACCTAATTAATCACGTACATAACATAAATCATGTCAATGTGTACCGTGTTATATCGAAACCGTGTTATACGAGATCTTGAAATAATGTAAATCAAGTAATGTGTACCGTGTTATATCGAAACCAAGGCATAAGGTGCAAATTTTATAGATCGCAACTACAATAAACTATCCGGGGCGCTGCAGCCACCGTCTAATGGCGGATGAAAAAGGTAAAACAAACACATGCTGTAACTTGCTTTGACGCTTAGTGAATGGCAGTAATTTTTCACCGTGTTTGTGGGAAGTTTTCTTTTCTATTCTTCTGAGATTAGATTTCCCCTTAAACTGTCTGAAGCCCGTAATTTACCCCAAAGAAAACACGTGGAATGGAATGTTTTACATTTTTCTTTAGAATTGCTAATCACCGCGAGGTAGCGTAATCGAGCTCTGGAGTTGCGAATAGCTGAAAATGGAGCATACTAACGAAAACTGGTAACCAGAACATGCAAGGACCCACTGATTTAAATGTAAGAGTTGTTATAAACGATAAAACTTAATTATTGTACATATCTCAAATTAAAACTTTTATGCACAACAAGAAAAAAAAATCGGTTTTCTTTGCTGAGAACAAAACGCTTTCTATAAAAAAAATCTGAGCTTTTCTACAGCAAATCAAGTTTGTCTGAACAACAACAAAACAAAATATGAAATAAAATAAATAGAATTATTCTATTTGTTTTATTTCATATTTTGTTTCGACTTCATTTTTTATGCATCGTTTGTCAAATTTAGCTGTTATTTTCTTACAATGCATTGGAAAAAAAAATAATATTAATATTTTTGCTTTTAGAACACCGATGAGAAAAATAAAGTAATGTATTTAAAAGTTAAAAGTTTAAAACAAACTTTTGAACCGAAGACAGACAATTTTTCGTAAAAGTTCCATAAAAACAAAGTAAAAACGTATTACAGTTATTACCGTTCGTTTTTTAACAGTGTATTGAACAAAAATTAAATTCCTTCTTTTAAAATTACATCAAAACCGTGTACTTATAAATTCAAGTTTTGTACTGTGTAATATCGAAACCGTGTAGTAGAAATACCGTGTTATACGAAGGACGCCTGTATCTCACTTGCAATGTATCAACCTTCTTTTAACTTCAATCTTAATTTCAAAATGATCTGAATAGATTGTGTGTTGTAAAGACACACGATGAAGTGAAACTTTTATCTTTTTTCTTTTACATTCTTCCGCACGTTTTCTCTCACACCAAGCTTTTGTTTTTTCTGCGCCTGACTGAGGCACATTCAAAACGAAATTGTGTATTTTAATGAAGAATATAGATTATAAACAACGAGAAAACAAAGCAAATGTAAAATTTAATTGTTGCCAAAAACAATGAAAAATAACAG
Source organism: Uloborus diversus (assembly GCF_026930045.1). Lineage (NCBI taxonomy): Eukaryota > Metazoa > Arthropoda > Arachnida > Araneae > Uloboridae > Uloborus > Uloborus diversus. The sequence continues at coordinate 52,848,873 of NC_072735.1, forward strand.
AAAATAATAAAGTTATTTTTGTTGATAAGTTAACAATCTAATTTCAAGGCTAAACTTAAGAAATGTGGATTTCGCTTTTAAATTGATGACTTAAATTAAATCAAAGAAAAATTTTCAAAAACCTGTATTATTTGAAAAGATTAAAATCCCCTAAATCCACAAATATATGCTTGCTAAAGTTCAATCTTGAAATCAATTTATTAAAATTTTCAACAAAACTAATTTAATTATTTTATGCACCTTTCATTGTTTTTAGCGATAATTGAAAAACAACTATGTCACTTCCATCGCACGAAAATGTATCGGATAAGAATTTCGTATCCTTCGTCGCATAAGAAGTTTCACTTCAAAACGATCTAAGTTGTTGCTCAATTTATGATTCTTCATATTCCTGTCGAATCCAGTCTTGGAAGTTATTGAATTTGTCATTAGCTAGTTAAATTAAATTTCCAGTAATGTGGTTACCAAGAAACGTCTTCCAAAAAAAAAAAAAAAAAGATGTTCACTTTTTTCTATTTTATTCTTCAGGGAAAAACACCACATATGTCGTAAAATATACGGCGATTGAACCCTACAAATTTACTTTTGTGCATTAAAAACCATTTTTTTTTGTGAATAACTCTGAACAAAAAAAGAGAAGGTTTCAGTGTACCGCCCGATAAGTCAAATCATCATTAGTCGGTAGCTTCTTCATAAAACTCTCAGTTCTGGGTGCATACGCATTCTAGAATTTAAACAATTGTTTCAACTTGTATCAATTCTACCCGGTTTTTGCCTTGCTTTTCCTTTATAAGAAACTATCAAAAATACCCGGCGTTGCCTGGGTCAGTAATAATTATGAGAAACAATCGTTACTTGCCCTTGTTTTCTGTTTTAAGCGAAATAATTTAAAACAAACCTTTTTGAAGTGATTAAAAGTCGAGCTTCTTCCTTACTCATTAAACTAAAATAGCAATAAGTATAAAGAACAAAATAGTATTCTATTAGAAACGAAAGCACGACATTTAAGCATATACAAATTTGAAGAATTTCCGAAATATGAAGTTAAACTTTACATGTTTAAAAAGATTTATCTGTCAGTACTTTTTTTTTTTAAATCTAAAACCTTCTCTGTATGGCTATTGATGTACGAACTGTTTTAAAAAATGTAGCCGCCCGTGTTCCCCTTACACTTGCTTTAGTTATTTTGGGAAATTTAAATTTTTGTGGGCACTTGGTGCGGTTTAAAATCTGACCAAATTTGCGAGAATCATTTTGGGACACTTTCGATAATACTCCCCCTCCTTACTAATTTTTATTATAGAAATATTGTTGCCAGATGCTGAGATACTTTTTGTCCAAAAAAAAAAAAAAATGGCGCTAAACGGTTTCATCCGAAATGTTTCAAAAATAAGAAGTAAAATTTGGCGATTGTTTGAAATCGTGCAAAAAGAAAAATTAATGGAAGTTTTTGTGCGGTTTATGGATTTGCCTAATTTAGTTGTTGAATTATTTTACACAGTATTTTTTTTTTTTAAGCATCTTTGATTGGCGATATTTTGTTTATATGGTGAAAGCTGAGAAACGTTATTACGTAGTCTTTGGGCTCAAAAACTGCGACAGTGGAAAAAACTGCCAAATGCATCAGCTACTGAAATCTTTCTGAAAAAATTCTGGCGATATTTCTGCTGGTTGGTTGGATATAAGTGTCGAATCAGCATAAATAATAATAATAAACCATAAGCTACATAAGTTCCGTTTAAAAGTAAAATGATCAGCCAAATTCATTTATTTTTAGCCAATCATGTGGAAAAACGTTACTTTAAGATTTGACTTGAGAAAAGCCTCAAAAAGTCAGACGAAACGCAAAAATATTCAACAATACAACAATGCTTGGGAGTTGAGATGACACACTAAATAATGACTTGGGTTGATGAAAGCCTTCGAACAGGGAACAAAAAAGCTCATAACTCGTTTTTTATACAACTTAGAAACTTCGAACAGATGCTATCTTCAGCAGAAAAATTGGCGCTTTCGATGGACATATAATGTTAATATGTGCACGTTTTTTTCCACCCCCATATTGGGGCATTTATGCGAAAATTGGGACTAAAATTGGAATAAAAAGGGAACTATCAATCGGATTTTTTTCGAACTGGTCTATAAACCTTCCCAGTACCAAACTGAACAAACGGTGAAAGTTTCAGCCAAATCTGCCGGGTAGTTTCTGAGATCTTAGGGAACAAATTTACCAAACTCCATTTTTATATATTACTAGCAAAAATACCCGGCGTTGCCTGGGTTAGCAATAATTATGAGAAACAATTGTTACTTGCATTTGTTTTCTGTTTTAAGTGAAAAAACTTAAAACACACCTTTTTGACGTGATTTAAAATCTAGATTCTTCTTTACTCATAAAACTAAAGTAGCAATAAGTAAAAAGAGCAAAATAGTATTCATTTAGAAGCGAAAACACGAAATTTAAGCATATACAAATTTGAAGAATTTCCGAAATATGAAATTAAACTTCACATGTTTAAAAAGATTTATCAGTTAATACTTATTTTTTTTACATAGAGTCTTACCTTCTCTGTATGTCTATTGAAGAACGAACTGTTTAAAAAAAATGTAGCCACGCGCTCCTGATCCCCTTAAACTTGCTTTAGTTATTTTGGAAAATTCCAATTATTGTGGATTCTTGGTGAGATTTAAAATGTTGCCGAATTTGCGGGAATCGTTTTGGGATACCTTGGATAATGCTCCCCCTCCTTACTTTGTAGAACGGTATGTTACTAATTTTGGGGATATTTGGATAATTGGGAATCTGGCTATCTTTCTTCATTGGCGTTAATTTTTGGCTCCAGCGCCTGCGCGAGAGGTATTTTTCTTTGCAAATCAAAACAAAGAGATCGGAAATATCTATTCACATAGGGTTACTATAAATCAGCAGGGTTACCAAAATAAAATTATTTACACCAAAAATGAGACGACCGCACCTGATTCCCAATTATCGAAATATCCCCCTAATTTTTGTTAAAGAGATATTGTCGCCATATGCTAAGATACTTTTGGTCACCATAAAATGGCGCTAAACAATTTCAACCGAAATGTTTCCAAAATAAGTAGTAAAATTTGGCGATGGTTTGAATTTGTGCACAAAGTCACATTAATGGAAGTTTTTGTGCTGTTTATGGATTTACATAATTTAGTTGCTGGATTATTTTACAGTAAAAAATGTTTTTAAAGATTCTTTGATTGACGATATTTTGTTTACATGGTGAAAGCTGACAAACATTATTACGTAGTCTTTGACTTCAAAAACCGCGACAGTTGAAAAAACTGCCAAATGCATTAGCTACTGGAATCTTTCTGCATAAATTTTGGCGAGGTTTCTGCTGTTAGATTGGATAATGATTAAAAAATCCGATCAGCACAAATAATTAAAAAAAACATTAATTACACTAAAGTTCCGTTTAAATGGAAAATAATCAACCAAATCTAGTTATTTTCAGCCAATCTTGGGGAAAAATGAAGAAACGTTACTTTAAGATTTGACTTGAGAAAAGTCTCAGTCAGACGAAACACATAAAAATTCAACAATTCTAACTATGAACTGGGAGTTGAAATGATACACTAAATAATAAATTGGGTTGAGGAAAGCTTTCGAACATGGAACAAAAAAGGCTAATAACTCGTTTTTCATACAACTTAGAACTTTGTAACAGATGCCATCTTCAGCAGAAAAATAAGCGCTTTCGATGGACACATAATTTTAATATGTGCATGTATTTTTTCACCGTCATATTGGGGCATTTATGCGAAAATTTGGACAAATTAGAATAAAAAAGGAACTATCAATCGGATTTTTTTCGAACTGATCTACAAACCTCCCCAGTACCAAAAAGAACAAACAGTGAAAGTTTCAGCCAAATCTACCGGGTAGTTTCTGAGATCTTAGGGAACAAATTTACCAACATTCATTTTATATATATATATATATATATATATATATATATATATATATATATATATATATATATATATATATATATATATATATATATATATATATATATATATATATATATATATATATATATATAGATTATCATTATGTTATTATTATATTATTATCATTCCATTACATTAAAATTAATAGTAAAAATCTTCATTAATACAGCTGAAATCCATGTCTTCGGCCGGCTAACAAAAATTGTAAAACGGTCTGTTACTAATTTTCGTCAAAAAGATATTGTCACCAAATCCTGAGATACTTCTAGTCACCATAACATGGAGCTAAACATTTTCATCCAAAATGTTTCCAAAATGAGCAGTAAAATTTGGCGATTGTTTGAAAATGTGCAAAAAGAAAAATTTATGGATGTTTTTGTGCTCTTTAATGGATTTGCCTAATTTAGTTTATGGTGGATTATTTTACATCTTGAAAAAAGTTTTAAAGATTCTTTTAATGGCGATATTTTGTTAACAGCGGCAATTGAAAAAATTGCAAAAATGTATTCGCATAAGCTACTGAGATCTTTGCAAAGAGTTAGGCGAGATTTCTACTGGTAGATTGGATCATGAGTCTGATCAAACAAATAATAAAAATATAGCAATAATTTCATTAAAGTTCCATTTAAATGGAAAATAATCAGCCAAATCCATTTATTATCAGCCAATCTTGTGAAAAAACGTTACTTTAAGATTTGACTTGAGAAAAGCCTCGAACAGTCACACGAAACGCAAAAATATTAAACAGTACAACAATTCTAGCTATCAACTGAGAGTTGAGATGATACACTAAATAATGAATTAGGTTGAGGAGAGCCTTCGAACATGGAACAAAAAAAGCTCATATCTCGTTTTTCATACAACTTAGAACTTTCTAACAGATGCCATCTTCAGCAGAAAAATAAGCGCTTTAGATGGACACATAATTTTAATATGTGCACGCATTTTTTCACCGTCATATTGGGGCATTTATGCGAAAATTTGGACATATTAGAATAAAAAAGGAACTAACAATCGGATCTTTTTCGAACTGGTCTACAAACCTCCCCAGTACCAAAAAGAACAAACGGTGAAAGTTTCAGCCAAATCTGCCGGGTAGTTTCTGAGATCTTAGGGAACAAATTTACCAAACTCCATTTTTATATATTAAGAAGATGAAGAACTTAAATGTATGCGTAAGATTGAAAAACCAGTTTATATCAACAAATATCAGCTTCACACAAATAGCTGAAAATACTGAATTAAAAGGCTTCCATATAGGGGGGCTCCAGGCCCCTCCCTAGGTATTAGAATTTCCCTGCTTTTAGTGCTTTTTTCTTAGTAAAAATGTAAATATATTTTTGCTCCAGTCATTAATGAATAATTTAATGAAAACGTCAAACTTTAATAACTCTAATCTGTACTGAAATCGGTTTTTATGGGGAAAATATTTGAGCCCCCCTTAAAATTTTGCATATGGGCGTCCATGACTGTATTATGACAAAAATAAAGATTTAAATACGCTGAATATAAAATAGTAAATCTGATAGAGAAAGTGCTTCCAAATTTAAAATCAGCGCGCCTAGTGAAAATCAGTTTAAAAATTGCAGACCTCACTCAAAGGAAAAAAGAAAAAAAAATGTCTATCACTGTAGCAATAAATCCAACCCAAGTGTAAAAAGGATTTATTTCAAGCTAAAAAAATAATAAAAAATATGCTGCCTAAATTTTTTAACTTAATATAATTATGTATAGTAAAATGTGAAATTGATTTAAATTTTTGAAATTAATATAATTAAGGTTTCTTTAAAAACTGCAATTAGTTTTTTAAGAAATGATTGACCAAAAAACCTTTAAAAAAATTAAGCCGAAAAAGATGCAAGAAATATATTTTTGATTGAAATCATTAAATTAAAATTACTAAATAAATTAGAATGTTTCTCCAACAAATGTTTTTTTTCTTTTTTACAAATAATAGTTTTATTTGTAGACTAATTCTTTTTTGTAGCAAATGATTAGTTAATTATATTTTAAATTTTACTCAACTGTGTCATTACCTTGAACTTAATTGTGAAGAGGAATAAACGGAACTTATGACGCTTTAATGTATAGATGAAAGTTTAACAAAAAAACTGAATATTTCTTGTATAAGAAAAAAATGTTCAAATAAATGTAAATGTTTTCTTGTAAAAGAATAAAACGCTTAAATAAATATCAACAGATATTAAATATGATGTGAAATAACCAAACTTTACATTTCAGCACTGTTACATAACTTTAAGATTGCAAAAATACCCATTACATTACGCACGTAGCCTCTTCTCACTATCCATAGCAAAATAGTGTGATTTCTGCAAAATGAAATATGAGTTTATGCATTCAAAAGCAACTTTAGCCCAACAATAGTACCGTTTTCAAGATATTCTTAAATTTATTTCATATCTATTTTGCATCATTATCAGGCGTTAGAAAAATGCATGTAAACAAAGTTTTCAAAACTTCTCACAAAGTACTGCACCTTCTAACAAAATGTTTGCTTTTTATACGTTACAGTTAAAAATGTAACCCAAATCAAAATCATTTTTATTTTTTCTTACTAACTAGAGGTGGGAGAGCGAGTGTACATTTTCGAAACAAAATAATAACTTACCTTCACAGAAGGAATGTTTGCAAAGTAGCACCACGAAGTCATCAGAGACTTGAAATAGCGTCAAATCTCTTATTTTTTCTCCTTTGCAAAAGTTTTTTTCATCAATAATAACTCATTAAAAGAGCTAAACTTCTGTAGAAAATGCTTGTTTCATAAGTAGAGAAACGCACCACCAATAAGCGCGCTGCTTTCAATCAGTCGCAGGGGGTGCAAACCGAGAGAAAGCTCCGAAGAGCGGATGGATGCTGAGTGGAGGAATTTTCTTCTCTGAGGATGCGAGCGTAGGTTCCTCCGCTTTTCCGTCCCAGGTTTCCCGGGCTTATGCGCCTGGGATGACGTCACAGGTTGCGCGAAAGGTGGTCCAACAGGCCCCCATTAATGATGACGTCATGGCCCGGCTTTGAAGTTCCCGGCCACGGGTGAAACCCTGTTGATCAATTTTGAACCCGGAGTGTCAAGAAACAATGTATCAGCCCTCTCTCGACCAGATAGAGGGAGGCTTTAAATTAAGCAATTCCATTACGGGTCCTTGCTTTTGAGTATGAGGTTAGGTTTTCTCTCTGGGTCATTACCTTTGTGAGGCATTTAATTAAATATGAAATTCCATTTAATAGCAAAGTTTCACAACTCAGAAAGAGCAGAACAGACGTTTTTAACTTTTAAGGTCTCTTACGCTTTTCCACAAAACATATACATTATGAACTGAGATTAAAGTTTGCTTGATAAGCGCAAATAAAAATGTACAATACAGAATAAGTAGCATACAATGCATAATACACACATGTATAGCACAGACTTTTGCAATATATTACTGAAAACAGTTTGTCTTTTTTAAAAAAAATAACACATTTCTGGAGATGACGCGTAAAATATTTCATACAGCTAAGTCCCTAAGCCTGGAACTCATTTAGTGATCAACTTTCCTACAGTTGAAAATACTTTTTCTGAATTCGCGCAGGTCGGTGGTACTGTTAGCAACGCGCGATACACTTTTCTCTAATTGTCTAGAAGTCCTTCCGACGTCTAAGAGACGATACTTTTCCAATGTCAACATCATTTTCTCTTGAGCAGGAGAGGTTTGTGCAAGGGCGCCCATATAGGGGGGGGGGTTCAAGCCCACCCCCTTAGATATTAGAAGTTCCCTGCTTTTAGTGTTTTTTTCGTAGCAAAAATGCAAAAACATTTCTACTCCATTAATGAATAATTTATTGAAAATGTCTAACTTTAATAACTCTAATCTGTACTGAAATCGGTTTCTATGGGTAAAATATTCTGCTAAACCTTGGGGAAAATATCTGAGCCCCCCTTAAAATTTTGCATATGGGCGCCCATGGGTTTGTGTTTGATTTTTATTATTATCCCTTTGGTTTGAAGTTTACGATCAACTTGATCTTGTTAGTTTCTCTTATTCATTTTCTCGTCCTTTTCAAAATTCTTTGCAACTATAATTATGTAAATATCTGAAAATATGTTTCAAATGATAATGCTTATCCTCTATGCAAAGTTTTAAGTCACTATATGACTTCTAAATATTATTTTGTCAAGTACAAAGCGAGGCATGACAACAAACCAATACCGGTGACAAAAAAATTACCATTTGTTTTACAAACAAGAAAACGTTTTTGCCAAAATTCAGTACAGATGAGACAAATATTTAAAGAAAATATCATAAAGTATTACTGCAATTGATTGTCGGAATAAATTATTTAGAACAAATATATTCGAAATTACACTTAAAATTAATTTTCTCAAATCGAAAATTGAGTGATTAGGAAAATAGAAAAAATAAAAACATGGTGCCGAAAAACGCACAAAAATACGATTCATCTCAACTTCTAGTAATGAAAATATCATTTTGCAAAAATATCACTTTGCAATCTTTTCTCTACTTTTGATTAATGATATTCTATTAGCTCGTGCTTTTAAAGCCACATTTTTACATCAATAGATTGATTTTGGTTCTGTATCATGGAAAAAGAAATGTAGGGGAACATGGGGCAAAATGAACTAGCGGGGCAAAGTATAAAGATGAAATATTTACTTTGCTTTTAGCTCCATCTATCGGGCATTATTTTAACTATGTAGTACCATATGTAGTCTATTCCAGTTAGGAAAAAAATACCACCAAAGATTTAAGCATTTGGTAATGCAGGCAATTTTTAAAAAAATGACACCCATTATTGTAATATTTTGTTGTAAGTCAAAAATTATTTTTGTTACTATACAAAATAAAGTTCTTGTAATTAAAATTTTAAATGTTAATTAAGATCTTCTAATACTCTGTGAAATATTTATTTAGTTAATATTAAGCTTATTTGCATTTTAAATAAATTGTACGTTTTACTCACGTACGTACGGGGCAAAGTGAAATAATTTGTTTCATTTACTCATTCAATTTTTTAATATAAATCACTTACGTTTTCATTAGAAATTAATTCATTTCCATTCCTTCATTTTAAAAATGTATTATTTATTAATTCATTCACTTATTTTCCTATTCATTCATTCTTTTAGTCGCTCATTTAGTTTTCTTCATATATTAATTGATTTATTCATTTAGTTATTCGTTTATTGTTTCATTTATTGATTCAACCTTGTATTTACTGATTCTTTTGATCATAAATACGTTTTAGAATCGAATAGAAAATATTTCATTAGAAAAATATTTCATTTTTTACTTTGCCCCATAAAAAAAAGTGAAAAAGTTCCACTTTTTTTTTGAAGACTCAAATTTACTGCCAAAAGTAAAAAATACTGTTTCAACGCAAGTTTTATTATAAAACACAATGTTCTTTTTTTATCTACTGTAATTTTCAAAACAAATTTCCGATTTGTTCATTTTTAACAAACTCGGTCTTCTTAACCATTTCACTTTGCCCCACATTCCCCTATATTTAAAATATTAGTAAATATTTTATAAGTTAAATTGCGAAAATTCTTTAATTGAAACTATTTGTTATTTTCAGCTAATACCGAAAATACCGCTATTTTACCTCAGCAAATACAGGTACTACGAAATTGCAAAGTTGCTCGAAATACCGGTATTCGGTAAACCGGTATTGCAATATCTAAGAGCATATTATGATCAAGAATCAGATCACAAGTTGTGTGGATACCACAATGTGGTGAATGGATATTTCGATCCATGCACGCTAACGCCATTCTAATGCGGTTTTTCTCTTTTTCAATAGATCTTTTTCGTGTATAATATTTCTTACTTGATTTCGTTGCACAAGTTTTAGTCATGTAGGTTTTTAACTACAAAGTATATGAAGTTCAACAAAAATACACTTCATATTTAATTAAAATGACATAAATGTTGTGTAAAACAGGGCTACGGAGTCGGAAGAAAAATAGCCGACTCCGACTCCTAGATTTTGGAATTTCCGACTCCGACTCCGGCTTTTAAATTTACTTATTTATTTGTTTTTATTTCCCCCTCCTCATGGAATGGGAAAAACACCTAAAAAAGGATTGAAATTTAAACGTCTTTTTATGAAATTTTCGCGTTGTATTTTGTTGTAAACCAAAGATGCATACAACGTTAGAAATTTAATTTAAACATAAAATTTTCCAATACTTTCGATTTTGAAATTGAGATTACTTAAATGTTCAATGTTTTGAAACACTGTAAAGGATTAATTTGTTTCCCTTTTAATGTTTTACAAATGAATGAAGTCAAAAAACTTTTCTTAAGAGGAGGATGTTTGCCCCGGGTGATACCAATCTGGTGGGTGTTAAGTCAGAGTTAATGTCAGAGTTTATAAAAAATATAAGGACTTTAATCCTGAAAATTTTCACGAATAAATATTGAATTATATATCATCTGTAATATTTCAACGAAAATAGGACACTACATTGTGAGGAGAGACCGGGTACTTGTAAATCTGGTCTCAACATGTTAGACAGTAAGAGAGATTCCCTCTGGAGACTATCACATTAATTTTTACCACTGAATGCTCATCAGGTTTTGATTGATGAGAGCAAAGATTTAATTGCCTTGAGAAAAATATTTTACTTTTTTTTTGCACTCTTATAGGCTTATAGCGTATTATGTGTCTTTGATTAGGAATGCACCTATCAACCGGTAATCGGCCATAGTTTGTGAAATTTGCCAATTAATGGGAGGAGCATATATTTTTTAAATACTTTTTTAATTTTTAAGTCTCTTAGTATTTCTTGAACAAGAACCCAAGAAGAATAAAGAAAATTAAGGTAATTTTCTGAAAAATAAGAATAACATGTAACATGAAACTCTACTGTCTAAAATAAAGACAAACAAATACTAAATTTGTGCAAAATTGAATGATACAAATTCTCACAGCCGACGTTCAAGAACACTATTTAGAAGAATTAAGTCGGTGTACTTTCAGATTGTAATACAAAAACAGAAGTATTTCAGGATTGTTAGGACAAAAACTATTTCTTGCTGTTTCATATTTATTTCCTTCCCTTTACTTTATTTCACTATTGAATTTTTTATTCATTTTTTTTTTAATTTCATGCACATACTTTGAGTTACTTTTTTTAAACAAAAAACTGAGGGTTAATTTTTTGAATTTTGTTAATTTAATTTTTCTGTTTTGAATAAATATACGCATTTTCAATGTTGCAACTTATGATTCACATATCAATACTCTGCGCCCTATACTTTTAGCTTGGTGCTTTAAGATTACCTTTTAATTTTCACAAAGAATGAAAGTCTTTGATTAAGAGGTTTCTAAATGTAAAAAAAAAGTATCTGTAAACTAAAAGCGTTTGTTCAACACTAATAAATAACTAAATATTTAGACTTTCATGTCTAGTTAACATAATGTAACTTTATTAACATTAATATGAAAACTTAGCCATAGAAATTGAATGAAATTTTTAAAAAATTTTTGGAGGAAAAATACTTTAAAGAAGAAATTGTGGTATTAAAAATTCATCATGATCACTAATAGGTCCTACCGATTAATCGGTAATCAGCTAATTCGGTTATCGGCGCATTCCTAGTTACGATGATATAATTTTACTTCGATGATTTTCGATGATGCAGTTTTTATTTTAAGATCTAGCGTTACGTCTACACCAGTTGAAGTGATTAGCTGCGCCGGCTGATTTTATAATCAGTTTCAACACTGGCAGAAATTTGCGGCGAAAATTGTGTAAACGTGATCCGGATTTATTAACTCCTTTTACACACTCTAATACAGAACTTGGGATATGTTTCGAACCTTGAAATATTATTTAAGTATCTGGATAATGCAAGGAAAAATCTAATATTATTTTCCTTCAATCGCGAACTTGAAAAGAGGCAATAGCTTAATATTCGATCAGAAACGTAATATCTTCTCTGTATCCAGTAAACAGCTTAGAAGGATGCAAACATTGTAAAAAGCTTATAATATTTTTGAGAAAATATTCTCGATAGGATGTAATGGATGAAAAATTCGCTCTCGGCGTTTCGCTATTTTTTTCTTTATTAAACTTGTATTTGACAAGTAACTAATGTAAAATCAGATTTTTTTTATTTTGGAGAAAAAACATGCTTTTTTTTACTGCACTGTAATTCTAAATGAGACAAAAATGGGCTCTTATAAAGGAAAATAGTGAAGGTCATTGCCATGGTATTACTCGAACTTACTCTTAGTAACATTTTACATTTCTTCATCATTTAACTGTTATCACGTTATTTGCATTCGTTCAGTCTCGTTGCAAAACATTTTACGCATACATTCCTTGCAATCAAATTTTTAAGTGTTAGAAATGCTAATTTTTTAGATATACGTTAAGGGTAACATTTTACTTGCTTCAGAAGTTTTGTTTGGAGGCAAGGTGTTTTGGTAATTTTATATTTTATATCTTAACAGTGCATTGTAATGGGGTCGTTTCCAAAATTTTAAAGGTATTTTTTCTGAAAGAGCATGCTTAAAAACATAGAATCTGACCATTTTTTAAATAATTTCTTTAAATTTAATATTTAAAAAAAAATACTTAAATCGGGGCTCTTTCATCGTTTAACGCTTCTGCCGATGACATCACAAATGCCATTCAGTGTTACCATTCACGGTCCAAAATATTTAATTCGCATCTTTACTCACGTGCATTGGCAACGATATGGTTGATAGCAAGCGCAGAGCGCAATTGTAACTCGCTTCTTGATTATCATAACGTGAAAATGCGGTAGAAAGATGCGCCATAGTGCATCATTTGTGACGTCATAAAGGCCACGCCTTGTTTGAAGAATCGGACATTTTTAAGAAATTAATTAAAAAATAACTGTTGGGAAAATGAAAGTATTTTCTAGGTTCATGTTATTTTTTTTACTCATTCTATCAATTTCAGTGACTAAAAGTAGAACTTTTGACCGAAGGAAACCACCCCATTTTAGACTAGATTATTATAGACACTTAGAAATAAAAAGTAGGATTGAGGATAACTGCCAGGTTGTTATGTCCATTTGCTGTTATTGTCTAACATTTTACATTTCTCCATCATTTAAGTTTTTCCTGGTATTAAATTCATTTGCTCTCGCTATACAACATTTTAGGAAGCCTGTCTAGGAAGATTGTCTGTCTCCATTCATTTCTTCAGAGTTAAGTATATTCATTCCTCTATCTGAGCGTGCGAAGGGTTTCGATTTACTTGTTTCTAAAGTTTTGTATAGATTCAATAAGCTTCTATAATTTTATACTTTATCTCTCTTAACATCGTATTCTAATTTTAGACAAGATAATTCTGGTCACTAAGGGAAGAGAAGGGATCATTTTCATGTTATTGCATTAGTTGAATCCCATTGTATAACATTTTACATGTTATCATCATTTAATTTTTAAACTTAAAGTATACACATTTTTCAAGTTCCAGGAATAACACTACATACACTTCAATGGACTTTAACTTAACCAATTTATTGCTTTGCTTGAAAATATTTCTTTAACATTTAAATTTCTGTCCCATGATAAGATCAAATTCTATAAAATCAAGCTCAACAGAAGACGAAACCGTTATTATGTTTTTCGAAGTAATAAGACAAAAGTAATTTTGTCTTTGTAGAGAAGCGTGTGTTATCTCAAAATTAAGATTAAAGTACTATTTAGAAGAGGACTGGAAACAAAACCTCTGAGACTTCAATTTCTTGGTCAACTTATTAGATGTCATAAATATTGAAAAGGTAGATTTGAAGAACGTTGAATAATGTCTTTTGAGCAAGGGTGGGATTGGTTTTAAGATTACGCTTAAACTTGTCTTGGAAATCCTAAATTTATGAATGCATTATTTTGTCGAGTTAAATTTTAGATTGGCTGGATAAAAGTTTCCATTCGTACTCAACACAGTTTTGTTCAAGAGTGTTTCATATTAGTTAATGATTGTGGAAACATTTTTATGTGCTGCTTCGGTAGTAACATACGCATGAATAAACCTTTATCTGGTATTTACTATTCGCATGAACACTTAGTTAAAACTTGAAAAGCTTCACTTGTGTTCTCAGATGGTCATTTTAGCCCTTCAGTCTTAGTTGGAATAAGTGGTAAGTAAACTTTTCAAGCGACCCCCCCCCCCACAGTTTATAAATAATTTAATTATTTTAGGTCTCTATAATTGCCGATATCTTTTTAAAAAAGTAAAAATCAGAAGTCACAACTAAAAAGCAGCTGCACAGAAAGAACAATTACTTAAGATCAGACATCGGAAAATTTAGTTGTCTTTATAAAAACTTTAGATCAGGATGTTAGTAGCCCAAAGAATTTGATTCTTATATTGCTTTATACTAAAAGTACGTAATAAATTAATGAACACTTTTGGGCTAAAAAGTAAAAGTAAAATCAGCAACGTAACAAACAACAAACTTTCAAAAAAAGAAAAAACACGCATACTTTGGGGCTCTTTGTAATCCTTCTTTCAATGCAAAAATATGCGAGTTTATAAGTGTCTTTACGTTTAGGTATAACATATTTTTGCAGTGCACTTGCAGTGCACTAGAGGATTTTTCTAATCGCAAAACACGTGGCAGCAATTGTTTTGTTAATTTGTGCTTCCTTTTGCTACTAATTTCATTTTTAAATTACCTTTATGCAATAGAATAGAAATATTATCATGTAACTACATTATTAACGTATCTCATCAACTTTTACTACCAGAAAATAATTTCAAAGCACGTAGTTTTTTCTACAGTCAAAAGTACTAAATCATAATAGAAAAATATCACTTCATACTTTAATACTTAAAAATAATAACGAAATATAGTTAGTTTTCGATAGTCTTAAAAACGAGGAAAGTGCATGTTATGCAAAAGATTGTACACTAAAGTAGCACACTTTGTATCATAAACGTTTTAAAATGGATACTAACGTCGTGACAACCATTTTAAAACGTTTATGAAACGTTTTAACGTTACGTGTGCTACCTGGGTATATTGGTTAAAGTTTGTATGGATTGGTTAAAATCTTCAAAAACTAAAATTTGAGAAAAAGTTAAACTATTGAAACTAAAACTATCTACGCATTGAAAATTGTTTCGAAATAAGTAAGAGAAAACGAAGAAAGAAAGAAAGAAAAGTACTTGTGTAAAAAAGAGGGGGGGGGGAGATAAATGAAATTAGTTAAAACAAAAAAAGTGCATATTATTCTTATTATTAACTTAAGCTGTCCAAAGAATGCATCAGAGTTTGCCATATTTTCTTTTGTTTTTTAAATATGGCAATATCTTTTTCAAAGTTTTAGACGGAATTTTGAAGTACATCTACTCGTACTGTTTTGATTGGGTGGGAACGCGGTTCCCATAAATATTTGATTTATTGTAGTAAAAATATTAATTACATGTATTTAATTGCTCAATTTGTTACATTACAATTATATAATAAAGAGTGAACTTCCAAAATAGTTTTGGAATTAAATTTCTTTACTTGTAAGAATTCGAGTACGAAAGGAATATTCATGTGTATAAGACTATTCGTCGGTACCAGCAGCTAAATCACGAGAATTGGGGTTAACTACTGACCAACTATGAAATAATCTTCGGCCATAAAATATCGCACCTCGGCAAGGAAAGTGACACAATTCAATATTTAGAAAAAAACGTTCTACCTATTGATTTAAAATCTAAATTTAAATATTCTTTTTTTTTGCCACAAAATTCGCATAAAAATAGCTTCTATAACTGGGGCGTCGTGGAATAAAAACGATATAACTAATAAAGACACATCGTTAAAATTTCATAATTTAGAAGATAGATTTACGAACTTAAAGTATGCATCATCAATCCAGACAACAAAAAACTAAGCAGTAAAAATCACATTATAGGTTTTTGAGCATATTGTAGTTTTTGAGACTAGATTTCTTAAAACTATCATTGCGTTAAACCTTAATTTTCTCCAATGCTGTTTTTTTTTTTTTTTTTTTTTTTTTTTTTTAAAGTTGTGTTACTTTCCTCGACGGAGTGTGATGTATTAATGATGCTTTCAAAAATATTTCTTTTCAACCCGAGCACTGGTTACAAATATCTTAAAATAAGAGCAGTACAGAAGTCGTAAAAGTAGCAGACATACTGAACATAAATTAAAAAATAAAATGGTACATGTTGAAGCTCTAGTACAGCGGTTCCCAACCTTTTTGATTGTGCGGCCCACCAGTTTTGTAGAAAACACGATTACCCATAAACCCACTACCCTCCCCCCCCAAACTACTATACATTACTTGCACAGCCAAAATTTTCTCTGTTTGTGGGGGGGGGGCACCTGTTCATAACTGTCCTTAAGTGTAAATAATATACCGTATTAGGACTGAAAGTGTGTTAAAAACAAGAGTTCTGGAGATGTTAATCCCCTTCTTCCCTTTATTGCACCCCAGATATAAATATACCGTACAAGAACAATTTTCAAAATAATTAAGGAAGAAAATAACTTTATTTCCTTCACTGTAAGGAAACTCATAAACAAATAATAAAGTTAAAGCTCCATGGTATTTTTGGCGTTGTTATTCCTCTACGAGAGAGTTGATACCTGGATTGAAACTGGATAGTTTTGGTCTCAAATAATTCTCAACATTTAATGCATCTCTATACATATATTTTTTTTTTTAAACTGCAATGAAAAGTCGCATTCAAATAGGTAAGATGTCGAAAAGCTCCTCAAGTGCCTCAATTTACTAGTCAGTCATGCCAGTTCAGCAAAAAGAGGAATATTTTTAACTTGAAGCTTGAAGCTAATGCTACTGTCTAACTTTCACGAGAAGAGCTCCCGCCGTCAAGTCTGAGCCGGTCTACTACCATAGAAACGGACTTCGTTCATTTTCTGTAAGGGTTAGCAGGAAGGCTTTTTAGTGGTATTTCGCCTCTCGTCTGCTCGCCTTTGTGCAGTCGAAGGGGGTTTTCCAACATTATAAGCTTCCCTTGGAAAAATGAGACCCCTCGTTGCTATAGCAGTAGACAGGCGCAGACATTTCGGCGGTGACTTTTCTCGTGATGGTCGGACAGTAGTTTCATTGGCAGTTTTCATTGGCAATCTGATTTAGTGGATTTCATCTTCATTTATAGTGGAAAGTTCCTAAGAAATATGAAAAATCTTAATCATAAAGCTCCTTAGTGGCGATGAGCCAGGGAGAGTTTCTGAGTGATAGTATATCTAATAAATGTATTTTTGCGAAAAACGGAAATGAAAACCCCAAGATTAATCTTGGTTCAGATTCTCGACCAGTGTCCACGGTCCAGTAACACGCTGTTCGCGGGCCACTTGTGGGCCGCAGCCCATGGGTTGGGAACCGCTGCTCTTGTAGGGAAATGAAGGGTAACTACACTAAAATGTAAATAAAAGAAGCTAGGAATCTTAATTATCTTGTAAGTGCCTCTCACACATCGGAGGGCATGCGCATTCATCTATAAACTGCTAAACTTACAATAAATATTGCTGAACGATATTTTTTTACGTTACCGTTTAAAAAAAAAAATTAGTAAAATAATGTATAAAATGTCAAACTGCTTTCTACATATGCTACATTTTGATAGAAACCAGATAATATACTCCCTATATTGCCGTATACCTTTGAATACAGCAATTGATAATAGATAAGTATTATTATTATTTTAATGCATGTAGAATAACAATTATTTTTCACATTTAGAATACAGAAATGATACCAACAATGCTTACAATTTATTAAATAAAGCTTCCGAGTTGATTGGTAGTATAAATATTTTTTTAAAAAATCGTTTAATCTCCAGAACTGAAAGTTGCTTTTGAGCGAATGCTATGAAATTCGACCTTTATTGGATCACTTTATCCAACGCTATTTATGTAGGCAAGGTAAATACATCTTTTGTGAACAGTTAGCACTTCTATTGACGAGTATCCGGGAGAAAAATCCAGAGCCAATAAGGAAGTACGAGACTTGGGAACACAATATATTCAGCAGTTGGTCAAAGGGGAAAGAGAATAAGTAACGTTATTCTGCCTTCAGATTCTATCGCATAGAAAATGATCAATTCTTTTTCTGGTGGTTCCAAATATCTGATCAAATCGCAGATCTTTTACAAAGCTTTTCGTTCGTCGCACATAAAATCATAAATGGTAAAGTGCTCCAAAGCGAGCGTCAAAAAAAAAAAAAAAAAGGAGTTCCTTTAAATACTCAAAGCATTGCAAATTTTCTAAAGTTATTTGAACTTTTTTTCTTTTTTAAGAGGAATGAAAAAAAACCTCTTGACTTTTTTTAGGAACTTGACAATGCTTTAAATATTTGTTTAATTGCAGATGTCAGGTTTAGGAAAGGAGTTATAGATGTCAGCTTTAGGGCATTTTATCTTATTTCAGTGTTGACCATTCGGATTTTTTTTGTCTGGCGGGGGGGGGGGGGGTATCTGCAGCAAAGTCGGTGTCTCTGTCGGGTTAGTATAGGAAAAGAAAAACGGAAAGAATTAAATTTTGCGGTTTTAATTCGATATCTTGAATTTTAATATCGAATTTTAAAACAGCAATGCCCGTTTAACCAATATTCATCAGGCACGCTTAAGTTTAGCGCATAAAAAGGCTATTGAATTAATTTTTGCTTAAACTCCCACAACTACATTTTGCATAATTGAAGTATGATACATGCTTTAAATGATTCTGTATAAGAATGATATCAAGAGCCAGTTTTTATTAGAGTCAGGCAGGTCAGATACGTGCCATTTTTGATTTCGCTATAAATTACCGTGGTTTCTTTGAATGATTTTAGAAGACACACATATTTTTTTCTTTACTTCCAAAAAAATTTTTTGTGATCTACAAAAATTCCGAAAGTTGGTCCCAACTTATGGGTTTTCTCAAATCGACATTTTTTATATTCAATTTTCTCTTCGTATTGGGCATCAGCAAAAGTAATCTTTGTGATTACATGATATTTAGTGCCTCAAATGAAATATATCGTAAATTGTATGGCTGACCTTCAATGGATCCTGGCAGGGGTGGCTAAACTGTGCAGAAAAAAGTGAAAATGTGTCATGTTTGAGGCCCTTGGTTCCATGCACTGAGGTTCAACCATAACTTTTGCGAGATATGTGTAATCATATATATATAAATTATTAACCCATTCCTTGCCCCGGCCGATACAGGATCGGCCGCGCAGTTTGTGTTAATACTGCCCCGGCCGATTCAGGCTCGTCGCAAGAAAATGGTTCCTAACTGCCCTCGACGATCCTGTGTCGTCACGGCGTTTCTAGCAGTTTTTGCCTCGGCCGAATGTGTGTCGGCGATCCTTCCAGGGGCAGAACCCTGTTATTGCGCTTCTCTGTTGTGTTCTGGAGCTTTTAGGGGAGCGGTAATCAAGCTCTTTTCTTAGACAAAAGGGAATGTAACTTATAGTATTTCACGGAACTTGTTGTAATTTATTTTATTTTACTAAGATATTAACTTTTCAAGTACTCTTGGATGGGACACGTATAATGCTTCAAATAATCAGGCATTATAATTTTATCTTTTCGTGGAAGCTTTGTTTCTTAGCATTCTGGCATTTGAACTCCTGATGAACAAGTGTCAAAATATTTCCTTACATATTTATCAATATTTCTATGCCTGAATAAAGCAAATAAACAGAAATATGTTTTTCTTGTTATCAAAAATCCACCTTCTAACGCAAGTATCCTTCACTAAATTGTTCATAATCCTCAAATTTTATAATTTATTTTACACAATATTATTTTTTTAACTATCTTACATATCTTAATTTTGTACGAGTATGTTTTTTTTATTATTATAATGTGTTTACTACGCTTTTTATTTATTTGTACACTATTATTATTTTTTATTACTTATTTATTTTTAAATCATGATATTTTGAAACGTAAATTATATCTTTTTATAACTGCGGCACCATTTGATGGATTTTTAGTGATACGGTTTTGGATATTTTTTATTTCACGAAAAAAAAAATGACGACCGCATTGACTATACGTAAAAGTTGACTATGTAAAACATAAAATAGATACGACAGTACAAATAAAATGATAATATCTTGAGTTCTTTTGTTGTACGCTTTACTCATAAGAAACGAAACATTCCTTTTCTCATATTCTTTTTCAGATTTTATTTATTGTCTTAAAATAGCTCCAATGTTTTAATTGTACCTTCTTTTATGAGATTTTAAAAAGATAAATTAAATATTTGGTTTCTTTTCAATAATTAAATTGCCATAATTAGTAAATAATCCTATGAAACTAACTAAAATTTATCCAAGTATGTTTAAAAGAAGATTTAAAATCCGACTCGATTTCAAGCAAGATCTCCTTTTTTTTTTTCCTTCTGAAGACATGTTCCGTCATATAAGCATAAAAGCTTGCTTTGAAATTCCTTTCTGAGCTAAACTGTTTTGTTGTAAGAAAATAATGTGGAAGGGTTGACCACAAAACACTAGAACCTTCTGACCATTCTTTGAATGGAACTAACTTGCTCGGATGTTTGCAAAGAGGGTCCTTGGAGAATACAGACCTCCCAGTCGGTCTAGTTATTCCTCTCTCAGCTGGGGGCTTTAAGTTGCATGCACAAAAGTATCCTTTAGGGAAATGAGGGATTAGCCGCAAGTTTTGATCTTTTGTAATCATTTATCTTTAAAATATTTCCCACGCTTGAGCAACTGATATCTGGGCATTCAGAAGGGATTTAAAAATCACCTGAATTACGATAAAAGTCGACCATAGTCCTGCCATCAAAGGGATGTCTCTGTGTTTATTGGTCGTTTTGAAGTGTCACAATATATCAAAAGGCGCCGAAGAATACTTTTTATCCTCTTAGAATATCATTCCCACACTTAAAGCGTTTTTGTCCATTCAATTTGCTTGCTCACACGTTAGATCGATCAGTCAATTGTTTGAAGAATGTTTTGTTGAGGCCTTTTGAAATATAGATCATCTTACATTTAACAGTAAAAGAAAAAAAAAAAGATATACTGAGATAAAAGCAAAAAGAAAAATAAATCAATAAAATAATAATTTGTGTTATGAAAATAATTTTTTTCGTCCAATCCTCTATTGTTTCTTATTTTCCTGTTATGTACTGCGTAAATGTATGAATATTTCAGCACATATTAGCAACCTTGTATTTTATTGCACTATTTAATTCAGTGCTTAAAAACAAATAAAGCGAAGCGATTTTCGAATGCAAGCTAAACAGCAAAAACAACATTAAAATACCGATAGCAAAATGGGGAGAAAAGTGTTATTACAATGTAGCAAAAAGCAACTCCGTTTCTTTATCTGCGGCATGCGCGTTAAGGGTTTTCGGGCTGGTCATGGAATGGGTTAAATAGGCTCATTAAATGCATGGTTAATGCTCACTGCTGCGAAAGAATTGTTTTGTCATCAAAATATGGTAAAAAGTGTACTTTTTAGGGGCTTGTATCTTAGTGCACTGAGGGTCAGTATAGAACTTACTGCCTGCATTTCAAACGAGAGTATGGTGTATTTTCACAATCAAGTGACAAAACTATAGGCGAAATCTTTTCAAGAACACAATACGTATTTCAAAACAGTAAAATGAATTATTTAGTTTTCAATTCAATCAACATACCTGGGCTTAAACTTTCCTCCAGGGACTTCCAGATACTATTTAAAAAATTAGTATGAACAAAAAATTAACATAAAAGAGTTATAGACTTGCAAATGGACTGATTATGCTTACTCGTATACTTTATAATATGATAACTGAAAGCAAAGGGCAAAAAAACGGTTATTATTGCGGTAAAAGCGTAAGTTATTTGTAACACTTTTTTGAAGATGTTTTTGGTATAGTTTTAATTGTTTCAATTAAGATAGTTTTAATTATTTTAATTAAGATAGCTTTTTTTCTTTTGAACTCTACATTATAGTTCGTTGACATTTGTGTAGGCTGCTTATCATAGTGACAAAAATTATTTTCTCTGCACTAAACTAGCATGATAGCAAACAATAACTAAATTATACTAGTCGACCCGTGCGGAACTCCGCACTGTACTTCGAATCGTTTTATAAGGCACTTCGCTCTTTAAAAATTTCAAAGAAAGAATATTATGAAGAAAAACCGAAAAAAGTAAACGGAAAAAAGTAAGCGCACAAGAGAAGGCATGTAATTTGAAGACATCAGTAACAAAACCTCGTTAAATACAACGTTGTGATAATTTGATCATCGCTCCCCTTTTGGTTGTACGTATTTTCAATGCAAATATAAATATCATTAAAAGTGTGGCTGAGTGACACGTGAAAAATCTGTAATTTTGCATGTGAAAAAACAGGTTGTGGCAAATACAGTCCGCCCATGTGAGCATCTGACGGAAAAAAAAGAAACATTAAAGAGATATTTAGTGTCACGGATTCGAACTGACGCCATTCTGATTAACAGTACGTCGCTCCAACAAACCTAGCAACTGTGCCTTCCTTTTCGAAAGCTATTCATTGAAGGAATGCGTAAAAAAACACAGTAAAAAAGTTTTTCGCCGAAAAAAATATAATAAGATCATGCGTCTATGTTTTGTCATTAGCCAGCACGATACGATTTAAAATTATTCGTAAAACATGGAATTTGATTAAAGAATGAGGAAGATCTCACGTAGCGGTTGAAACAAACATTCTAGAGAAGTAATAAATTCGGTTGAAAAAATAAGCGTTTTTATTTTTGAATATTTAACAATTTCCCATAGCAAGTTTCTTTAACCTGTACGGCTTAAAAGCCCGTACTTGTTTTTCTTTTAATCGAACACTTAAAATTCAAAACCAAAACCAGTTGAACTGAGTCCGTTTTTTAAGTGTAATTTTTGAAACGTAAGCAAAAAATGTTTTTTTTTTCAGCCGAAAGCGGAGGATAAGAAAATGATTTCTTACTAATGAAGTTGATAATAATTTTAATGTTTTATATCGAATTCGAATAAATAATTAAAGATTTACTGGTTGAAACTCGTAAATTTAATTTGGCGTAGTATTTTTTCATTTATACAAAAGTTCGAACACTGCTATTAGAAAAATCTACATTTCAGCATACAATGAAAATGTTTTTCTGCACAAAAAAGATTCCCTTGAGGTATATCTAATATTTTTTTTATGCTTACATTATGCTCAGTGGTCTGGACGGAGTCAAAGCTTAAAAAAAAGGGAAGAACACCCTTCGATTAGCAGTCAACTTATCTGAATGATAGCTGCAGCCTGCATAAAGGAATCGAAACACCAAATAGCATTCCCACTGCATTTATTTTATTACGTGTGTTATCTGTTGTATGTTATGAGTACATGTAATGCGTAATATTAATGTAAATTTGCTATTATGTCGGACAGCCCGAACTGGCCCGAAGTTCAGACAGTTTATAGCCGAACGCTCTACCGCAAAAAAAAGAAAAGAAAAAAAAAAAAAAAAAAACAGGTAATTTTAATTTTTTTTTTGCCGAGAAGTGTTTTTATTTTTTAAAATTTTTACAATTTGTTATCGCAGGCTGTTTGAACCGTTATGACTTAGATGGCAGCACGTGTTCATCATTTAACAGCACGGTTAAAATACAAAATAATTTGAACTAAGTTCTTTTTCAAGCGTAGCTTTTCAAATGCCGTAAAAATGTGATACGCTATTTGTTTTTTTGCAAAAAGAAGAAAAATGTATATATTACCCTTTAAATTGAGGTAGTATTTTTTTTTATTTGTACAAAGAGTCAAAAACTCATTAGAAGAATCTATATTTCAACATACGATTTATTATATTTTACTGAACAAAAAACAATTCCAATGTAGTCTGAAATCTTAAAACTTATATTTTCGCTTACATTATGCTGTAATTTTCTTCCTGGAGCCAAAGCTTTAAAAAAAAAAAAAAAAAAAAAAAAAAATTACAGTTGAGTGTCAATTTAGCTCCGCGTTGCATCAAGTTTTCATATCAGCTAAGAGCTTTTCTACCTCTTGTATTCCCTCATATTTGTTATTCATTGTTCATGTACTGTGCGATATTTTTCTAATTTTTTTGATGCAGATTGTCCGGACGTGGGCCCGAACACGCATTCTCCTGGTTACGAAGAGAACGCTCTGCCGATTAAGCTATTCAGCTCTGTCGTTCATAGCGCAAATTAAAGTTATAAGTTTAACCGAAAACCTCATTCTGGTTCTTTAAAACAGGTTTTTCGACTGAAAAAAACAATTTTTAGACCGTGGGTCTATTTTTCGTCAGTAGCCAGCACCATAAGCTTTAAAATAAGGCGTAAATCAAAGAAATCGATCAAGAATTGAGGAAAATCTGGCGTAGAAACCAAAAACAGGTTACAGAAATAATATATAAGGATTTAATTACTTATGATAACAGCAATACTATGACATTATAAAACGAGGGTATAGTTGACTAACTGCCTAGTGGGACAGTAAAAAAATGCAAGACATAGCATTGTAGCTTGAGTACAACTAACTGGATGCGTCGTTAACTCTTATGCAATTTTCTCATCTTAAAGTACATTATATGAGCCCGCAGAAAGAACCATTGCCCATAGTTATGTCACTTGTTTGTGAAAAAACATATACTCTAGTTTGAAATGTAGGCATCAAGTTCTATTCTAACCCTCAGTGCACTGAGATAGAGGATCCTGAAAAGTACATTTTTAATCATATTTTGATGTTTTCCTTTCACTTTGCTGCTATAGTTATCATATTATAAAGTATGCGAGTAAGCATTATCAGTCTATTTGCAGGTTTATAACTCTTTTATGGTAAGTTTTTGATCATACTAGTTTTTAAAATAGTATCTGGAAGTCCAGTGTGTTCTTGAAAAGAATTTGCCCATAGTTCTGTCACTTGTTTGTTAAAATTCACATACTCTAGTTTGAATTGCAGGCATCCAGTTTTATACACTGACCCTCAATGCACTGAGATAAAGGCTCATGAAAACTGCACTTTTTAGCATTTTTCTATACAAAAACTGCCATTTTTTGGCAGCGCAGAGGGTGAGCCATGCAACAAATGAGGGTATTTAAAAATTTATATATATTCGTACACAAATTATGTACAAAATTATAGTTGAGCCTGAATGCAAGGAACCAGAGGGCCTCAAACATGGCACTTTTTCATTTTTTTTATTTTTTTTTTATTGACATTTAGCAACCCCTGAAAGGCTGCACTGAAGTTCAGCCACAAAATTTATGATACATTTCAATTTAGGTACTAAATGTCATATTGTCAACACAGGAATTTTTTTGACTGATGCTTAATACACAGAAATAATCGCACTTGGACTCCACTTTTTCGAATTTTTTAAGGTCCCCAAAAAAACTTTTTGGAGGAAAAGAAAAAATACGTGTCTTCTAAAATCTTTAAAAGAATCCACCATAAAAATTTGAGCAAAATCAAAAATGGTGTTTTTACGAACTACCCATTTCTGCCCGGTTCTTATAAAAACTGGCTCTTGTACACTCTAAACTCTAAATTTTAATGCAATCAGCAGGAGCAAGTGACAATAAGGACTGGCAAAATTTCTTAGCCATTTTGCAGTTTTCTATTGCATACACTGAAATCTAATCTTAAAATTCATGAATTTGTTTCCGTATTGTGTAAATGACTAGTTATGGGCATGGTTAGGCTGTTTTTTTTTTTTTTTTGAATTTGGAATGTTGTTGAAGTTTGATGTTGAAGTTTTTTAGTTCATGGAAAAGTCTGATTCTTACAGTGTTAGAACTTAAAAATAGCACTTTTATCACTGGGAAATTTTCATTAGTAACTATTAATCATCAACTATGATTTATGTGTATTTTTTGCATCGATTAGAATACACAGATTTGACGTGCTATTGTCACACTCGCATAGTTATGTTCATATTAAAAACTAGTAGTTATCATGCTAGCTGAATTCAGTCACTTTCAGAAAATACACAAAAAAGTCTCCAACTGCATTAAAACATTTATTTTTCTTACAATATAATCAAATTTCAACTTAACAATTCGAGCAACATTAAAATTAAAAAGTAGATAACTGACAAATAGCTTTTAAAAAGTTTGTCAGAACATCAACAACAAAAATATATGCATCAATAAAATAAATACATTGAACTATTCTACAGCTGCATTTTTTATTTATCGTCTGCCAAATTCAGCTTACGTTTTATGATCATTTCTAATTAATAATTCTGAGTAAGAAAATCAATTATGGTCATTATTGAAGAATCACGAATTGCTTATTGTTTACACTTGATTGCTGAATGACGTTCGCCCTTTGATTTTATTTTTCTATGCTTTTAATAAAGGCTTCCATGTGCCTCATATTCCTATTATTTATAAGCGACCTTCTTGATCCTTTTACACAATCCTTTTTACACGAAAACAGTATCCGACACACATCACCCAGCATCCAGCACATAACATCTAGCATTCAGCCCCTGGAATTCATTTAAATTTTCACGTCTTGAACTGAAACTATGGTTTCGATAAAAACCATTAGTAGAAACAAGAACCCCAACGAGTAGGGTCCTATTGCAATTCGTGATTGTGAAGAACCTAATTTGATTTTAAGATCTCAAAGTTCGAACTAATGTTTTTAATTCATTTTATTGGACTATTTATGGGCATATCGGCTAAAAATGTCTGAAATATCTGAATTAATGGCAAAATTATTCCCATAGAAAGTAATCCAAAAATATTCCTATAGACAAAAGCTAATAAACGAGTAAGTGCCAAAAGAAAACTGCTATCTAGTAAGAAACAGCAATATTAGATCCTTAAAAAAAAAAAAAAAGCCTAACACTTAAATTTAAGAAAATTGCAAGTTTCCCTATTTGTGCATTCTTTCCAAATATAGATAAAACTTTTGTTTGGGAAAAATGTGGTGCGGTGTTTTCTAAAGATTCGATTTTGAGAATAACCTGATGATGTTCTTGGAATATTTATTGCAAATTTTATATTGGCAGTACAATACAAACCTGCCCATTATTAGTTAGATATCCATAACGAATCATTAACCTAGTAACGGTTTAAAACTATTTTGAGTGTCAATCGTTTTTTACCTTTTTTGCATTGATGGTTGACGTTAAACTGTCTCCCTTAATTTCCGTTTCAAAGACATAAATTTTTTAGCATTTAGTGCTCTTCGAAACTTTATTTTAATATTTTATTGCAAATATACCTATTTTAACCCATATTTTGATCAGTAGATGTCTTGAAACAAATGTGTTAAATAAGCTGAAGAATTATTTGACTCTACCATAACA
The DNA here is from genome assembly GCF_026930045.1 of Uloborus diversus. Taxonomy (NCBI): domain Eukaryota; kingdom Metazoa; phylum Arthropoda; class Arachnida; order Araneae; family Uloboridae; genus Uloborus; species Uloborus diversus. Next base: position 52,876,130 of record NC_072735.1, read on the forward strand.
AGAAATAAATAAGTAGATTTATAGAAAAAAGTAAACACAAAACCAAGACCATTACAAAATCAACAAAGATTCCAAACGTTTTTGTACATAAATAACAATGGATAAAGTCAAAAGTGTCAATTTAAGAGTGTCGGAAAAAGAAAATTAAAAACTAAGTGAGTATTTTCAAGTATGTAATTTACAAATATGAACAGATTTTCAAAACTTTGAGAACGCCAAGTACGCAAAAAAGAAGATGTTCCGCCCAGAACTAGGCGAGACTTGAAGAAATTGCACTACAAAATAAAAAATTCCCATCTCAAGTTCTCGAATCTAAACAGGTAAACAAATAAAAAGACAATGTTCGAACTATTTTTCTACAGTTCAAAAGCAGCTAACTTTTTAGTCTTCCTATAAAAGAAATTTTTTAAATCGTTTTCAAAAAATATGTAAATAAAATAAACAAATGAAATAAATAAATAAATAAATGGAAAAAAAAGTGAAAAATAAATACATAGTAATAATAAAAGTACGTCTAAATAAATAAATTATTTTTGTCAGAAATAAACCGGTTTGCAAATGTTTTTTTTTAGGTGTTTTAGCCGAGACCTTTCAAATCGGATCATGCCTACAAATGCTATATAAGGGAACATACTAAACACGACAGACCAATAGACACATTTTATCATCTCAATGCCCTACTTTCATAATTTTTAATATTCAATATTTATTTTATTATTAATGTTAATCTTAAGGGTTTTTTGTGTGAAACGATATTTTACAATACAGTAAGCTTTCCTTCATGTTTTATTCATCAATTAATTTATTTATTAATCTTCCTGTCACGGAAATATAGGCTGGTAACTGAAATGTAACTTAAGTTATTAGTTCTATTACTTTTAAAGAAAAAGGCTTAGCTCACTAATAATTTCAAATCTACCCATTTCACAGAATTTGGTCGTGGCCAGAAGACAATTTAATTGGGATATAGACTGCCTTTCCGTCATTGTTCTACGAACTGGGGTAAACCGACTGAATTGGTTACAAATGAGAATTTCTAGTTATCGGAAATGCAGCTCCAAAGAACAGAACTGGGACATTAATTCTATTAGAATCTCGAGAATGTCAGCATTGACCGGGGTGGAAAGAAGGACAAAAATGGATTCTAGGAAATATTTGTCGATATTTCACTTTAAACGTCAGCATTCGGAGAACTTATTTGTTAAGTCTTTTGATAAATACCAGGAAATGAATTCTTAGAGTTTTTCTTTTTTTGATAAGAGTGAGTAATCAAAACCTTAAACAATTAACTCAAAAATGAGTAAATAAGAGCAGTTCGTATGTTTTGTAATATAATATTTTGTAAAAGTATAAAATACGAAAAAGCAAACATTCTTCCATATTAAATGAATGAATCACCAACATTTTGATGCACCAAAATTGCAGTGTTTCGGTGTTACAAGGAACATTTTTTTTTTAGGCGAAGAAGCGTTAGCTTTCAGATGAAAGTCATCCGAGAAAAGTTCGGTGAAAATTCATCCAAAGGCTCACACTTCACTTGCATTTTAAAAGGTTTTCCTTATAACACCGAAACACGCGTCTGCAATTTCTATGCATCAAAACGTTGGAAATTCATTCATTTAATTTTCAAGCACAAAAGTATTCTTTCGTTACTGTTCCCTACACTGTTATAACCAGGGGTTCCAGACGAGTGAATATATTCCACCTAAGGTGAAAGCCCAGGAAATAGAGCAGGGGTGCGAAAACGGCAGACAATCGTTAAATGATTCGCTGGCGCATGCGCTTCCGGCATACATTCACCATTCAACCACTTCAATATGGCGAACGAATGATAGGTTGCATCTATGCGTGGTCTTCTATGTCTTTCACAATGAATGAAGTACACTATTGGATTAAATCTCAACTTCTCTAGGATAATTCTTTAAAATAACAAGTAGCTTTTAATCACTTTGTAGCTTTTAGGGCTTTCAAACATAGTTAAAAGTACGTTCACTGCTTTTCAGTTACCGTTAGTCCGTTACGGTTCCGTAGTACCGTTAGTTGTTTAGTTTCAGTTTACCATTACTGTTGTGAAATTTCCATCATTCAAAACGCTACTAAATATATCTATCATTATTTTCTTGATTACTCGATAAGCAACATTTAATCACCAAAATAATAACCGCAATAAGATTATCAATAATCAACAAGTGAGGACCTAAATAAAAATGATTCTTTTGTTTCGTAGAATTAAAAAAAAAGGGGGAATTACACAACTGTATTTAAAAACGCACACAATACGGGGAAGGGAGAGGGGGATCTACACAAAGGGTGCCATTTCTCTCTCCGAAGGTTCATTCTTTTCACCCCGGCTGCCTATTTTTTATAAGGTGCCTGTTTTTCACCCTATTTGGAGGTGCCATTTCGGCTCCATATTGGGTGCCGCTGGTGAACAAGCGTTTCACCCCTGAAAGGTGCCGAATGCAACCTGTAGTTTTAACAGTGTATTGTTAGCAAAAGTTTTCCGTTATTCTGATCAAAATAACATTATGAAATAAATCTATTGCCACAAATGTAATTACACTTTAATGCTAAAATTGTGGGTCAAACACATGTTTAAGAATAACTTTTGTAGTATAGTTTATGTTCAATGTCAAATAATGGGCGGTTCGAATAATACTTTACTTTTTAAAAACAGATCCATCTCTTTCAAAATATTTCTACAGTTCTTCAACTTTCATTTATCTAACTAAACCCTTAATTAGCAGTTATTTTGCATAACACGTGTTTTGGATTGACATGGAACCCCATTTTTACTCCAAAGAAGTGTGAGCTTTTCGTTCTAACGAATGATTTTACATCAAAAAGGACGCTGGTGCTATTTTAGCTCAAAACTTGGTGACAGACGAAACATGCAGCTAACTGGTCGCAAGTGTATGGTGTCAAGTTCTGTTTGGAAGCATTACTTTTTGTTGATTGCAAAAGGTATCAATTATTCTGGTCAAAGGATCAATATTATGAAGTAAACCTATTGCCACAAAAGCCTTTATGCATTAGGATCAAAACTGGGGGCCAAACACAATTATAAGAACAACTTTGTTCCGTAGTTGATGTTTAGTATCACGTAATGGGCGTGGTCGAATGGGTGTAGTCTACATTTTCTTAGAGCAGATCCATACCTTTGAAAATACTTCTATAGACGTTCAACTTCAATTTCGCTAACTAAACACTTTGACTGTCTGTAATATTCGTACACAACTTTGCCACAACAAAAATTACCAACTATTTGCATACAAGTGTTTCGGTGTGACAAGAAACCCTTTTTTCAATTCAAAGAAAGGCGTTTTTTTGGATATAACGGAAAACTTTGCATCTAAAAGGACACTGGTGCCATTTTAGCTCAGAATTTGGTGCACAATACATCGCTAATGATCACGTGCATATGACATCAGTTATGTTTGGATTCTGTCCTATTATTTCCGTTTGAAATTTTAACTACATTACACCAAAGAAGTACATCTTCAAATCCCATTTTGTTTCTGATGTTTCAAAAATATTTGTATAAAGCAATTCATTAACAGTGTCATCTTCTAAACCAAACAAATAAAATAATGAAATAGCCAGTAATTTATTCTTATCGGTTGAAATAAGTGCAACGTTAAAAAAAAAAAGTTTATATTAGTTTAAAACAGCTAAAATAAATTTGATAATTGCAGTTAACAGGTTGATAAACAAAGCTTTAATTTAATTTTCTAAAGGTTAAAAGTTAATGTTTCACACGTGTATGTTCCATAATAAGCAGACAATGCTCTTCGATGAAATTTGACATATATATTTAGATAAAATGAAACTTTGACCTTTCGAAGAAATTAAGGAATATGTTTTCCCACGTTTTTAAAAACATTGTTGTAATAAACTTGAATATGACATGAACTAATGAAAAGTGTTGCAAATGCGCCTTTTGTTTCCGTTTGAAAAAGAGGTTTATTATGAAATTAATCACTTCTTTATTAAAGCTGTTAATGAAGCATTCGCGCAGAGCTATTTTGTTAGCATTCTTGTAGAAATGTTTAATGAATGGCTCTTCTCATTGCGTAGATTAAAACAGTATTAATGGTATTAACAGAATATACGTGAATGAGTAAGAATACTCAAATATGAATAGGAAATAACTGCAAACATGTTAAGCTTTTTTAGAATATCATTACATTCATATGTTGAAAAGTTTTTGAGTTGGAAAAGGGGTTCCTTGTGACACAAAAACTCGTGACTGCATGCTTTGCAATTTTGCGCATTTTTGACTTTGCTGGTTTAACATTTAAAACACAGAGGCAATTTTTGTTTGTTAGTTTCAACTCTTTTGTTTTCATATGAGTGTAGAAACTACATTATTTTGCTATCACTATCCTGATATATATATATATATATATATATATATATATATATATATATATATATATATATATATATATATTCATGAATTCAAAAAGCTAGAAAAAAGAATTGGTTTATGGAAATAGTTTAAAGGATGCGGGTTAGATTTATATATGCAAGTGATAAAAACCTTGCGATGTTGTGAAGTACAAAAAGGGCGATTTTTAACATTTAGATTGTTAATTTATTTGAATTTAAGTTGCACTATTTTTATTAAAATAATTTACATTCCAATTTTGACGTTCCTTAAAGTTACCCGAAGCGCCAAAGCAACTTTGAATCAAGCAAATAAGACTTCCGGGGCAATAAAAAACCCCCTCTCGAAATGCTTCGGATATCATTTTTGCTGATTCCAATATGATGCTGATTTCACATTTCTGAATCCAAATATGACCACCGCTTCCCCATCAACCCCTCACCTCCTTTTTTTTCTGGAAGTAGCCACCTTTCTCTCTTTTTTTCAGTTTTCGACAGTTTAATAGCAATTGCTTTTATTTGGAGGGGAAAGGCGCATTTTGTTAAGTTTTAATATTTTTCTGGAGTACTAAAAAGGTAAAAAGTTTAAAAGCCTGAAGATTTGTAAAAAAAAAGGGGGGGGGAGTGTACTCATGCGGGTTTCTCCCTTCTAAAATATTTAAAAAATCATTTTTAAAAGAGGTTTTTTTTTTTTTCCTTTCTGGATTTTTGTAAAATTTATTTCATTTCTTTTTCGATATAAAACCAAAGCAATTGCCTCACTCCTATGACCCCCCATGCCCTAAAAAAGTTTCAAATTTTAAAGTTTTGAAAACAATTATGGATTCATACGTTGCATAGAAGTAGCATCGCAGATCTTTAGTAAAGAGCCTTACCATATTATTTATATTTATTCAAGTTACTTTCACGGAAATAATTATTATTAAAAATAAAATCAAATGTGCTTATAACATAGCACTAATGATTTTGTTTTAGGTATGATATTTTTATTTCTGGGGAAATAGAAAACGGTGCAAAGAAAACCCCCATCGCTTAAACTAACTCTAAATGACTGTATAGTTGAAATTTTTAACCAATAGTGTTACCGAAGGCCTGTAATCGAATATCCTCTGTCATTGAAAATTGAGACATTTATTTTCACAGCAATAGATTAGAGTTGAATTTAAACTTACTTTAGAAATGCTATTTTGAACTGCACTTGCTAAAGTTTACCAAAGAAAGAAATCCCTTAACGTGCCTGATTTCTGGGTGTTACCACAAAAGAGTGAACAATCGATAACAAAAGAAAAAGGGGAGCAATACATTTTTATCGATTTTCCAGGTATATCGATATTTCGATAAGCGTAATACCTGTATCAAATTCAGAGTAAACTGAAACATTCCACTTGAAATGGATTCCAATTGATGCTGGTTCAAGGCATTCCGTAGCCAAAAACGTATTTTTCTCCAAGTTTCTTTCTTTTTCTTTTTGACACTTGAATAATTGTGTAGTATTCGCAGTCTCATTTCAGTGCCTTGTGCAATAGTAGTCTCGGTTAAATTTGCTTCCTGTTAATAATCGTAATTGAACTAAGAACTTACTAGATTCGTAATCGTTCGGTTATTTAACTACCACAATTTTAAAATTACTAAGATACTACTTATGGAGCACATTAGCAGAAGTAGGGGAATGTGGGGCAAAGTAAAAGCGTGGTGCAAAGTGAAACGGTGAAATATTAACTCTGCTTTTAGCGCCACCTATCTCGTAATATTTTAACTATGTAGTACCACATGTAGTCTATTCCAGTAAAGAAAAAAATATCACCGAAGATTAAAGCATTTGATAATACAGGCAATTAAAAAAAAATGATACGCATATTGTATTATTTTGTTGTAAGTTAAAAATTATTCTTGTTACTATAAAAATATAAAGTTCTTGTTATTAACATTTTAAATATTAATTAAGCCTTCGTAATATTCGGTGCATTACTAATTTAGTTAAAACAAAGCTTATTTACATTTCAAATAATTTTTACAATTAGTCAAGTACAGGGGCAAAGTGAAATAGTTTATTTAATTTACTCACTCAATCGTTTAATAAATCCCTTGCATTTTCATTTATAATTAATTCAGTTCCATTCCTTAATTTGGAAAAACTTCCTTATTTATTCATTCATTCATTCATTTATTTATTTATTTTCATATTCATTCATTTTTAGTGGTTCATTAATTACTTCCTTTTTACAAAAAAGAAAGTATTGTATTCGCGAAAAAAATTTCCCTCAAAATTCGACCTTAATTTCCATTTTACTTACCTCCGAATTAATGTTGAGTTTCTTTTTTTCCCAACCCGATCACACGCAAATAAGTGCCGAAGAACGTATAGACACTCGAAATATCCATTTTGACATTCCCCGAGTTAATTACAACGACTTTTCCCGTGACGTCCGTATTTACGTATGTATGTATGTGCATATGTGCGGATGTGCGTATCTGCGGATGTATGTCGCATAACTCAAAAACGGTATGTCCTAGAAAGTTGAAATTTGGTACGTAGACTCCTACTGGGGTCTAGTTGTGCAGCTCTCCAAAGGGGGTCTTTTACACCTTTTTGGGGGGAAATCAATGTTAATTTCAGTGCAAACTCAAGTGGTGTTATAATTTATGCAAACACTTGGCAATATATCGCCAAGCATTTGGTTGCCAAGTTCTGCCGTCAACTGGGCGACAAATTTGGCTCTTTTTTTTAAAAATCTGGTTTCTATTTGGCCATTGTTAGTGATATTTAGGGAGTTAGCTATTGAATCACATTAAAATTGCCAACAATAGGGAAATAACTTTAAGTTGGTGTAAAAGAAAGTCATGTGATGCACATATCAGCTCGTTTTTTTCATACATTACTATAATTTTTTTTAAATTTTTTGTTCAATGTTTCAGTCTTTTTTCATTTTTTCATTCACCCTTTTGTTTACTGATTCATTTAATCGAAAATATCTTTTGTAATCCAATAAAAACATTTCATTTGAAAAATATATTTTTTTTTTTTTTTCACTTTGCCCCATGAAAAAAAGAAAGTAAAAAATTTTCACTTTGCAAGTTTTATTGCAAGTTCTTCAATTGCAAGTTTTATTTCAAATACAATACGCCTTCTTTATGTATCGTAATTTTCAAAACAAATTTTCAATTTTTTCATTTCGAAAAAAGCTTAGTCATCTTAACTATTTCACTTTGCCCCACATTCGTTATTTCATGGATTCCGTGAATTCGATACCTTACTGCGTTAAAAAGAAAGAGGTGAAATTTATATTACTTAACTCTAAAAAAAAATCAGATTTGAAAAATAGTTAATGCACACGTTTCCATTAAGAATCATACACTTTTTCCTTCGCCGACAGGTTCAAGCATTAGTTAAATATAGCTATTATTCAAAATGTCTCGAAATTTAAAACTCTGGGTTAATGAGGCAGAAACGCAGAAACATATTTAAGAAGATGCGAATGAAATAAGGTTTAACGCGATTTCTTTATTGCCTCGCGTCGGAAATTACTTTTTTAAAGTAATGCTCTTCAACTGATCAATTTGTAAGTAGTAATTATAAATATTATATTTCCAAATAGTTCATTAACAGTGCAATTTAAATGCTGAGGTATTAAGTTTGTTTAAAAGATTGCTTCGAGTGGTATGTTTTTATGTATACTAACCACGATTGTTACAGTTATCACTCCATTAGTGAGACTAATGGATTGTTTGAATCTTTTGAGCCCAAAAACCAGTCATCTCCACTTCTTTTAATAAATTGAGATTATTTTAAACTCTTGTGTAAGTCGAAGTAACATGCTCCACCTTAAAACTAGAATAAAAAAAAATGTTCATGAAAAGTAAAAGATAATATTTCCTACATTTCTCAATTTAGGTCCGCATGCTTTGTAAAATAGATCCATACCAACAAACACGAAAAAAAATGATTTATTTACAAAACATAAAAGTGCAATTTTAAGGCGAATTATGCTGACAGTCAGGCATACTGCCTTATTCAATTTGGTTTAGATGTCCCACTTAAAATAACATCACGAACATCATGGTAATCAATAAAGTGATAATAATTTAATGCAAATTATTGTGAGAGTAACACAATAAAAATTAAAGTAAAAAAAATATATTAATTTGAATTTTTGGCATCTTGAGTTCAAATTATGTTTTTCGCAATCACGAGCGTGTGTGTGCATGAATACGCGTGTGTGTTTGTGTAGGCGCATGTGTGTGGGTGCGTGTGTACGCATGTGCGTTTTGTGTATATGCATTGCTGTGTGTGTACGCGCGCGCGTTTGTGTGTGTGTGTGTGTAGGCGTTGTGTGTGTGTATATATAAGCATATGTGTTTGTGTCTGTGTGTAGGCATGAGTGTGTGTGTATGTGTGTGTGTGTGTAGGAGTGTGTGTTTGTATCTGTGCGCAGGTATGAGTGTGTGTAGGCGTGTTTGTGTAGGATATGGACTCAACCTGGAGACGGTTTTCGCAAGAGGAGCAGCATCGTGAGGCCGGTCGACGTGGCGGTGGTGCTGGCAGAGGGTGCTGGCGGGAAAATAAAATGATAGGAATTCAAAACAGTCAAATGAGAACAATAAGCAATCGCGATTGCTCAAAAAAAACTATCTTGAAGATGGAAGCATTTTATTTCATTTTGTAATACTTATGACTTTTTATAAGTTTTTTTTCGTCTTTTTAAAAATATTTCCAGAACTCCCGCTTTTTTCACTGTACCCCGAGAATGTTTCATGCAGACATTTTTTTCAGTAGGCATATTACTTGGGATAACACTAATCTATACACTTCAAAGTTTGATAAAGGGTTCAAGCTCTTCAACAGAACTTTCACTTACAGATTCTTCCGTTATTCGATTACTGAAGTTTGTCATTTTTGAAATAACCAGGTTAAGGTCACCAGTAGCAGACAAGGGTCCAATAACAGAAAGTCGTAAGTTCGGATTTAAATAATAAACCTTTTAGGCTTTAAAAACTGATGCTGCCGTAAAACATGAACACGGTGAAGCCATCTAGTGTTATCAGAGTGAATTTTATGAGCCAGTCTGTATTTACAAGGCAGTGGTGGAAGGTTATGAACAGCCAACAAGAGGGCACCGGGTGTTTCATGTTCATTTGAATTTCATAGGGCTTTAGTTCTAAAAATGTAGAACTTTTGCGCATTTTTGAAGAGAAAAAGGAAATTACTCATATTTTTCTCAGTTTGTCTGTTGCTAGTTATCATCAGATATTTCGGTGTCAGTTACTGGAGGGTTAAGTTTTTTCCGAAATTGGTCAACTAAAACTAGAATTAACTAAAGCAGAGGATTCAGAAGCAGCCAAACGTTAGATGAGATGTTGTTGCATGATAGAAAAATAGTTTTAAAAGTCTAAATATATTAAAAGGCTCCGAAAATTGAGTTAACCTGAGAAAAATGTCTTAAGCATGTCTGCAGCTAGTGCTGTTACTCTAATATTGTCTCCAGTTTTTTTTAACTGATGAAATCTTCCCTGCTTCCATTTTACTTTTTATGTTTCTTCTCTCTAATTTAACTCATGTGAAAGACTATCTCTTTGAAAGTTGCAGTGCATTTGTTGTGTAACTTGGAAAATCGGTTTCATTCATATTTTTGTGTTTCGGATTCAAAAAGTCTCCAAACGCAATCATATACCTTAACAATTACTGCTTCCTAGTTTCTTTCCAAAGTATTACAAATAAAGTTGAATGCTAGCTCAAGAAAATAATATCACCCTGACGGGTGATCAGTGGGGAAAATAACCTTTAACTAGGTTTGGCATATGACCTTTTCGTCAAGGTTAATCACCCCACCCTCTAGTTTTGTGACAGCAAAGCAATATGACCGCAATCAACATTAACTGCCATTATTGCGATGTTCTCTTATTGTTCAATTAAATAAGTCTACAGAATAATGGATATATTTGAACTAGCTTTTAAATTTACTTTATTAACAGTTAATACTATTATAGTGCAGGAATATCAATATACGTTTGATGTATAATAGTAGCAGTAATATATATATATATATATATATATATATATATATATATATATATATATATATATATATATATATATATATATATATATATATATATATATATATATATATATATATATATATATATAATAAGTTTTATTTCAAGTTTTCAGTAACGGATTATTTGTATATTATCTTTTGTTAACGTAACGAAAACTAGGTTTCAACGTTTGTGTGCAAAAACAAGTCTTTTGCAATTTTGAACTTAAAAAAAAAAAAAAAAAAAAAAGTGTTATAATCCGGCACAAGTGATGGAGTCTTAGGTAAACAACTATATTTTAAGTTTCAACAGAAAGAAAAAAAAATTTGCCTCTTCTGCAAAACTAGTTTTGATGGACAGGACTGTTTTTTGAATTTATCGATTCATGTTTATTTAGCATAGATTACCACCACGTTAGTCGAGTGTACTAAAGAATCGCTACAATAATGATGAAACCTTAAAAATATGCTGAAGAAAAAGTGCATCGCATCTCCGAATGTCGTCTGGGAAAGAATTTAATTTTGGGGTTTGATTGACTTTCAGTATAGCTATCCCGTCAAAGTTTGTATGTAGTGGCGCATTCAGGGCCCCGTCACCCCGTATGTAGAACATTTACTGTGTGCATTTTTAAATCAGCTTCTGGTCCTCTATGGTCAGGGGGAGGGGAAGGGAGAGGTTCCTCACAACTGCGACATTTGTGACATGGTAAATCCGTCACTAACCAAAACTGTTTTCTAGCTAAAAAAAGACAAGCCATTTCAATTACTGATAAAAAAAAATAGCACAAAAATTTGAATGCTGTCTTTATGACTAGCTTAAAAATGTTATGCATGTGATTAATTTCGAAAAGAAATAGATTTAATTTAATATTAAACAATATCTTATGTACTATTTCTTTGTGATACAGGAAACGCAATGGACTATTCCCAAAAATAAATGAGCAATACACGTTTTGAGTGAACAATCCGTTACTAACCAGCAATGGTAATCGTATTCTTGCCCACAAATCTTTATTCACAATTTACCTTTAATAGTTATAGAATTACTGCAAAGTCTAACATATAGCTTATTCAGCTCAGCTTGCGGTAAAAGATAGTACATATAAATAAACCTTCGCATTAAATTAGTAATTCGCAATTTACAGGAAATCAATACAGCACCGTATATACAATTCAATAAAATCTAGCGAAAATAATTGTTATGATTCATATTTGATATGCATATTACGGTTGTAAACTAGATATTTCACACAAAATATCAACGAACAATAACACCTGTTTCTATCGCACCGCTTTATTTGATCATTTTTATAAAAATTCCCCGAACGCTTTCGTCGTAATGCTAGAAATGCTTCATAAATGAATCCTTAGCAATAGGGAACTCCACCGGGAGTTGATCGAAAATGAAAAGAATTGATCGCGCTTTGAATGGGTAGATGCTTTCTGTGGGAGTAGAAATCGAGAAAGATTGAAAAGAAGTTTGTTAATCCCTTAAATGTCTTCAGATGTTTTAGGATATTTTGTCAAGTGAAATAAGTCTTAGAGTTAATATTATATAAGAATTTTTTTTTTATTTTTGCTTTGCATAGAAATAACGACATTTTCCTTGACGCCTAAAAATTAATTTTTAAATAAACAAATCAAATCAGTTTGAAGTCAATGAGACTGTTTGACGAGTCTGAGTTCCATAAAATAGTATAAAAAAAAACGCTAAATGAAACAAAAAAGCCATAAACTTACATGGTTCTTCTCTTAAAATGTAAAATTAAAGAATGAAGTGCAAAAATGGCAACATCTGTTTCAGCAATGGGAAAACTTCCCCCAATTTGGTACATTCTATGTTACGATAATTATCCATCCAGTTCAACTTAATCTAAATCTAGACGAGTTGCTAAGAATTGTGCCACTGAGTTTAGTTCAATAAATCTGTAGCTCAGAACCAGAATACTGTAAGTCCAAAAATCCCAAAATTGGTTGTAGACTCTAACTCCGCATCGAACCATGTGAACGTAATTCTAACAAAAAAAAATTCTTTGTAATTATTTCCCAGTGTTAAAAGAGTACGCGCCCTATCCTTTGCATGCGCCAGACACAAACGTGTACACTTTGATGCTATGGAATCAAGCTCCCAAGTTCCAAAAAATATAACCGATGAAATAAAAACGCAGCAACTGAACGATTTTGGGTAGGACTTCAAAATGGGAGAGTTGAACCACCTCTTTCGCACCGCTGAACGCTATACATGGTAATTCTAACGCACTAAAACTTGAGTGTTATAGAGAGAAGAAGATGAAAAAACCTTTCGCAGAATTTATTTATTTATTAAAGATCTTTAACTTTCAAAATTTTCGGCTTTCTGGAAAAAATATACGTTATGCATAATTTAATTCTGAACAATTTAATACTTTATTGATTATCACACGCAAAAAAAAAAAAAAAAAAAAAAAAAAAAAAAAAAAAACTTTTGGAGTTACCGTTAAAAAAATGTGAGCTCTTCCCATTGAAATTTCTGTCAACAACAGCTGTTTAAACCTCTTTTTCTATGAATGTTTTTCATTTTGCGTGCATATCTCAAAAGTTTGTTATGCATCTTTATAAAACTTTTCATGTATGGTTATCTGGCCTATTTGTATGACCTAAACCTCAGTTTTGACCTAAAACCAAAGTTAATGTTTTGAAAAATATATTTCTTTAAAAAGTTTGGTACACTTAGATATCTATTTTCAAAATCTCGAAAAGGAAAAATCTAGATTTTTTTTTAAAAGTTTAAATTTAATTCAAGTCCTGAGGAAGGTATATAGCAGTACGTTAAAAATAATACTAGAACTATACATGAGTTCTACAGCAAGATATATATATATATATATATATATATATATATATATATATATATATATATATATATATATATATATATATATATATATATATATATATATATATATATGTGTATAACGAGATGTAAAGAGAGAGAGAGATCGCTGTTAAATGCTATTTTTAGAATTTGAGTAAAAAGGAAATTTTACTATAATTTTTACCTATAGTAAAATTGTGTTATTTAAATGTACGTTGTATCATGTATTTTTTCTCAGATTTTCAGTTTTCATTTTAAACTAAAATTTCAATCTTAACTTGTATAAAAATTTAGTTACAAGCTTTTAAATGATGGGTATTTTTCGTGTCGTCTTAACATTTTAAAAAAGCCCCGAAAAGCCTTGAAATCAAGAAAATATCGTTGCAATTACTTAAATTATTAAAATAAAATACTTAATTAAAAAAATAACGTACTTTAATAAATAAAGTTAAAAAAAATAAACATATCTCGAATCGTCTATTTATTAACAGCTAGAAAATATCGATGTAAATGCTGAAATTGGTGGTGTTTTGCAATTTGCTGCAATTGATAGCAAATTTGTTGCTTTCCTGCCTTTTTTTTTTTGTTATTGTGCAAAGGTATTTATAAATTTCTTGTCTATTTATTGTTTATCGCCAAGTTTCAAAAAGCAAACGATATTATGAGCGACGATTGTCCTTTTTAGGTTTTTTCAGTTGTTCTTACTTAGTCTAACATTTCCATCTTAAAAATTAACGACTGAAATTATATGTACTTAATTCCTCTTAATTTAATGTTTGAAAGTAATTACAATGAATGCTTCAATGTCGACACTATTTAAAATTTTCAATATTATTTTGAAATATCTTTTGATTGCATTCTAACACATTCTATCCTAATTCAAAAGCTCTTAAACATGAATTCTTCACGCCATTTCTCTTTACAAGTAATGGAACATCGCACTAAAAGTTTACCGAAGGAAGATTAATGGGCATCGTGCATTTTTAAGCTGAGTAGCTCCCCTTAGTTATATAAGTATATTTTCTTTGAGTAGCACAGCAATATTTATGAGGGAAAAGAAAAATTTCGCATTTAATTAAAAGAGAAAAAAACAATTTATTCATTTTCAACAAAGAACCTACAAAATTGTAAAAATGTGTATTCTATTTTTCTATCTCATCTTAAGATGTGCGTGGGAGCAATATTGCTTATTGCTCGCTCTTTCAATCACGAAGGAAGGTTGTTATTATTGAATTTAATTTCGTGTACTCTAGATTTTCTATAAATAGCAGTGAGAAGCTTTACATTTTAAAATATTTTCAAACATTGAATGCTTTAATTTAACCATCATATATTTTAAATATGGTAGATGTATAACAGTTTTCAATGATTCTGTATCTATTTGACTATTCAGTGATCAGGTAACGTTAATTTAAAAATTGAATTTCAAATTTTCATTTGTTTTTATTTTAGTCATTCGTTTTTATACATAAGCAAGGAAGAAAAATCCATACTTTCAAAATGCTTTTTTATCCTACTTTTCCAGTAAAAGGAAGATAAAGAAGAAAAAAAGCACGACTCCGAGTCTTTGAATTAAAAGCCTTCGACTCCCGAATTTGACTCTTTTCCCCAAAATGAGATTGAATCTCCGACTCCGACTCTGCAGCTATGGTTTGTACTTTGAATTAATTATTATTGATATGATTTGTTTTATTTTCACGCTAAAGTTTTATTTTAATTATTCAGCGTTTTAACCTGCAAGACCTTTATATTCGCAACCGTTAGTCCTAGATCTATATTTCCAATTGCAAAAGTGTTCAAATTCAGAGGCAGAGTTAAGATGTTGAAAGTTTGAAGTAAAAATTAAAATGAGACAAAAAATACCAAATTTAACTTTTTATACGGGCTCCAGGTCCCCTAACTTATGTTTCGAGAAAAAAAAATTTCATTGAAAAGTAATTCCTACACAAAACGTTTGAAATTAGTACGACCAATATTCACCGAGATATCAAACGCAGCGTTTTATGACTTACATAACTTTTCGCTCGCCGTCAATAACACCTTTTGGGGGAAAATACAGCGGTTAACTAGTGTTTAAAATCATATGTGTGCAAAGAGTGGTTTTTCAAATTGTTCGAGGTTTTGTAGTGTATTTTTGCTTATCACGGCATAACATTTGTATGTATTTTGAATAGCAATGAAAAATATAAGTACCTTGTTTTCCTTACTTTGACGACCTGTCATTCTTCTGAAAGGGCGATAGGTTCCAATCTCATCTTCTGTATGGTCCCTTAAAACATTGAAATGAAATATCCCCTCGAGTTTTGGTCGCACAAATGTCAAGCTTAATAGCTTTTTGTGTCAGTAATAGTTTTCAATACAGATTATTTGCCTAAATATAAGTTGAGGGACCTGGGGCCCGTATAAAAAGTTAAATTTTGTATTTTTTGACTTTTTTTTTTTCAAACTTTTGCTATCTCAACCTGCATCTGATTTTAAACAATTTTGCAAATGGAAGAGTATAACATCTAGGACTAACGGTTGCGAAAATAAATGTCTTGCAGGTTAAAACGGAATACCCTGTATACATATAGTTATAACGAAAATTGTTTCTTTAAGTTGACATTTCGCTGTTTTTATTATTTTTTGACGACATTGACAAAACAACCGATTTATGTTTGACATAATGTATTTATTTTAATGAACTTATTGTTTTTTATTCTTTTTTTCTGTTTTAAGGCGATTAAATATTTTTTTTACAGAAAACATATATTATCTGCTTTGCTTAAATTTAGTTGTTCGTTTATTTATTTTTTACGCATCTTTTTCTTCAGATGAGCGAGGCATATTTTATCTCTAGAAATCAGGTTAAATGTTAAAAAGTTTTGTTTGAAATAATTTGCGATTTTAGCTAGTTTTGAGAATATTGATCAAATTCTCGAAAGTCGATATTGGTATACGGGAAAGTAGGCTCGTTTAGCTCTGGACGGAACTTCTTGTTTTCTATTGTTTTTACAACCGTCCTCCAGAAAAGAAAACGAATCTTGTTTCAAAAATCTATGTTTCGTTTTAAAATTTAATTTCAATGACAGAGGTTTTATAAATGACAAAAATATCTTTAAAATAAGATGCTTCAAAATATTTTTTTATAAACAGACTGAGCGTTAAACATAGGAGGACATCAATTTCTGCACTGAAAACAAAGAATTGTTTTCAAAAACATATTTTTGAACGATAACTTTATGCAAAATATTCTTATAAAGAATGTTAACAAAATTCGTATTTCCTTATTTCCTCAAAGCGCTAAGAATTTATTTCCGAAACACATCGTAAAACAACGTTAGTATTTGCCAAGGTGTCGGAGGATGTTGACCCGAGTTTAGAACCATGTTCTCCGGGGAAGCTTTCGATGTAAACAATAAACTTTAGTACTTGCGAAAGCTGTTATGGATGCATAAAGTTCAAAGTTTCAATTTTAATTTTATATGTGAAGTAATCAGTGCTCGAGGTTTTTATGTTGTTGTTTTTTATTTTAGGAATGATAGTTGCTCAAAGGGGTATGGAGTATTGTTTTTAAAGCACGGTGATGGTAGTTTTTGAATTAAATTGAGGTATGAGTCATTTTTTGATGAAATCTATGACAAAATAATGAGACTCTATGTTACAAACGTCCTTAATAGCAAACTAATATTTTTGAGACGTAACAGTAGGGCAGCGATTTCGGGGGAGGGGGGGATGACCGGCTCAAACTTTGACTCCGGAAGTTTTAGAGTTTTCGAAATCTTACTCCGACAACTTTAACACAAAATCAATCCGATTCCGACTCTGCAAGTTCGGGCAGAATCGCGTATATTGAGGGAAACTGACCAACTCCGACTCTTGGAATTTTAACCTTCGACTCCCGATTCTGATAACTTTCCCCCAAAATCATTCCGGCACCGATTTCGCGGTCCTGCATAATATACATAGACGAACATTTTGTGACATTCTATTCACATCCACTCATATTACACTCATAAAAGATTTCTGTTTCTAACATAGCTATTTCATTTTCTTTTTATAGTCATATTAGAATGTCTGAAGCAAAATTAATAAACAAAATTTTGTTTTATAAGAGGAAATAGAACTTAATTGTTTATGTGGATTCAGTTATTATTCTTTTTAATAGTCTAAGGCTCTAAGTTAATCTCGTTTTGAATATGCTCTGGTTATTTAGAGCCCAATTCGAAATATTTTACAATGCTTACTGTAAGAACTCAAAAGAATTTCCAAAGTGAATTGATTTTAGATTTTTGAATCCTCACAAGAGAGAAAAAAACTTTTGGAAAACGTATTAAGTAGAGGGTGTGGAATGTTTGTTCTCTCTTTGCATCTGCGATAAATTCTTAAAAATGGATTGAAGCTGTTTTGATAATAAACGCATTATTTGAGTGCGCAATAATTGAATTTTAAGTATTAACATTGTATGCACAAAAAATAAGAAAAAAACTAGTATGTTGTGGTCATCACGAACGTTTCTTTTATATGCATATTCTGAATTCTTGGACCTAACGTATTGTTACAAATTTTGTAGATAAGAGAGTAATTAAAGTAAGAAAAGCAAAGTTAAAACAAGCATAAATTTGCCAATTACAGCAGACACGTGTTTCGGCGTTACAGGGAACGCCTTTTTCAATGCAAAAAGTATTTCATCAGCATAAGCTCATTACTTTTTGCATTGAAAAAGGCGTTCCCTGTAACGCCGAAACACGTGTCTGCTGTAGTTGGCAAATTTGTGCTTGTTTTAACGTTGTTTTTCTTACTTTACTGTTCAGCACAAAGGTATTTATTTATCTTAAGAGAGTAATTGTTTTTACATTTAAATCTGGCGAAATTTCGCGTTTATTCCATTAATTTTTGCTTAAAATTACAGTAGTTCTTCAAACTTTACCTATATGCTGACTTTGCCTGTTGTGAATCGCTCACGGGATTAGCGAGAAATTTAAGAGATATAGCCATGTTGGCATCATTTTTGGAAACTTATGTTTGGAGCCAAATTTTGGTGAGGAATCACTAAATGTCGCCAAGCTTGGCGAAATTTCGAGCATTATCATGTAAATAGTATTTCAATGCTAATAATGAATGGATAAACCCTGTAACCTGTAGAAGATACTAGAATCAGGTAAAGGGGATCCCTCCTCATGCCTGACGAAGAAGCTCCCAACAAAAATAAAATTACGCGTGCAAAAACTTGACGGCCGTCCCAATTTCCGAATTATCGAAACATCCTAGCAAAAGCAAAGCAATGAGCGAAAATTAAAAATTATTTTACAAATATTTCATTTGTTAGCAAGCAGAAGTTATCGACAGATAATAATTTTAAATCATTAAGATTTTCTGATCATTTTCCAACAATTAAAACAACGCAGACGACACTTTATTACGATTTTTCTTATTTTTGCAAAAGCTATTTTTAATCACACAAAAAATAGAAAAAGACAGATCATCTTAGAGCGATTGACGCCAAAATTGAACCAACGCCTGTTTCTGCGTAGGTTCACATTCCAAATTCATCTAAAACGTAGCATTTTTTCTTGAGAAATAGCACTTGCAAAGAACAAGCAAGAACGTTCGATTGCACCACCGCCTTTTGAGTTATTGACGCCAAAATAGAATCAGGTCTTATACCTTCTGAAGTCTAGCTGTCGATAATTTCCTTTTGATTCCGTTCACTATTTCTTGACATATAACAGTCACAAGAATTGAAAATAAAACGTTCGATTGCTCAACCCCATTTGAGTTATTGGCACTCAAATAGAATTAACATCTGTACCCGTTAAGGGCAACATATGGAACAAATCTTGTATGATTTCATCAGTTATTTCCTGAGGAATAGCAGGCACGCATAACTGAAGAAACGTTAGATTGATCCACCCCTTGGAGGAATTCAATCCAAAATTTAATGGGTTCAAGTTCTCATAGAGGCACAGTGGCGTAGCTACACCCGACTTTCGGGGGGGGGGGGTTACTTCTTTTATATATATATATATATATATATATATATATATATATATATATATATATATATATATATATATATATATATATATATATAATCGCTTGGAATTTTTTCCTTTTCTTCTTTTTTTTCTTTCTCTTCTCTCTTCTTTTTCTCTTTTTTTTTAAGACTAACGTTTCGGGGGGGGGGGGTTTGTCCCCAAAACCCCCCCCCCCTTAGCTACGCCCCTGTAGAGGCACATATGTGTATGATATTTCTGTCTATTTCATGCAGTATTTTTTACTGTAGAGGGGTCACAAAAAAACCGGTCACACACAAAGACATTCATTTTCAAAAAATGAGGGGTCGAAATGGACTCAGCGCACCTCAAAACGTTCAAATTCATCAAAATTAGAAAATTTATTCAAAACCGATCCTTTTTTTTATATATTATAGAAGAAAGTAAAAAACAACGTACATAGGTTACCTATTTACTTTATTTTATTTTGTTTCTTAAAAACAAAAGATATTCAATTCCTAGGGGCGATACATTTCATTCGTTTGCTACAATGTTGACCAGATATTATGTGAAAAACTTTTTTTTTCTTTAAACAATCTAAAACTGTGATCAAAAGTGTGAAGAATTAATTTCATTTTTAGTACGGTTTTATACAATGGGAATTACTTTTTCGACTGAAAATTTTTTTGTGTTATTTAAAAACTCAACTTTTTTCAGCAAGTTTGAAATGAGAAAGCAAGTGTGAAAGACATTGAGAGAAATTTTTTTAAGGAAGAAAAAGTTCTTCAAAGACAACAGTTGCGATGGCAAATATTGATAGTGAAGAAATGTGAAATAGAAGAAGTCTCTAATAAATCTTACTGCAATTCAAGGAAGAAAAATATTTGACCAAATGCAAAATCGAAAAGCCCACTTGAACTATTTCTGAGCTAACTTTTTTTGATGTTTCGTAAAAGAACTTGAGCTGAGTAAGGTAAAAAAAAGTTTTAGAAAGAATGAATTACTTCAGTGCATCCATTAAAACGTTGGTATGTTTCAGCAGTGATTAAATGCCGACAGAGTGAAGTTTATGCTTTAGCTTCTTAACCCCACTCAACCGCAAAGGGGAGGGTTTAAGCCCAGCTCCAATTGGACTTTCAGGACGTAAAAAGTCATCAGGATCCATGTCGTGCGGTTATCCTACATGTTCAAAATCACTTGGGTGTCTATTTTGCTTGGGCACTCTCGACTAATAGAAATTTCTGGCAGAATTTCAAATGATGTACTAGTGACTCTTCCTGCTTGGAAACTGAGCGTCCAAATTGTCATGGCAATGGCATCTGCCGATAGTGTTGCCACATGAAAGAATCGCAGTCTGTCTCTTGGGAATAAATACACCAGATCCGCGCGTGGCGATTAGCCAATATGCAGCCTACTTATAAGCAGTTGAGTTTTAATTCTAACTTCGTTTGTTTTGTTTTAAAGAGGTACAAGCATAATCTATTATCAAATTAGTAAAAAACGAGCTGATGTGTGCGTCACATGACTTCCGTATACACCAAATTAATGAAACTATAGTGCTTTGGAGTAAGCAAAGAAACTTGAAATATTTTTACCCCAAGTTTGTTGCAAACGGAAGCAAAAAAAAAAAAAAAAGTTTTATACAGATTAATTTTCCCAATATTGGACATTTCAAAGTGATTCAATGGTTAACTCTCTAAATATCGCCAATAATGGCAAAAATGAAACCGACGAAAAAACTTGGCGACCAAAAGCTTGGTGATATATCGCCAAGTGCTTGCCAAATCATTACACCACTTGAGTTTGCATTGAAATTAACAATGGTTTCTCATCGAAAAGCTGTAAAAGGCCCCCTTTGGAACATCCGAATGCAACCTAAAGAAAAGGTGCACAAATAGTCCCCACCAGGAGTCTACGTACCAAATTTCAACTATCTAGGACATACCGTTTTTGAATTATGCGAGATACATACGCACATACTTACGTACATACAGACGTCATGAGAAAACTCCTCGTAATGAACTCGGGGATCGTCAAGATGGATATTTCGGGTGTTTATACGTTCTTAGGCATTTTGATAGGGAAGGTTGAAGAAAAACAAGTCTTTTAAGTTCCCTAGCAAATCTAACATCTGAATCTGGTTCTAAACTAGTTTGGCTGAAAAATGTCCCATGACTTATATCTTCCAAAATGTCTTCTGATTGGAGTGCAGATATTCGCTATTTCTTCGTTTTTTTTTTACCCATGTAGACATAATATACAGCATTTCCTGACGATTTTTTTTGAATGTTTCAGGGTTATAACTTGTTATAACCACTTATATATTCAAACCTGTTTTGTGCTATTTTTATTTGTGCGATTCCTTCTTTATTTTTTGTGCAATCTTTTTTTTTTTGTGTGTGTGTGTATGTGTGGTACACAAAAATTTCAAACAAATTGGGATATAATTGACAATGTTAACTATAAAATGAGTGCGAGGTAGTATTTAAATGCTTTTGGACCAGTTTAATGCGAGAAAGTTCGGCTGTTGTCACTAACACTTCTGATACAACTAAGGTATTCTCTAACTAAAAAAGATTTTAAGACTGCCTTTTTTCTATCGACATTTGTTTGCAAAATAGTCTACATAGTTAAAGGGTAAATGTGAATTATATTAGTTCAAAATCTAGTTAAAAATCAAAATCTATCTTTAAGGTTTCATTTAACTCACTTTAATTCAAAATTTCAACTCCATAAGCAATTTTCTTAGAAATTTTGCAGATAAGGGAAAAATCTTTCTTTGATTTTTATTTGCACGCACTTTTCATGCGAGAACTACAAATAACTGATAGCTCGATTCTAATTTATCGGAACACACACACAGTTTTACTTCACCCACGCTCTTGCGGTAAGAACGTATACGTACTTTTAGGAACAATCTGCAGAATGCAATAATTCAGTAATTACTGTTACTTCCTAGTTTGTGATTTACCGATGCCGCAGCATAATTACTGCACTAATTATTTTCGGAAGTTTCTGCTGAGAGAAATTAATAAATAATGGCATCACTGCTACGGCTAAAGGGAATCACGTATACCATTTCGATTGACTAAAACGCTGAAATGTACGGTGCGACGTAAGCTTGTAAGTTTGTCGCAAAGAAAGTTTCATTTATTCCACAAAAGAACCCCATTTGAATTTATCAAACAAGCTTCTATATGGCAGCAAAGCATGTGCATATTATATTATTATTACATACTACTAGCTGCGTGCCCGACGTTGCACGGGCTACTTAAAAAATGAAAGAGATGTCCAATTGATGTTTTTGTATTACTCTGACATCAGTTTCTAAAGCGCTAAGGAGTAAATAAATACGCGGAATGCAAGGTTTGCAAAACACCAGTAGAGCATATTTTTGGCAAAAATCTCTTTAACATTAATCATAGTTATCAATGATACAAGTTATGAATATTTTCAATTAGCACAAAAGATGAAAATATATGCATTATCAACTATAATCCGTGCTTACGTTAAAATGAATTACATCTGATAGACTATATCCGAAATATTTATGTACAGTTACAATCAGCTTTTTACACAAAATGACACACACTTTTTGGTTGATTGCGTGAAACTAAAGCAACAAGACTAAATAAATACCAATAAGCATTAATTTAATACCAAGTCATCAGAGTCCAATTTAGCTTTAGTTAAAATCCTTAAAAACAATCTTTTTTGTTCAACTCTGTTTCACTTACAGAAATTCAAACAATCTTAATTTAACATGTTCTTTTAACGATACAAACTGTATTTCAAAAATAGGAACAGGAAGGAAAAAAAAGGGTTATTATAATTCGAAAACTCACCCATGTGACGGTAAAAAGTCCAACAAAATAAACATAATTAGTCGCACATCCTAAATGTACCAAAATATGAGGCCGGTGAATGATAAACTTACACTGCAATCAATGAACATAGCTAAAGAAACAACTTTCATATGTTGAAAAGAGTTAAGAACGATGAATGTAAAAAAAAAAAAAAAAAAAAGACAGACCATAAAATAAAATCTTTTTTAAAACAATTATTAAAATTTTACTTGCTGACCCATATGCAAAATGGCAACAGGAAAGAAATAAAAATTCCTGAATAACGTTATGTTAATTAACGTTTTAATTAATGTCTCCGCTAATTAAAGTCGCGTAATTACGAGATTGGTCCTATTGTTTTCTTTGGAAAATTTCGAATTGATCAGTATTTCGTTTGACTCTCGATTCGCAGCGGTTCTCGAGAAGATTGATCTTCAGACAGACAGACGGACGCGAACAGATTTTAATATTATAGTGGATAATAGGATCATTTTTAATTATTTGACACTAGCATAAAAAATAATAGCACTACTGTTTTTTTTTTTCCTTTCTTTTTTTCTGTAGTTTCCTATCAATATACACATGTTACTGTTTTTGGACATTATTTCGCATCAACTATTGTAAAAGCATTTATTTTCGTGAGTCATAATTTCCGCGAAAATGAAGGTATTGGTGATTTCACGAGCTGAAAAGTTCGTGAATTTTTGAATGAACAAAACCAAAAGTTTATTATGTAATAAAGTCAAAATATTTCGCAAGGCTTAAAGTTTCGTGATTACGACGGACTATTACGACGGACGAAAATACGTGCTTTTACAGTAATTAATACTTAAAACGTATGACAAATGTTAGAAAAATATAAGGTTTCATGTTGAGTTCGTCCTTCTCAAACACGAGGAGAATGATATCAATTTGCCCTTATAGAGAAATTTTCAAACGATTTTTCTGAAAACCGCCTTTCTAGAGCTGGATTTTTGTATCCGCAACGCCTCATATTGTGGCTGCACATACAACAGGTGGGTAGTCTTGCGGTGGACCACATGCATTAAAAATATCGCTCACAGATTCACGAGTATCTACAAAAATAGTTTTCGAAAAACAATTATGAAATGCTTTTTTATGCGGTGGATAGGGACCACATAAAAAAAGTTTCACGTAAACAATAACCCAAAACCTTACGAAATAACAAGGAATTGCTTCTTTAAACCAATTCAAGACTCGTTAGCTACTTTGAATGTCTCCAAACCTTTTGCAGTTTAACTTTCAAATACACATGCAAAAATTTTATTTTTTTTATTTACTTATGTTTTTAATTTACGCATAAAAAACTTTCCAATACGTAAAACATTATCCTTCGTAATCTGAAAATATACGAAGTTTCTAGTTAAACTAATTCAAAATCACTTTCGTAAACTGAAGGTCTCGCACTCGTTTTATAGATAACTTCGTCAAATATGTCCCAATTTGATTGAAAATTTCATGTATCGGGGGAAAAAAAACACGTTAAAAATTTGCAGAAGGGGAAAAAAATTGCACAAAACAGGTTTGAATGCAATTGTACAAAAAAAAAAGGCGTGGTGAAATTTTTCATTTCATCCATTTTTTTTCTGCGAAAATGTAGCTTCTGAGAATCCTGTGCTTCTTTGGAGAAAAACAATGTAGCTTTAGCTTTCATTATTTAAAACAAGCTCATTTGTTACCGTGGTGATGAAGGGTTTAACGGATTAGAGGAATTAAATGTAATAAATGAAAGCTGTTTAAGCTCCAGAAATGTATCATAACTCTACTAGAATTAATCACATAAATTTAATTTCAAAAATTTTTAATAAAATTTTTATTAAATTCAACTATTAGCTATTTAAACTTCTTCCTGCTTTTTAAAAATGATCCCACAATTAATATCAAAGAGAGCTGATTTATAAACTTTGTTTCATTCTTGTACTTTATTTAAGAATTTACTGCAAATGAGTAGCGTTAATCAAAGTTTTGATTCAGTTGGAAGGAAGAATATTGGAATGCTGTTTCCTGATGTTATTTCCGGGAAACGAAGATGAAAAATCAATGCTAATGGATAAAGTACAATGCTGTTTCTTCATAAATAAAAGTTTGAAATCGGATTTTTCTTTTTCTTAAACAACTTACGTTAACTAAATTCATATGCGTTTGGAAATACAAAGTGTTCCTTTTAACATGCAAGACCTTTATTTTCGCAACCATTAGTCCTAGATGTATACTTCCAATTGCAAAAATATTCAAAATCAGATGAAGCGTTAAGATATTGAAAGTTTGAAGGGAAAATAAAAATAAGTCAATAAATACAAAATTTAATTTTTTATACGGGCCCCAGGTTTCCTAACTTATATTTAGGGAAATAATCTCCAGTGAAAAACCTTCCAACATAAAAAGTTTGACATTAGTACGACCAATATTCACCGAGATATATAACGCAGCGTTTTGTGATTTAGACCACTTTTCACTTGCCGTCAATAATACTTTTTGGGGAAAAATATAGCGGTTACCAAGTGTTTAAAATGATATGCGTGCAGAGAGAGATGACTGAGCTGGCGGTGTATTTCACGTATTTCTGCTTTAGCCCTGGCTAATGGGCGGTAATTTACTGAATATACCTTGCCTTGCGTTCCATCTTCGAGTTGAACTGAACCATTGCTTAGGTCACTCGTCTGGGCTGCTAATTCTATATTAGCTACCAGTTTGTTTGGCTCTCTTGGCTCCCTTAAGAGGATTTTCGCCACCAGCTTATGTGATTCTATTTCGGGCTGATGAGTGCGAAAAAGCACGAAACTGCAGTCCTCTGATGGAATAACTGAGCTGGTGGTGTATTTTAAGTATCTCTGCCTTGGCCCTGCTTAGGGCGGTAACTTACTACAAAATACCATGCCTTGCCATCAATCTTTGAGTTGAACCGCAGCATTGCTGCGGTCACTCATCTGGTATGAGCTAATTCTATATTATCTACCAGTTTGTTTGGCACTCTTGGCTTCCTTAAGAGGTTTTTCCATCTCCAGCTCAGTCACTTTCCTATACTGGGCTGACGAGTGCTAATAAGCACGAAACTGCAGTCCTCGGCTGGAAATGACTGAGCTGGCGGTGTATTTCATGTAATTCTGCCTTAGCCCTGGCTGATGGATGTAACTTACTGAATATACCATGCCTTGCCTTCAATGTTCGAGTCGAACCGAACCATTGTTTCAATCACTCGTCTGGTATGAGCTAATTCTATATTAGCTACCAGTCCTCGGCTGGAAATGACTGAGCTGGCGGTGTATTTCACGTATATAAAACCTTGTTTTTCTTACTTCGATGACCTGTCATTCTACTGAAAGTGTGATCAGTTCCGATCTCATCTTCTGTATCGTCCCTTAAAACTTTGAAATGGAATATCTCCTTGAGTTTTGGTCGCACAAATGTCAAGTTTTTTTTTTTTTTTTTTTTTTGTCAGTAATAGTTTTCAACGGAGATTATTTCTCTAAACATTAGTTAGGGGACCTGGGGCCCATATATAAAGTTAGATTTTGTATTTTTTGACTCATTTTTATTTTTACTTCAAACTTTCAATACCTTAACGATGCATCGGGACTAACTATATCTAGGACTAACGGTTGCGGAAATAAAGTTCTTGCAGGCTAAAACGGAACACCCTCTATACTAACCAATACCGCAATATTTTGCGTTGAAAAAGATCTGTTAGAAAAGCGTAAAACTAATGTTAAAAAGGTCTAAAAGGTGTAATTTATTTTTCTCTTAGATAGCTTTGTAGAATGAATTAATGTGCGAATGTGTGAAAAATATTACAAAGGTAATTAAAAAATTCGTTAATGAATTCTAGAAAATATAGTAAAAAACACATAAATTAAAAAATGCATAAATAAGTAAGATAAATGTGGGTTTAAACCAAAATGTCATATTTGGTATTTGGAATTTAGCAATTCGTGGAAATTACTTCCCTAACTGCAATGGGGGGGGGGGGGCGACTTTGGGGATCGTATAAGAAGTTAGATTTTGGATTGTTTTTTACTTATTAATTTTTCTCTTTACATTTTTCATAACTCTACATTTTATTTTGAGCATTTTTGCACTTGAAAGCATGCAACTGGGACTAACGGTTTTGAAAATTGAGGTCTTGGGGAGCACGGGTCACTTTTTAAAATGACAGTGAAATCCCGTTACAACGAATACCAATACAACAAAATAACGATTTCAGCGAAATAAATTTTCAATCCTGATTTAACTGCCTGCTTCAATTCCATTACTACGAAATCCCCGCTACAACTTTCAAGACTTGAAATCCCTCGAAAAATCGTTGTTACAGGATTTCTTTGTATAAATGAACTGGAAAAACTATACTAGCTTAAACATATCCACATTTGTTATTAAAAATTGCTACAAGAGTTTAAAACATATCGCTCTGAAACATGGAGTATGTGCATGATTTAAAAAAGACTGCATAAGAATAAGATACTAAATGGATTTTCAATCAAGCAATATCGCAGGTGAAGCTTTTGCACTTCAAAGTGAAGTGTTGACTTGGAAGCTTCGCCTGGAGCCATTGCGGGAAGGTTAAATTTGCAAATATTCAATTCTCTATGACATTGTAACTTGTAACAGTATGAAACCCACGTAATAGTAAACAGAAAGCGCACAAATGTGAACTAATTACAGAAAAGTATTTTCTGCTAACTTACTTCCCATAACTTCTTTGGTGTGCTTTACTCACTTATTAAATTATTGGAATATAAGACTTCATACCAATCCTGGGAATTAATTCAGAAACACGGTTTTTATCTACTCCACAGTACTTAGTAAACAGAAAGCGCACAAATGTGAACTAATTACAAAAAAGTATTTTCTGCTAACCTACTTTCCATAACTTCTTTGGTACGCTTTGCTCACTTATTAAATTATTGGAATGTAAGGCTTCATAGCAATCCTGGGAATTAATTCAAAGTCACGGTTTTTATCTACTCCACAGTACCTAGTATACAGAAAGCGCACAAATGTGAACTAATTACAGAAAAGTATTTTCTGCTGACCTACTTTCCATAACTTCTTTGGTACGCTTTGCTCACTTATTACATTATTGGAATGTAAGGCTTCATAGCAATCCTGGGAGATAATTCAAAGTCACGGTTTTTATCTACTCCACAGATTTTTTTATATTTTAACTATACATACAAGAACAAAAATATTCACTTCCATATTATGTAAACAGTGGTCAGTTTGTACGTTTTGCATTCGTTTTACCTTATTTTATTTTTCGCAAAGAAGATTGGAATGAGATTCTTTCTTTTTAATTTACTTTGACATGATTTTTGTGTTTCATGTAATTAACACTCACACTAAAATTAGTAAAGGTTTCATCATACATGAAGTGTCTAGAGATTATTTACATTTACTATTTTTTGGATCAATGTGACATTTCTTTAGAATTTCAAAATATAATAGTAGAAAACGACTGATTAATTTAAAAAAAGAATTCATTGCGTAGTGTGTTCGACTACATTTCATTTCTTTAAGGTCAAACAACACTACATATGAAAATACTGGATTTTTGATACTGTACTTAAAGTACCTGTTACTCTGCGTTACATCTTCAATGGTCATCACATGTAAATCTCCAAAAAAAAAAAAAAAAACAGTGCACTCGCGCTACAACGCGATTCGACTTACGCGAAAGGCGAAAGGGCTATAGCGCGAGTTTTTCATGAGTAAGGAGTTTTTGAGAAATCCCTAAATTCTTCGCCCGTAACGTGAAAAGCGTCGGAAGGGAATCGCGGGGCTACTCAAAGTTTTCCAAAAAAGTATTCGAAGAACTGATGGACAGTAAATCAACATTTTAATTGAAAATTGATTCGCAAAATAGAATTATTATACTTTTAAAGGATATAAATGTATATGAGAGTAACAAAACAATTTTTAAAAAAATTAGGATTCCATTAACAAACTGATATGAAGAACTATAGAATAACAGGATGAAAATCTGTTATATAAGAAAAATATAATAAAAAAAAGAGAAGAATATAATGAAATGTGATATAGATAATGATTTTCAGCATTCAGTAGAGTCAACAAAGGCATATAATTGATGTAAAAGCTATTAAAATCGAGTTCAGGGTTTTTATTTAACATCGTGAAGTAAGGAGTAGAAAGAATATTGTAATAAATTATCATTGTTGCTGATGTTTAGCTTTTTTTTAGCAATAAATTACAGCTAATACTGAAAACTTTTATTCATCAAACAACTAGCACGATATGCATTAATCTGATTTAAGTGATTAATATTTAACATAATTCCGGGTTACATGCTTTTCTTTCGGAATTTTGTAATTGTTCATTGAAATGAAAATTTGCACAAAAACTACTATAAAGGAATTTTTGGGAAAATAATTAAAACAGAAGTTGAAGTACCAACATGCTCAAATATTTGTCAAGGTAAAATTGATTGGTGGAAATTGACAGCTAAATAATTATTCAGACGTGACTTGTCTTTAATTAAACAACAAAACAAATATTCAAACATTCCGAAACATTTTTAAAAAACGTTTATGATTACTTGGAAGAGAGGAGGGGGATTGCATTTCAGTACTCAGCTGAATTGCGGTCAATGAACTTTTCAGAAAAAAATTGGCAGCATTCCTTTCAATCAAGAGCAATAGTTTCAAATATGCATCAGAAAAATTCAAACTGCAACATCATTTGTATTCAAGGGAAATAAGACTTCGTTTCATAATTTTCGAATAGTTTGAAAAGTTCAGAAAAAAATATCCGATTCTTTGAGAAATCTATTTATCTCAAATATTTTATTCTTTTGAAACTTGTTTTAAAGCAATTTTAATCTGAACAAACTGTTTCCTTTTTTTTGGGGGGGGGGGGGGTTGAGATAAGTTTTAGCATAATCGAAACTTATTATTTTCAAACAATCATAAATATATTTTGATACATGTACTTTGTTTTTTCAATTGCGGAAAACCTTTCACTGAGAATGTATTCTTACCCGACGACGGAGAAGTCTAAAGGAAAAGTTATGTTTCCTTTTTAGCAGTTTATGTATGTTTTTGTATTTTTACGTATGTTTCACTGTAGCACCTAAACTATTTATCCGATTTTGATGAATAAGGTGTTCATCGATTCATTATTATATGCCTAGTAACATGGGTTACATATTAACCGACTTATAACAATAGCAGAAGACGATTTTTTTATTTATTTATTTCTTATTTTTTTATTTTAGTAGTCTTGTGTTTACGAATGTTAAACCGCAGCGCCTAAACTATTCATCCGATATGTGGATGAATAAGGTGTCAATCAATTCATTATTATGACCCGCAGGCTACATTTTAACCGACTTCAACCATAGGCGAAGTCAATTTTACTTTGTAAATCCCGATTTTAACCGATTCTTTTTGCACAGGTTTAAAAAAAAAAACGTTAATGACCCGACTAAGGGAACGAAAGGAAAGAAACAAATTTAGTGTTGATTACAACTGTAGACTTATAAAGTAAGATGAATTTTTTATATTTAAAATTTTCTATCGGTTTGATTTTTATAGCAATAAATGAAATTTACCATTCCTGTTTGTCAAACAAAAA
Source organism: Uloborus diversus (assembly GCF_026930045.1). Lineage (NCBI taxonomy): Eukaryota > Metazoa > Arthropoda > Arachnida > Araneae > Uloboridae > Uloborus > Uloborus diversus. The sequence goes on from NC_072735.1 coordinate 52,906,836, forward strand.
TACTTACTTGTTAAGTGTGTTTTGATCACGCTATTATTTTGTTGTTGCATCACAGGTTAAAACGGAAAATATTTCAAAAAAAAAAAAGTTTAAAAAACTGAAATTCGACTACGGAATAAAACACTAAAAGGATAGAAACAAGATAGGTGCTGTTTGATAGCACCGTCTTATTGAGTAAAACAAGTCACTTAATATGTTAGATATTCCTATTTATTTAGTTCTACTGAAATTCTCTATCACTTTTACATTAATAACACTATGATTCAATTCAATAGCCGTAGTCGTGCGTTGATTAAAAATGGACTGTAGTTGACAACGCATAACTACGGCATTTGAAGTGAGTTATAATTTTATTAGTGTGAAGATGACAGAGGATTTCAACGTAACTAAATAAATAGGAATATCTAGCATACCAAATGATTTGTTTTACTCAATAAGATGATGATATCAAACAGCACTTACCTTGTTTCTTACCTTTTAGTGTTTTATGCCGCAGTCGGTTTTAAGTTTTTAAACTTTTTCACATCAAAGAATTTGGTTTTTAACTTCCAGCGTTTCAATTTGAAAATTTTTCAATGATTCATGATCTATACGCTTACGACGATAACAACTTCTACTACGGCTAATATTAGAATTAATATATAAATTGTTACCACTGATATTACTCTGGCTTGTGTTTACAGTTAATTTATTTATGTGAATCAGTCAAAACATATCATATTATTTTAAAATAATGTTTTTCAAATTGTAACCATAAAATTAATATCTGTGAATGAGTTATAATATTAAAAATTACGGAAAGTATTTTGGAACGGTTATCAACTTGCAGCACATTTTTAGTGATAATCTCTAATTTAATTACGTGAAGCAAAATACGTGGTAAAATCTTCAAAACGTTACTGGAAAATAATGGACAGCTGATGCGTCTAAATTCTGTCTGTAGCTTATGTGGCAAAAGGCGGAATAGTTTTCCGCTAAAAATTAGTAACCTCACTAAAATTAACCTGAAACCTTTCTGAACAATTCAGAAACCTTTTCAATAAAAAACACTTATAATTCTGGAATAAACCAGGAACCCACAAAGAAAACTTAGATATTTTTTAGTAATAGCTTTGCACCTTCTCAGTATACCAAAGTTCCTAAAGCAAACATGGCACGAAGCTAAGGTATAACTCTAAGCAAATACTAAACTCATTACTTGCCTTAAATCCGTGCACAGCTTCAATATCCAGAGACTGCATTTCATCCGTGATTGGGGCTCAGACAAATCTGGAAGGCCATAACTGAGCTGAAGGCAAAATACTTTACAAAAAATCCGAATATATTTTCTCACTAGTAGCTAAAAATATTTTTCACAATAGTGAGAAGTTTGTATCAATGAAGCTTGTTGAGATTCAGGATACCTTTTCACAAAAATGCTTGTTTTTAACTGAAAATCTTTCGGAAACCCGCGAATCCCAGAAATTTGCCAGGAAATAATCCATTACGTTTCCTAGCACAGTGCAAATGACAAAGCAAACTATGTTCCTCGCCATGCAAATAGTATGCACATATTTTGCGGATTTAGATTATGAGCGCGTATTTGCATTTGAGAGTAGGATGATTTTGTTTTGACCGGAAAAAGTGTGATAAATTAGCTGCATTTCATGATGGCTACAACAAATATTGCTCACACCTTGCTTAATTACTGAATTAATTGCTTATAACGAACGCAAAGAAACCGCGATATTTGCTCGTTATAACCGGGTGCTCGTAAAAAGCAGGTTCGGGAAAAAACTCATAAAAATTCATCATACAGTGAAACCTGCCTACAACGATACTGGAGGGACCAAAAAAAAATATTGTTATAGACAGGTTATCGTTATAGACAGTTCATTGATTCACGCTGATATTTTGCTGGGACCAATGAAAATATCGTTATAGACAGGTTTATTGTTATAGACAGTATTGTTAAACACAGGTTTCACTGTAGTTGCTTTACTTCTTCTTTTTAATTAACAATACCCTTCTTGCTGATTGGCAAATCTATTGGAAGAATTCAGAAAACGCAAGATGGACTTTTGAAACCTTCCCGAATGTTTCCTTTAACAGGTTGTTCAACACCAATTTCAATCAATTTCTTACCAATTCATGGATTAACTCATTCTTATTTTTTAAAAAGAACACTCCTCAACTCTCCAGATTGCATCTGTGGAGAAATTGGAGACTACAAACATTTTCTTTTCTATTGTAGGTTTACTCAAGCCTTCCATCTTAAATTTTCCTCCTCTATTACCGACTCAAACTGGAAAACCTACTGTTTTATTGATAAAAATGCTTTCAAAAATGTTCAAAAACTTCTCAATTTTATTTACAAGCACAAATTTTTATCCCCCCCCCCCATTGAAATAAAGAAAAATAAATATTTAGTCTCTGAAAATTTTAAATGTTTTGTGAACAGGTATTGTAATTTTTCTTTTCCTTTTAACTTCTTACCTTAATGAAATTCAAAAAAAAAAAAAAAAAAAAACTGAGTCATGTTTTCCTTCAATTTACTAAAGCCAGCAATTTACTGATTATGACCATATTAGCAATTGTGACATTCTACTGATCATGACTTTGTTACTGCACCAGTATATTATTAATCATTCTTATCTTTAATCAAGACTGTTTTTGAAAAATGTGTTGTTTCTAAAATGTTAAATAACTTTTAATCATTTTGTAATTAATTCTCCTTATCATTTATATTTTTGAAAGCAACATCATTTTCTCTTCAAAATTGTACTTAAAAAATCATTTATATGTTTTTCTTTAAATTGCAATTAACCTTAATTATGTACACAAAATGTTGATTTTGAGGGTGTTACTGTATTTTATTAAAATTTCAATTAAGTCAGCTGTTGTTTCGGGTTTTTTGGTTGGATGGAGTTGGAAAGTCACTCCACATCTCTCACCAAAACCGAGAAGGTCTTGTTACCATTCGGGGGAGAAGTGGAGGAGTTGTCTTCAGTTGTCTTTTTAATTTCTGTACAGTACCAAAAAAGTTATAAGCGAGTTCGATCGTAGTTGCCAGAAACCGCTAAAAAAAGTTTTTTTTTTTTTTTTTGAGCAATCACGATTGCTCTTTGTTCTTACTTGACAGGTTTGAATTCCTATGATTTTATTTTCCCCCCGCCTCCCACTGCAGCACCACCGTCGGCTGGCCGCCTCACGATGCTGCTCCTCTAGCGAAAACCGTCTCCAGGTTGCGTCACTTACTTGCCTACACTTACACATGCACCTACAGACACACATACACCTACACACGCATACATACAGACACTTACACACACATACACACAACTACCCACACATACACATACCTCCCCCCACACAAACACATACACACAACTACCCATACATACACATACCCCCACACAAACACACATACACACAACTACCGACACACACACACATACCCCCACACAAACACACATACACACAACTACCGACACACACACACAAACACACATGCTTACACGCACATACACAAACCCCCCACACACAAACAAACACTCCCCCCACACACGCACAAACACACATGCCTACATACACACACACTCGTGATTGCGAAAAACATAATTTGAATTCAAGATGTCAAAGTTCAAATTAATTTTTTTCCTCGCATCACTCACTACACTACTTTTTTAGCGTTATACTACAAGCAACGAAAAAATATAGCAACTGCAGTAGTTTCTCTACCTGTAGCCAGGGCTGCGGAGCTGAAGGAAAAATAACCAACTCCAGCTTCAACTTTGTCTCCGGGAGTTTTAGAGCCTCCGACTCTGACTCCTTTACTCCAAAATCGATCCAACTCCAACTCCGACTACGTAAGCACTGTCAGAGTTGCGGACTTTGAGGGAAATGATCTACTCCTATTCCGTCTCCTAAAATTTTAAACCTTTGACTTCTGACTTCGACTCTTTTACCCCGAAATAAGTCCGAATCCGACTCTGACTCTGTAGCCCTGCTTTTAGAGCACTCTACTTCTGGCCACTGTTTAGTTCGTACTTCAAACATATACACTGAAAATAAATATCAAACAGTATTCAATGATTACTAATACTTAGTCACTATGCGAACTTCACCATTGTTATCTTAATTGAATATTGAAATCATTACTTGTCAAGTTAATCAAGAAAAAACAATAACAAATTAATACACTGAATTATACAGGGTGTCCGAGAAATGTTTGACACATTTCAAAAATTCGGTTAAAAAAATAAATAAACGAGATAGAAAGTAAAATTAAATTACATTTATTACCTCATATAGTAAAATTTTTTTTAATGCAAAAATGTCCGCAAAATTTGCAATGCAAAATTGGATGCAGGAATTTTTAAATCGAGAAATCCCAAACAGGTGGATCGGACGAGATGGCCCCATCCAGTGGCCCCCGCTTTCTTTCTTTGGGGATTCGTCAAAGATACTATGTAATTCCACCAAACTGCACAACATTTCAGATCTTAAACATTGCATTACAGCTGCAATCTCACAAGTTACAGAATCAATGTTACAACGAACTTGGTCAGATATTGATAAAAGGATGGATATTCTTCGTACGACGAAAGGGGCCCACATCGAGGTGTATTGATACGTATAAAAGTTAACTATATGAGATAATAAATGTAATTCAATTTTACTTTCTATCTTCTTTATTTATTTTTTCATTGAATTTTTGAAATGTGTCAAAGTCTTCTCGGACACCCTGTACATTTAATACCCATCCATAAACGTTAATTCAACTATTTTAATTTTTAAAGCAGAAAAGATAAGTATATGATATTTAGTGCTAAACCATACACTGGATTCGATATTTTTCTAATGAAAACCCAGAACTTGTAGTTAAGGAACAGATAATTTCAGCGAAGCTATAAACCAGTGGTTAGCTAGCTCATTTACTTCCAGCACGACACCGAAAACTTCTATTTGCCGAGAGCGCCTGAACTGATTTTTAATCAAGTCGTTCGAAGAGCACTTGCTAATGAAATCTTTATGCAAATAGTAACAGGAGATGAAGTCAGTAGGATTCTGTTACGATCGATTCCAGAGAAGCAGATGTTTGAAGTAGTTATTAATCTGGATAACATTTTAGCAGAGAAACAAAAATTTCTGTGAGCAAGAGGATGGTACCTTAACATTTACTTTTAATGGACTGCAGATAATTCGATATTGAAAACTGAACGATGTCTTAATTGCGCTTCTAATTCATTTAAAAGATAATTGCGCTTTAAAATCAGTTTCCAGATAAATGATGCCAGCTAAAGTTTTCTTTTGAGAACAGAACTCTTGAGATTATGACTCACCTGAAATTATGAAAACTATGTGTTTTTGCGTGTAATGTATGCAAAAAATTGGAAAACAAAAGGTGTGAGACGAAGCATTAGAAAAAACCGCATTATTATTATTAGCACTTATAATTATTATTAATATTATTATCATTATTTATTATTATAGTTATCACGATCATTATATTCATTATTTTTATTTAGGTATTCATTTTATGTATTTATTATAACTATTTTCATTATTGTAAATATTAAAAAACTAGAAAATCACCCATCATGGTACGACGGGAGTAAATTGCTTCGTTATTAGAAAAATTTCCAGTAAATTTTCAAGTGTTAAATTTAATATATATAAGAGACAAACATACCTTTGTAAAAAAAAATCTATTAAAGTCTCTTTGAAATTTTTAACTATTCGTCAAAACACATAAAAAGGTTGCCGTCTGCCGCGACCAGCTGCTTCGTCTTTCTGTGCAAGCATAAGAAGGGAGGGGGAGGTGTACTTTTAATTGCCCATTTTGTCGGAAAATAACAAAAAGCACGTTCACTTTTATGTGAATGCTTTATTTTTTCAAAATCGAGGGGGGGGGGACATTGATCATCTGTTGAAGTTCTGTGAATACGGGCCTATCTATCTCTTACTGACCATCTACCTTTTTCGACTTCTATTCATTTATCCATCTATGTATATGATCTATGCATATCTACCTCTGATGGTAATTAAAAATCTTTTTTCTGTGTCTATAAAACAAAGATCATGCAAGAAACCGCGCGCTTTGTTTCATTAAAATAGCGCCAAAAAAAAAAAAAAAAAAAGAAGAAGAAGAAAAACTCTCTGCTTTTATTAAATTAAATTGCACACAAATATGTAACCTTAAATAACAACAGTAAAACGT